>NC_072732.1:160755099-161081761 GCF_026930045.1 Uloborus diversus | reverse complement strand
GTGACCCGTGAAAATGATATTTTAAATTGAGATTGCTTTAAGAAAAGAAATTCATTGAAGAAATTCATTTGATCACATTGATTTTATTAATTTTAAATGTAGTCCCAAAATTTGTTATCGGGAAAAGAGAGCATATTCACTTTCAAGTAGTACACCCATTTGTAATACTTCCTTTAACCTTAAGATCCAATTAACTTTTAAAATACAGTCGAATACTTTAGTATTATTACTAAAAGTAGTTTAACTATTTAGAAAGCGCTTTATCACTGTCGTAAGAGGGGCTAAGGAGTTGACTATGCATAAATAAAAATGCGAACAAAAATGTGATGAAGAAATTAAAACGAGCAAATTTATGTGGATTTTTTGCCGCTATCTACATCTACAGGTAGTATTTAGTCCCTGGTTCTTATTTTTTGGAATCTATGCCCTGGAATCGATTTTATCTTAAAACTTTGTGATATTCATGATATGTTACTCTCTCTCTCTATCTCTCTCTCTCTCTCTCTCTCTCTCTATATATATATATATATATATATATATATATATATATATATAGGATTTAAAAAATGTGATAACTTGTAGGTATGCAAACGACAAATGAACAACATTATTAGGAATGAACAAAAACAAGAACAACAATATAAGCAATTGATCTGCTTCTTCGTCAGTGGGTGGGAGCAGCATACCATAACCGAGCCTCACAGGTTTCGGAACCCGTCGCGAGTCAGTAAGTAAACCATATAATATACATAATCAAACAACGTTTGCAAAAGATACAAAATTTCATTAATTCATTAGCGTATATTGCAAATTGCAGCTAATAAATGTTCTAAAGAACAGCCAGATATATATATTTTTCTTAAAACCACAATTCATCCTAAACATTCTAAATATTTGATATAGTTTTAAGTGCTGCAGTTTTGCGCCTAATCTATATTAATTTTTCGTTTGTTTAAAATCTCTCTCTCTCTCTCTCTCTCTCTCTCTATATATATATATATATATATATATATATATATATATATACACATATTGTATCCCAACTATAAGATCGGAAAATGTCCAAAAAAGGCTTCCAGATAGGATAATAAGCAAAAAATGTTCTCAGCACGGAAGATGAGTGAAATACCCCTATACTTCTACATTTATAAATTAGTCAAGCCAATTATAGAACTGAAAATCAGTGTGGAGAGGAGAAAAGACAAGCTGCCTCTCATGTCTAAAGACTACAAATATAAGACTAAAAATTATGAGGCAGTAACTATTTGTAATATCCAAAAAAATAAGTTTTAAAAAATGAGAAGTGATTACAAAACCATTAAATATTTTTTGTCATACTGATGAAATTAATTAATAATATCCATAGAGCTCATATGGGTTTTGGTCAGAGATTACAATTGGGTAACAGAAGGATTTTTTTTCACTATCGACAAACTTTTTTCACTTAAAAAAATCAATACACATCGTTCAAATGATTTTTAAGCTCATTTCATTAATTTTATTGAGTCAAATAATTAGAGTTAAAATGCCGTTTTGTGACATTTATCTGGTTCAATTTTGAAGTGAGTGGTATTTTGGCCATCCTTTACGTGCGAATTCGGACTTGAACCGCTACTGATTTGTAGGATCGCCAATTAATAAAATTCATGTGCACAAATTTCGAAATAACATTTTGGACTTGGCTCGTTTGTCACTGATCTGTGTGAGCTTTTTTTCGAGAATTGTACGGTTTAGGATTTGAGTTCCAGCACACCTACACTTACTATACACAAACAATGGTACAGTTTTTGACTCATTGGTCTTCTGTGGCATATATTATTCAGAAACATGAGACAAAAAATGATTTGTTATATAGAAAAAGATAAAAGATCATTGAACATCATACATAATTGTATAAACATTGTAATGAAGGTATGTAATGTAATAATTAAGTACTTGGGTCTCATGGAGTGTAACCGAACGTCGATCTACATGAAGTTAGATAAATACGTTTGTGTATGAAAAGTAAAAGGGATAAATAACAACGTAGATATGAACAAAACTTGCAGCTTATTACATGCACGTGTTTTGGGGTTACAAGAAACCACTTTTTCAATGCAAAATAAGTGATCTTATGGATGAAAAGACAAAATAATGGGTTTTTTTTCGGATGTCTTTTCATCCCTTATAGCCCCGAAACACAAGTTTGCAATTATACTTTGTAATTCCTTATTTTTGCTTATCAACATACATGGTTCTAGTGGGTATTTTAAAAATGAAATCATTATAAGTCAAATCATCTCTACAGCAACAATTGCAATGGTTTTTAAATTGTTGCACTTTACGATTTTTAAACTTTGGGAGTATATGGTTTGAGTAAAATGAAAGTGACGGCAAGCTAAAAAAATTACAACTTGAGTTAAGCATGAACTTGGTGTCCTATATAGGTTTTTGAAAAGTGTACCAGTTACGTAAAATATTCTAAAATATACTAACCATTATGAGAGCATGCAAATTGTCCACTAGTCCGAACTGCTGCTGTAGTATAAGCAACAGTGGTGTAAGTATCAGTTTCCATGTCCTGAATTCGAACATCAATCCAAACTTTCTACACTAGGGAAAAGTTATTTCATTCTTTAATTGTGCGCTTGCATACATTTGATAATTGCTTTAGAATCGTAAACGTAGTGTGTCAGTGATGTAACTCATTTAAAGTTTCTTCAAAACAAGTTGCATGCAACTTTTGATAAAATTGTTGCTTAACAAATATTAATTTTGTTTAAATGAAAATATTTCTCTTGAGATTGGTATTACTTGGTTTTGATTTCTTTGTGAATATTTTTTTCCAACCTTTATTTACTCGAAACTAAATAAGGATGACTTACACCCATCTCATTCTACCTTAAACAGCAGCATTTGTCAATGAAACATGAAAATGTAAGAAAAATAAATAAGTTCTTTTTTCTAAAGAGTGTACAATGGAACTATACATCTACAACAAGATTAAAAAAGCTTCAATTGCCTTGAAGTCGTCAACTTTTTCTGGTTTTTGCACATTTGCGTTTTAAACGCTGATTTTTTATTTTTTCTTCATCTTCATAGCTGACATTTGACTAAGTAGAACTGTTTTAAACTGATGCAATTGTAGGAAAAAAATGAAATACATTAATTTTCATTATAAAAACACACATTCATAGTACACAATGTGTTCATATTATGTAAAAGATTGAAATCTAAAACGGATTTTACTGGTTTTCTATTATATTTTTCTATAATTTTGAGACACGTGTATTAAAACAGCAAACAGTAAATAAATTGACTTCATGTGTGTTTATGTTTGAGCAAAAACCAATAACATGTATTCGCTTCACAACTACTGTTAAAATAAGCAAAAAAGAAGCATCGAGGTGCATATACCAGCAGCGAGCTATTAATGGAGCATCCCTTAGAAGTTCTATCAAAACGAACCACGAATAACAGCAACTGTATTACACGACGGAAGAAATTAATAACCATTATATAGGCAGAAGATAGCGAAGTAAAACTTTTAAACTTAATTATACCAGGCGACAAAGTAATAATTATGTATGCGACCGTCACAACTACGGTCACGGATAACGTCAGAAAATAAATGGGAGTTGGGAAAGAAAAGTCTTTCGCGAATACTTTTGTGCCACATCTTTCTCTTCCTCCCTAGCTCGCCATTTTCTTTGCATTTTATTCTTTTTTTTTACGATGCACTCGTTTATCAATGACTGCGGCCATTTTTATAGAATGTCTAATTGTGTTTCTATAGTAGATAAGTAATGTTTCTTAGATAAAACATTTTTTTTTCAACAAGGTAACTGAGTAGAATAAATTTGACACCTTAGAAACTATAAATTAAACTTCATGTAATATATTAGAGATTCTAGCTCGAAGATTTCTATTCTTATTAATGAAAGAAGCAGCAATTTTTAGAGTGTGCGTTTTGATACAGATTTTTTTTTTTTTTTTTTTTGACTTAAGATCATTGAGTCAAAATTAACTAAACAAGGTTTTTATATTGCTGTGTTTTTGATTGGCAGAAGAGAGCCTAAACTAGATTTACAAATATTATAAACTATTTTTAGGCATGTTTTAAAAATGAAATTCGAATCTTTAATTTTTACACCAAATATAGCTAGACGCCACAATAAGCATTCGTTTTTCATTTATTATGATTTTTTGAGCAATTTACGAACTGCTTATTGTTTTCACTTGACTGTAGAACGACGCCCGTGTCCTTTGTTTTTAATCTTTTTCTGCGTATAATGCAAGCATTCAATGTTCTTCGGAATCAAATGATTTATACACTAGCGGTACCCGCACGACTTTGCCCGTAGTAGAAAATTAAAAGGTCATTTGTTCCGCCTGTATGTTTACAAATAATGGATGATGAATTTCTCGCAAATATGCTATGTTAATTTGCTCGTCCATGTTATAGCAATTTACTCGTCCATGTTATGGGGATTCGCTGAGTGCAGAGGAAATAAATCAACCATTGGTGGTGAAAATAAAATTATAGAAAAAGATTAAAATTGAATTTTTGAAAAAATATTTCGAGGTGCTCACCCCAATGCTACGAACTAATTTTGTGCCAAATTTCATGAAAATCGGCCCGACGCCTATGCGCGTAACAGACAGAGATCCAGACATCCAGAAATCCAGAGATAAAGGCATACAGACTTTCGGCTTTATCATTAAATTCGTAAAGATAAAGATGACCTTCTTGACTTTACACAGTCCTTTTTACTCGAAAACAGTATCCTGCATATGACACTCTGATTTCAGTTCATAATATGCAGCATCCCGCCCCTGGCATTTATTTGAATTTTAAGGGTTTGAATTCAAATTATGGTTGCGATAAAAACCATTAGTAGAATTCAAAAAAAAAAAAAAAAAAAAAAAAAAACAATGAATAGGGTCCTATCGCAATTCGCGATTGCTAGACAAACATCAATTTGAATTCAAGATCTTAAAATTCAAACTATTTTTTCCCTCCGAATTTGCGATATAAGAAACAGTTTATTAATGTTCAAAAGAAGCGTATTTTCAAAGCTGTTTTCCGTAACTTTCCCCATTTTAAACCCCTTTAAATAATATTTGCCACAAAAAAAAAAAAAAAAAAACACTTAAATTATCAACAAAGCTTTATGGGATCACAGAAAAACAACATTACTACCTTTAGAGAAAATCGAGAAAACTTCGTTTATTCTTTTGCAACAATCGTTTGTACTGTTTATCAGTAGCTGGCTACGATGGCAGCCATTTTCTTTGTAAGAAAGAAACAAATGAAAAGAAGCCAAATAAAAGAGGCGAATAGTATGAAGAAAGGATAATAAAATTTCATCACCCTAGCAGGTGTGCAGGCAACTGAAACGGTTTCTTACTTTTTTGGCACTATCATTTCCACTCCGATAAAAAAATAGGCCATTTCTGTCCTCGTATTTTGTTCCGTTCACGACATGGTGTGGCCATTTTGTCTGCGTTTGTTTCTTCTTTCATTCCTTCAAACTACAAAGCACGATTTGTGGTAAGCCGATGAATTTCAAATAACGTTTCGCGGACAATTTTTTAAAATTGCAACTCTAAAAGGGTGACTGGGAGAAAACCTATGTCAAAAAAGAAAAACAAAATAAGAGACTTAATTAACCTTCACAGTATAAAAAAAGGAATGATGTTAACAATTATTGCAGACATTGTTTACAACGTACCTTGATATCGTATTATGTTCATTTAATTTTACTCTGGAAAAATTTTCTCTGAACAAATTCAAGTTTCATTTTGTACAATATAAAAATTCTATATTATTAATTTCATTACATTTTTGTTATTTAAACATATGAAGCTCCAGAAAATCAAATGGCTAATATAATTTAATGAGGCTGGATTATAGTACTAATTGTTTTACCTATTTAACATCTATATATGACGAAATACGTTCATGTTTTACAATGTACATGGATTTAAAAAAATAGTATTCTCATAATTGCAAAGAAATTTGAACGGATACATATTTTTGAAATTTTGAAGTAAGTGTAATTGAAATCTCGGCTTCTGATATAGTACCCTTTGTAACATAACAAAAACTTTCCTTTAGAACGCATTCATTAAAAATAGTTCGTACATTATTTTGCGGTCTAGAATATCTCCCCGCCCCTCCACGCAACAAACTATTATTTTAAAAAATAAAAAATCAACAAATATAATCGGAAGTTTCGAACATAATTAAGACGAAAACTTCTTTAAATGGTTTTAAAAACATCGAATCTTGGCAAATAAGTAAATTTCGTCATTAATATTTAAACATAGTTTTCCGTTGGCATTTATCAATTTATTTCATGACACATAAATAATTTTCGTTTTAATTTTACGTAAACATCTTTTTCTCTGCCACTAAAACTCGTTTCTACAGTAGCGCGCTTGACAGAATACCAATGTACATTTTAAAAAATATTCCAGTAGCCGCTGAGAATGAAGCAAAGTGTTACATTAATACTTATTCTTTATGCATAATATATAGTTAATTTGTGCGAGATTATAATTTCGGAGATTTATTCTGTTCTTTATTAAAACTATGAAACTAAATTATCAAAGTCTTTAAATATTATTTCTCGGTCTCAACACGAAAATATTTGGAAAGGAATCATGATGCTAAGTTTCGGATTTGTTATTGACTATACTAAACATCGACTTCGTGATTGTACTTCATCTTTTCAGCATCACTGACTACGCAAGTTCCCACACACTGCACTATAAATATTGTTTTATTAGTATGTACATATCACCACTGCTAATTTATCATTTATTTATTCTAAATATGAACTGTGATGAAATATTGTGGCACCTAGACACGCTGTTTCATCATCTGAAGTTTGAAGATGAAAACAAAAAAGCGAAAATTTGCGGCAATTTAAGAAAAGGTGAAGATTCTTGATACGCTTGAATCACTAGAAAGTGGGTCGAAGGTAGCACGACAATGAGGTATGAGTGAATCTTTCATACGTATAAATAAAAGTCAAGAACATGCAATCCGTATCAGTTCAGAACTTAGTTTTTATATGAAGCTCACAGAGTAGTGTTTAAGCAAAATGCAAACAGTAAGAAGTTGGAATCTGCTCCTTTATTGTAGATCAGCGTTTCTTAATTTCTTTGATTAGTGGAACCTTTTTTAATGCTCACTTTTTTTGTGGAACCCCTGCTATTTCAATAGTTTTGCAGTGACGTGACCAGTATTCTGTTTCGCAGAATGCCCAGATTCTTACATCAAAGCATAAGCATATTATTACCTATCACATTAACTATTTGTCATTAAATCGCTAATTAAATGTACATAATTACAGATCATTTTAATTATTGATTGTTGTTAATTATTATTTCTTATTGTAAAACACCAGTACTTATTTATATAGTAAAAAAGTTAAAAAATAAGAGAAATTTTAAAATATCGCTTATTTTTTAATTTTTTTTGTTTATTTACTAATCAGAGTTTTTGATGTCACTGTTTGTTCCCTCAGGCAGAACTAGAGTGGCTGTATATATAGAGGCCTTAGACAAAACTAAAGCATTTAGACCCTCGTGACCAGTACTCCTCCTTAAATTGGTCATCACTCATTAAATGCTTAAATTGTCCTTTCCACTGCTGCCATAGATACTTTTCACTCCAGAGTCCTCCGTACCTGCCACTATTTGTGGCTTAACCAGTTGGATGGAACCCTGAAGACAGCTCTGATTTTTTGAACCAGACCAGTAACCGTGCAATCCCTGGTCCAGCACCCCCAGAGTTACGTTTCACTTGTAGGACTTTGTGACCATGAACATAGTTAACGTCCCCCCAGTCACTATTAATGAAGAAGGTTGGTGGATCTTCGACCATCGAGGATCGAACCCGGGACCCTCGGGTCACAAGTCTGTTGCCTTACCGATCAGGCCACCACGACCTTGTCATAGGTACTGAGAGATAGGCTAGTATCAAGGGCAAAATATTTGAAATTGATGTCAAAATTCGTAATTTATAGCAATATTTGGTAATGTTGAAGGAGAGGGATTTAGGGTGCTTTCCCGGAATGTGTTCAATCTAAATTCCCAAATTCCCCCACTCCTTGTTCCCCCCAAATAAGCCACTTTTAAACTATTTTTGGTATGTTAGGGAGTCAAGATTTTAAGACCCAATTTTATGTTATCTTTGAACACACTAGCTGAAAAATTGGCGTTTAGGGATTGATCTCGAAACAAATCCGAAGTTAAAACCTTAAAGGCACCACTTCATACTATTTTATACAGTCAAAAACTTGCATTATTTTAGGCGAGAAATAAAATTGTTCCCATAGTGGCTATACCAGATGGGTAATAATGCTTAGATTAGTTGCGAAAGTAACAGTAAATGTATTTTTGAAAAGACGTTATTGTTGTCAAATTTTTAAGTGACAAATTTGAAAAGTGTGAAAAAAAAATATACAGATCTCAGGGAACCCCTGAGAGAGCTCCATGGAACCCTGCCGTTTTGCGGAACACAATATAGGAAACGCTGTTGTAGATTATAGAAACCAACAAAGAGGGGTTACCATAGATGCAAATGTTATAAAAGTAAATGCGAAGCTACTGTATTTAAACATATATTAGAACGACGATCAGATTGCGCAGCATAAATCATTTTCAATTTTTAAGTTATAAATGTAATTTCTTGTCTCTACTGTATAGTATTCTTACAGTGCAGTGCTTTATTATTACTACATACTGTACGTAACGTACTGATTTAGTTTTATGTCTTTCTCTCCCATTGATCAATGCTTTTGTGCATCGTAACATTATTTTATGTTGAATAATGCAGCTTTTTTAAAAAACACGGTAAAAATTCAGCTCTTTATGCAAAAAAACGGTAATGTATAGTTAAAAAATGGTCTAAAACAGTTTAAAATGTGTTTAAAAATGTCTAAAACTATTGAGTATGTTAAGTAAAAAATCATATGCACAATATTTTTCCACAACGCGAAATTTCGACTTACGCGAGGAGTCTTGGAACGCATCCCTCGCGTATTTGTATGAACAATTTTGTATGAACAATTGTATTTGTATGAACAATTTTTACTTTCAGTACTTTACTTTGTTTTCCAAAATGTATACATATAGTTAATTTAAAAATTATTGAAATGTACAGAAAATTAATATTAATTTCCTCCGGATAGGCCAAGTTGTACATAACATTATACTTTTAGAAAATCAGCCTGCGAATCTTCGGCATACTTTTGAAGGAGTTGCACAAAGCCTGAAATACCTTTCCTTTAATCATTAAGGCCCTATTTTGTCGAACAAAATGATCTGATGAAAATATGAGTTTAGCAAATATTGCGAATACGCATATAATTTAATTCAAAAATCGAACATTTGAAATGATCCATCTTGGTATTTTTGTCGACATTTTATCCTTTGGTTATCATATGTTTTTCTTCTACAGCTCCAAGGTCTATGTCCATAAGAAAATAAATTGTTACATTATTGTGATAAATATCCGATGTTTAAATGATACTATTACAATAAAATAACAGCTTAAGTTTCGAGAGAAAACTTCGCTATTTTTATGCTTACAATTTTTATGCTGTTGCACGAAAAGCATAGCTAAAAAGCTTCCAAATATTTCAAAACTCTACTAATTAGAAATATTCAGATAGTATTTACGTTTATCACTGTAGTATTTTTAAAAGTTTGAATGTTAACGAGTTGAACACGCTCTAAATTTTTAAACGAATAAATTTTGGCTTAGATATTAAAGAAGGAATCATATGTATAAAGTAATAAAAAAAGCAAATTTCACAGTAACTAAGGTATGTTTCTTTTAAAAAACGTCTGAAAAACTGAACATAAAAGTAAAGATTAAAATGTTTCAAAAAGTAAAACTCGATGCTCGCATTTCACTTTCAAGAATTTTATATTCATCCGAGAAAACTGTTTTCATTATTATTTTGTGTTGATTTTGTAATTAAAATTAGTGCTGACTTACAATAAAGTTGGCTAAGCTATTCTCTAAATATTAACAAAGAGGCGTATAATCGAAATAAACAGCAATAAAAAGAGAGTTCTTAATAGAAACCTGAAAGAGAAAAGAAACCGAAAAGAAATTTCAAGTCTTGTGAAAAGCGAGGAATGCTGGACTTAAACAACTAAAGTAAAAGATTTACTCTTTTCGTTTGTAAGATAAGAACTGGAGAATTTTTACTTTAGCAGAAACAACTATGCCGTTGTGAGCGAAAAAAATATCAACTTGCCATAAAATTGTGCAGCGAAAAGGTAGATGAAATGGGAAAAGAAAAAAAATCTTTTAAAAAAGATTCAAACTTTTTTGCCTCCGGGATACAGTTGATAAGGAAAGGAAACCGTGGTTTCTTTAAAAAACGAAGTGGTTGGGAAAAAGTAAGTAGACCAATTCTCGAAAGTTCGTTTAAAACCGAGGCAGTTAGAGAAAAGCCTGGACTCAGGGATTAAGTTTCTCAAAGTCCTTTCTCAAAAAGCCTTAAAGCGCTTTGGAGAAATCGAGATATGTGCTCTGGAAAAAAGATATTTAGTCGATTCATCTTTACTTCTAACGCATTTTACTCTTTTCGTAAGGCTGTAAATTGACAGATCGTCATAGGGGGAATGTGTAGGCTAAGATTTTTTTTCGTACAAGAATTCATTGAAATCCAATAATTATCTCGATGTTGCAGTTATTTATCCTAGTAACACTCATTGTTCGTAACATACGTGTATAAAATTTTGAAGCTTTCATCTCTATGATAAATAAGGAATAATATTCTTTCATTCCTGTGAGTGCTTCTATACAGCATGATTAAGAAGACATTTTCAATGAAAGCCTACCTAGGAACTAACCATTAATAGCAATTTACTAAAAATTTAATTAAGTACAGTGGTGGTTAAAAAAATGCATTATCCGCGCCGCAGAGGAGAGAAATATCATCCAGACGGCATTCAACACATAGTCAAGCATCGCGTATCCCAGATGATTTGAAGATGTATTTCTGGTCAAGGAGTTGGTAGTGAAAAGAACAGTAAACGCTCAGGTGTATATTGGCATTTTAGAGGAGTAATTGCTTCCTACTATCCGGGATCACTTTACATCAGTTAAAAGCGTCATTTTCTAGGATGCTTCTGCTCCGTGCAATGGGGCAAAACTGGTAAGTAACAATTTAAAAACCTTTATCCTGCCATTAGACTTAAATTGACCTGGGGTTAAGTAATTTTTTTCCTCTGAACTCACACGCAGGTTCAGAAATGGAAAAATGAGCATGGGGTCAGCAGTTTGCCTTGGCCCGGAAACAGCCCCAATCTACGTAAACAATTATCGGATTCCTACTGTTATATGTTTATTTCATAAGTTTTGCAGAATTTCACATACATTCATCGTTAATCGGTTTCCCAAAACTTCTCACAAAATCACATTGTTTGAAAATGCGAGGGTGATGCATTTTTTTTACCAGCACTGTACGCTTACATCAATTTGCTACTCACTGCCTTATATGAAGTCAAAACCTTATTGTAGAAAAACTATTGAGTAAGGTCATGCAATTAGGAGTAATTCTGTCATCTAGTTTTTACACATAAAAATGGTCAAATCTGCCCTTTTTCTTCATATAACATGGGAAGTTCTGTTATGGTTTGAATGTTCAAAGTGCAATAAATGGATGCCTCAGTTGCCAAATCGATTAACTCCTTTTTTGAAGAAAAAAAAATAAAATAAATCCTCATTTCTGCTTTAATAGTGCTTTATCAATGCTTAGCATGTGAATTTATATTAAAGTTTAATTTCAGTATATTTCTAACCATGTGATGGCAGAAAATGCAACACGAGGTCCTATTTACTCCTATGGATAACACCATCCTCTTCGTAACTTTTCTCTACTTTCTCTTTTATGGAGTTAATCGATTTGGCAAGTGAGGCATCCAAATATTACCGTCGTTAAGTCTTTACAAAAAAAAAAAAAAAAAAAAAAAAATCAACCCTTTTTTCGAAACACATTACAGTCAGATCTCGATACCTCAAAAGTTATAAGTTGAATACTACATTATTTCTAACTTTTCCTTGGGTCCTTAACTCTTGAGATTGTTGTGGAAACGTCCCATATTTCGAACGTTTTAGCCGGTCTTTTTGAACTTCAAGTTATCGAGAGTTGACTATATATATTTGGATCATGCAAGTTTTTTTTTTGTCTTTTTTTAAATTTAATTTGTTGATGTTAAGTTCAGTTTTTTAAAGGTTTGTGAAACATATAGCAATTTGCGTATATGAATGTGAGATAAAGAACTTATTTTCTTAAGTAATAGAACCAAAATAAACAAGGTTTTCAAAAATTTTCAAAATCCTTTTTATTTTACTTATAAATTGATATTTCAAGACAAATAATGCTTTTTTCTTTTAAAATGTATGTTATACTTGTCCACTCTCTTTAATATTATAATAATATTAATAGTTTCAGCTTTTGTTCAATGCCTATAATTTTTTCCAATTTTAAATGTTAAGTAAAGAAAGAAACTATTCCTAAAAAGTTTTTTTTTCTTGTACACATTTTTTTTCAAAACTGGCTACCCAAAAATAGGTAGTAAAAATCAAAGGGTTTTGACTAATAAATAAAAAACACAACAACGTTACCTGTACTATTAATGAGAAAAAATAGTTTTTATTTTTAGCTTACCTTGGGATTTCATACAACTGCATTGTTTCCTGAGATTAATGTAAGTAACTAATATTTTAGAGTAATTTAATTAAATGTCAAAATAGAGGACGGTATAAAAGGTTCCAGTTATAAAAATTTAGTAGAGATTTCTGTTTAAGTAATCTTACTTTTGCTTCTTAGTTCCCATTTCTCATTAACAAAGTACCTTCATTAATTAGTTATTTGAAACGAAAGTTTGAATCTCAGCATTGCTCAAAGAAAGTTAATAGTTTCTTCTTTCGTGTTCACTTTTTAACTAAGTGAGCTCAAGCATGAAAATGTAAATTTAGCAGGAATGTAATTAAAATCTTCTAAACTTTTAGGACAATTCATATGTAATATTTTAATGTTCAAAATAGAAATAAGTTTTCTTGAAAGTTTACCTCTATACTCTTCTTTTTTTAATTAATTTCAATTGGTTTGCTTCCATCAGTCATAAGTACTACTTTTAGTCACTGAAGTTGATAAAATGAGCAAAAAAAGAATAACGCGGAGCGAAGAAAATCTTTTATTTTCAAAACGTTTACTTTTCATTTATTCCTTTTAAATGTCCGATTTTTCAAACAAGGCGTGGTCTTTACGACGTCAAGAGTGATGAACTTTGGCACGTAATCCACTGGCGCGCTGAATGCTTAAGCTTGTTGTCTACTACTTTCCAGCTTATGATAATTCAGAAGCAAATTAAATATGGCGCTCTGCGCTAATGGCATCAGTGAAAGGCATTTCATTACTTGTGTTGTCATGTGTAGAAGCGGAAAAAATGAAACTGAATCTGATCCTATGTTTTTAAGCGTGATCTTTCAGGAAAAAATGCTTTTAGAATTTTGGAAACGACCCCGTTGTGAGACAATAATTTGTGCTCCGTTTTTACCAAACATATTCTTAATCTAGCCTGAAAAGTATTTCGGAGATCAAATAGGTAAGTAAAATTAAAAAAACAATAATAAATGATTATTCTAAAAATCTTATTTTTAAAAATTAACGAACACACACATGTATACTGATGATACGTAGGTCTCTGGTTTTCAGCATTAATTTTGTATGTACATGTGACTGGGATTTTTTTTTTCCAAAAAAAAAAAAAAAAAAAAACAACGCATATTCGTTTTCTTACCCCTGAGCTATAGCTTTCTCACAATCAAAGTAACACAGTAGTGAAACGCGTTTTACAGAGTTCAAACGGATAAGTACAGATCTTTTCCCTCCATATCAGGTGAAATCAACTACAGGGCAATTCCACGGAATGCGGTAATTTTGTCCCGCATTTGACGCTTCATATATTTTATAAAAAATAATAATTTAAGAGGATGATGAACAAAATTTTGTTGCTAAAGAAATCACAAACGCATGTGTGACTTCTTAAGCAAATACTTTCTTCAAAAATTATTTCTTTTTTTATAAAATTTAGGAACCGTCACGTGCGAGACAAAATTACCTTTTCCAATGGAATTGGCATATACTTATTATTTTTATTTCGTTTAAACACTAAAAAAATTCCGAAACGTTACTGAGTATTTCCGTGTAACGTGTCGGGATTTTAATGGTTTTTATCCATTTCTTGGAAAAATCAAATATAATTGTCAAAAAGTTACCTAAATGACTACAAGTTGCACGAATGCAGACTTCTCACTGTTGTGAAAAATATTTTTAGCTCTCAGCTTAAAGATTAACTGAGCGTACTCATAAAGTGTATGGGCTTCAGTTCTATTACGGCCTGTCCGTACTGGTTAAGCTCTCAAAGGGAGTGAATAAGTTAGGGTTACAATGGCTTTGCAAGAATTGCAGGCGAGTAAAATTCTCGTTATTTGCTGCAATTCTGGCTTAGCTTTGGCCTTGTTCCCATTACTGCTTATGGAACTTCCCTAATAAATCAGGAAGGTGCCAAGCTGTTACATTATTCATACCTAAATGTACTCCACATTTCCAGAACCAGAACTGGCTTCAAACTAAAGAATTTCTGAAATTTTCAGGAAGTTTCCAGGATAATTTTAGGAAGGTTACCGAATTTAGAGGAAAACATTCCGGGTTTTTGAAAGGCATCTTACTAGTAGGAATTAGGCACATCAGCTGTCCATTATTTTCCAGGAACATTTCTGAATCCTTTTTACAGTGAATAATTATTTCTAAACTAATGAGACATGTTCCCTTTACGTTGGAACCATAGCTTTCAAAATCTACAATTTGTTTCGATTTGCTTTAAGAAAATAAATTTAGTCTTTTATATTCCAAGTGTAAATAGTTGAGTCAAAATATTGACTATTTTATTCACTTTATTTTCATGTAAATTTAAATAACTCTTTGGTTCTTTAATATTATTTTGGTGTTTTCAAGTTGTTCAAAATGATAGTTCATGTGTCTTACAAGGGGTTTTTAAAAATAAATTGTATTTATTAAATCTTGTTTAATTTCAACGTTATTTTTATATTTAACCAATTGCACAATATATATGTTACAGTAGTGTATCTGAGAAATACGATCATCCTTCCATTAAGTTATAGACGCCATGCCCTCTTTATAAAAGACACTCACGATCAATTTAATATATTGAGACCAAATATCGGTTCAGTTAAAATGCAGCAATTAAAAAAAAAATGTATACGTTTGAAACTATAGCTGGGGCAAGCCTAACCTGGCAGCATTGTGAAAGCTATGTGTTTTTTTAACTATAGCAAACGACGCTGCAAGGTTAGGATTGCCCCAACTATGGTTGTTTTAAATTTGAACTCATTAAAAAAAATCATTCTCCAAAAAACATTACCTCACTTTTGGGACCTACATGTTGAAGTGATTATCAAATGTGACACAATTTTATGACTTTAAAATTTGAGAAAAATCAAAGATAAAGTTTAATTTTTACTGAAATATTATTCAGTGTGCCAATGTTCAAAGTTCATTCAAATTTGTTATTTAAGAAAGCTACTTAAAGAAGAAATTATTAACGATAACGACAGTATTAATGCAGTTTTTATTCTTTTTTTTTTTGCAACTGCGTTGCCTGTAGAAATGTTTTAAACGAAGCTGCGCATGGCTACCTTTTAGTTAATGCTGATAGTTCGCATAGCTTAATTTTTGTTATTTTGTTCACGTTACATAAATAAAATCAATGTATTCGGAAAAAACATAAATAATAGACGATTAACAACAGAATCTTAAAAAAAATAACCATATTTTAAAATTTCAGAATTTAAGTGATGGTTCCCGAGAATGACTGAAAATGCTATAGGTTTTTTGAACATAAAGGCATGACACACAGACGTGGACTTTAAAAATACTAGATATCAGTAATAACTAAATTTTAAAACTTTACTTCAGTTCTGTATTCCAGATGTCATGCTTTAATGCTTTGCACAACGGGTGTACACAATGTATTATTGTATTTACATGAGCACACACGGAATATGTTTTGTGTAGGTACTTTACAACCTGTAATGGAATATGATTCAATGTTATTTAATTGCTGACATATATAAAAACGTTTATAAATATGTAAGCATTTTACGTTTCGCGTAGGTTGTTTCTACTAAATGGACACATTCTACTTATTTCATTACCTAATATATATGACAATATTTATGTGTTATTGCTTAAAATGTTTAGTAACACAAAAATAAAATACCATATTTGTTTGTTTTAGTACTGCAAGATTGAAAAAAAAATGTTTTGTTTAGAGCTTTATGCAGCGTTTTATTTATTTTTTTGCTCGGTATTCAATAATAAAAATATAAAAATTTTTGTGCATAGTATTTCCTGTCAAGTAAAACCGGTTTACTTTATGCAATGGTTAATAACATGAACAGCTAAATGAATAACGCTTATAAAACAAAGTTATTCGCGTAGCAGTTTAAATGGGAAATTCTAAATTAATTTTTAACGTAACAATAAAGATACAAGTGTGATGAAAGTACACTCAATAATGTATTTTTATTAAAAGATATAGCTGTCACCTGCGACATTAATGGTACACCTCAAAAATTGAGAAATATCAAATTGTTTTTAATTTTAAATATGATTTTTTAAATTAAGCCACAATACGATTACAGAGGTTTTTTTACAAGGGCAGTTCAATAACTAAAAAGAAACTGATATGGGGAAAAACCTTTTTTTTTATGCTACAAAAAGGACTTTTCCTACTTGTCAACATAATCATTATGAATATTTTTGCATCTGTCCGGTTACTAGCTTTTTTACTGCGGCTGCAAAGAGCGGTTGTAAACATGTCGAATCCAATTTTCTACAAAATTTCTACACATTCTCGTTATTCAGAATTTTCTTCCCACCGACCAAACAATTGGAAATCAGTGAGTACTTAATCAGAGCTAAAAGAGGGATGATTCTGTACCTCCCTGCCAAATTTAGCAATATTTTCACGGTATTGTGCAGCGTGAGAACGTACGTTGTCTTGCTGGAGAATCACACCTCTTCTCTGAACTGTTCTAACACTAAACTGAAATCTTCCCGGAATCATTTCCGCTGTGACTTGGAAGTCTGCACAAATAATGTCATCAATTCGAGCTTGAAGTGAGGAAGTTGCACTTTAATATACCGGCCAGATCGGTTTTCGTCAGACACTGACTTTCGACCTCTTTTGAGCTGTTCAACCAATTTGTAACAAATTCCACGGTTCATACAACTTTCACTAAATACAGTCGAACGTACATCTTTTACCACATGAATTGCAGAACGTTGTTCAACCAATGTGGAATTTTCAAGAAGACTCGGCATCGTTTATCTTAACTTTGAAGTTAGAAGCAGAGCAATGTTGATCCATCCGATGTTTAAAACTCAACACAGTGTATACTTAAGATCCTTAATATTGTTACAAATTCTGTAAATAGTAATTATTGTAGGAACGTAACCTGTAAATAGTTTCCCGTAATGAATATACAACCCCTTTTTCATATGGCTAAAATATACGACCCCTATTTTTATTTTTCTTTTCATTGATAACGGTCTACGCATTTCGGGAAGCCGAAGGAAACGTGTAGAATGTTGTGGAAAATTCTTTTCGGTGTATTTAAGCCGTTAGCGATGGATAAACAATCAGTTTCGTTTGAGGATTTCGAACTGAGCGAGAGCATTTTGCTCTGTTTATAGCGAGGCATTTCGCTGTGTTGTTTTCGTATTTGGAAGTAAATACGTGTGTAAACGTTGAGTTTACGGTGTTGTGTGATAATTGCTTAATTGCTGATGAATAACTTAGCAGTTGTTGAAGATCTTTCCTGTACATAGTGTAAATAAATTTCCTGTGTTTTTATCAAGAACTGTGTCTTCATTTCAAGAAAGTGGAAGTCGCACCGAATCCGTTACAATTTGGCGCCCAACGTGGGGCTTCTTCTGGACTTTCTTGGAGTAAGTGACTTTGGACATTTTTTCATAAAGACTTTTTTTGAATTAGGACTTTATTTTTATGGTGATTACTCGCGCAATGGATGAACAATTAAAACAACTTCTTGACGCAATCACCTCTGTGAAGAGTGATATGGCGGCTAATCAAGAACAATTAAAAAATGATATGGCGGCTAATCAAGAACAATTAAAAAATGATATGGCGGCTAATCAAGAACAATTAAAAAATGATCTGACTGCAAGTATGTTGGCAAATCAAGACCAGTTAAAAAGCGATTTAACGGTGCTGAAAAAGGACTTAACGTCTAACCAAGAAGAAATTAAAAACGACCTTATTTCGGTAAAGACTGTGATGGAAAATAAATTTAATGACATAGAGCATCGAGTTGATGCTATTGAAGAAAAATTTAATACCGTTGAAAGCCGATTCAATGCTGTAGAAAATAAATTTGAAGATGAAGATAGAAGATTTCATCTACTAAAAGAAGAGATCTTTAAGGACGTGGAAAGGAGATTGGCGACCGCGGAAAGCAGCTCTGTACAGTTTGGCGCTCCCACATCGGTTGCTCGACCGTCCATTAAACTTGCCACCTTTGATGGGAAAACTTCGTGGCAGGTTTACAAAACTCAGTTCATGATAGTGGCGGAAGCGAACGGATGGGACTCTGCTACCAAGGCCTGCCATCTTGCAGCATCCCTGAGAGGTGACGCAGCGGACATTCTTCAGACCCTTCCGGACGGCCAGCGCCTGAATTTCGCCGCCCTCACATCTGCGTTGGAGCTTCGCTTCGGTGAGAAGTGCCAGAAAGATTTCAGCCGACTCCAGTTGAAGTCCCGTTTCCAGAAAACCGGGGAAACCCTGCAAGAGCTTGCGGCGGACATCGAGAGACTGTCTCATCTTGCTTTTTACGACTGCCCTGCGGATGTTCGAGACAACCTGGCACTCAACTACTACATCGACGGGGTTCGAGATCCGGAAATCCAGAAAGCTCTACGGATGGCGGATGTCAAAGACCTGAATTCTGCCGTTGTGTATGCGATGAGATACGAGGCCGCCCAAGAAGCAACCCGTGTGGATCGCCATCGAATCCGGACTCAGGAAGCTGATGAATCTGATTCCAGGTCGTCCCACCTCGCTGAACTTGAGAGACAACTCGGTGACTTGACAAGACATTTGAGCAGCATAACAGCCCAAAAGAAACAAGAGCAGAAGTGCTGGAAATGCGGTAGTGAAGGACACCTGCGAAGGAGTTGTCCGGCTCGCCAAGCTACGCGAGGGAAGGAAATCACCACCACTAAAGCTCTGCAGATTTCCTCTTCTAGTAGTGGCAGTGATGGACTTTTCATTTACGCACATGTAAATGGGAACCCCTGCAGACTGATTGTTGACACTGGAGCCAATGTGACAATCATTAGGACAGATGTGGCTCGTGAATTTGGATTGAAACTGCTGTGGACCTCGCCACGCGTAAGTCTCCAGACTGTGACAGGTGACAAAATTGAGATTGACGGTAAAGTGGACTTGGAAATAGTGTTTGGGAATGCCACCTACCATCATACGGCATTCGTTGCTAATATCACGGACCCCTTCATTCTCGGATTGGACTTTTTGAAGAAATATGACTTCACTCTCGACTTCAAGACTAATGAGCTGCACTCGATGAGAGAAGACATAGCCGTTTTCCCCGCAGAAAGTGATGTAAAATCCGCTCATCAAATAATAGCCCGAACAGATTTATCGATTCCCTCAAGGTCAGAATCATTAATACCCGGCTCCATTGAAGAAACCAATAGTTTTCGATTTGGACTCATTGAATACCCTAACCTAAGCAATAGCCTAAAAGGAGTGCTGGTAGCATCTACGCTTGTGGACCTTTCTAAGGATGTAATTCCCGTGAGAGTCGCCAACGTGAGTGAAAGGCCAAGGAATATCCGGAAAGGTGAAGTGTTAGCAACTTGTACTCCAGTAAACTGCATCATTAGAAGAATCAATTCCCCCGAGACTGTGTCTTCTGAGTCCTTGACGTCGAAGTTAATTGGGAGTGCGCCATTATCGAAAGATCAAAGAACTGCTGCGGAACAATTGGTGGACGACTTCAAGCATCTGTTTTCATCTACATCGGAGGATGTTGGCCGTACGAATTTAACGCAGCATAGGATTTACACTGGAGAACACCTCCCTATTAAACAGCATCCAAGACGACTACCGTTCGCCAAGAAGGAAGAGGTTGAGACCCTCCTGAAAGAGATGAAGGAGAATGATGTAATCGAACCGTCATCCAGTCCTTGGGCCTCTCCCATCGTCTTGGTCCGAAAGAAAGATGGCTCCACCAGATTTTGTGTTGATTACCGACGACTGAATGAAATCACCAAGAAAGACAGTTACCCTCTTCCACGGATAGACGACACCTTGGACACTCTTTCCGGACACAAGTGGTTTTCGACCCTGGACTTGAAGAGCGGCTACTGGCAGGTTGAGATACACCCTGATGACCGAGAGAAGACAGCGTTTACAACTGGACAAGGCTTATGGCAGTTCAAAGTGATGCCCTTCGGCCTCTGCAATGCACCAGCTACGTTCGAGCGTCTTATGGAGACAGTGTTAAGAGGACTCTCTTACGAATCCTGTCTGGTCTACTTAGACGATATCATCATCGTGGGACGCAGCTTCGAAGAACATCTGGCAAATCTTAGGAAGGTGCTGCAAAAGCTTAAGGAAGCCAATCTGAAGTTAAGCCCGTCCAAATGTAATTTGTTCCGCCGGGAAGTGAACTACCTTGGTCACATCATCTCTTCTGAGGGTGTGCAAACCGATCCAGAGAAGGTATCTGCGGTCAGGAGTTGGAGTCGTCCCGAAAACATCCATCAGTTGCGAAGTTTCCTGGGGCTCTGCACGTACTACAGGAAGTTTGTGAAGGGTTTTTCCAACATTGCACGACCTTTGCATAAGCTGACGGAGAGCAAGCAAAAGTTTGAATGGTCCAAAGAATGCGAAGATGCATTTCTACGACTGAAGGAGGCTTTAACATCAACGCCTATCCTCGCCTATCCTCAGCCTGAAAAATCCTTCATCCTGGACACTGATGCGAGCAACGAGGGAATTGGAGCTGTTTTATCCCAAGAAATTGACGGAAATGAACATGTCATCGCTTACTGGAGCAAATGCTTATCAAAGTCGGAGCGAAATTACTGCGTCACCAGAAAGGAGTTACTGGCCATAGTGAAAGCTGTAGAACACTTCCATCATTACCTCTACGGCCGAAAATTTCTGCTTCGGACAGATCATGCCTCGTTAACTTGGCTTTTGAACTTCAAGAATCCAGAAGGCCAGATAGCCAGATGGATACAGCGGCTCCAGGAATATGACATGGAGATCAAGCATCGAAAAGGGTTATCTCACGGTAATGCTGACGCTTTATCAAGGAGACCCTGTCCTGAGAACTGCCACTATTGTTCCCGAATCGAGAAACAGTATGGAACGACTAGCCCTACCGCCTATCAGGTGACAGTGACTCCAACATCAGCAGAACCTGATCCATGGAGTGATGACCAAGTTCGAAAAGATCAACTTGAAGACCCCGACATAAAACCAATTTTAGAGTTCATGGAAAGTGACAGTCGACGCCCTAGCTGGCAGGACGTTTCCATCTTCAGTCCTGCAACAAAAAGATACTGGGCTTTATGGAACTCACTCCATTTACGGAACGGCGTGCTACACCGGAAATGGGAATCTGACGACGGCAAGACATCTAGGTGGCAGTTACTACTTCCTCGATCCAGGATTTCAGATGTTCTGAAAGAAATACATAGTAGTGCGACTGGAGGACATTTTGGTGTCTTGAAAACTCTCAATAAAGTTCGGGAGCGCTTCTTCTGGAGCAAGGCGAAGGATGACGTGGAGAAGTGGTGCCATTCTTGTGACGCCTGTGCTGCTCGTAAAGGACCGAAGAAGAGAAGCAGAGGGAAGCTACATCTGTACAACGTTGGAGCTCCTTTCGAACGAATTGGGATCGACATCCTGGGTCCTCTACCAAGAACTGCTGATGGGAACAAATACATTCTTGTTTCCATCGACTACTTCACCAAATGGCCGGAAGCATATCCCATTCCAGATCAAGAGGCTACTACCGTAGCAGAGACTCTAGTCCAACATTGGATCTCGAGATACGGAACACCTTTGCAGATTCATTCCGATCAAGGGAGGAATTTCATCTCTGCTGTGTTTAAGGGCCTATGTCAAATTTTCGGAATTGAGAAAACTAGGACAACACCACTACACCCACAATCGGACGGCATGGTGGAGAGATTTAACCGCACAATCCTAAATAATCTCTCGCTTATGGTATCCAGAAATCAACAGGATTGGGACAAGAAGTTACCTTTGTTCCTGCTGGCCTACCGCAGTGCTGTCCACGAGACTACCGGATTTGCCCCATCTCAGATGCTCTTCGGACGAGAGCTTCGGCTACCTTGTGATCTCGTCTTCGGTCGTCCTCCGGATGCGCCTTCATCGCCTGAGGAGTACATCCAGGATCTCCAGGCCCGGTTGGAAGACGTTCATAACTTCGCACGAGAGCGAATCAACATCGCGGCGGAGAAGATGAAGACCCGATACGACACAAGGTCTACTGGACATGAATTCAACGAAGGCGACAAGGTTTGGTTATGGAATCCCATCCGACGGAAAGGTCTGTCACCCAAATTGCAGTCGCATTGGGATGGACCCTACAAAGTCGTTAACCGACTAAATGACGTCGTAGTGAGGATCCAAAAATCACCTAATGCAAAACCTAGGGTTGTACATTATGATCGGTTAGCCCCATACTATGGCCATAGTTCATGAGTATTACGTAAGCAACCATGGTTGATAACATAAAAGTTGTAGATAATTTTTGCTTTTAATGTTTAGTAATATTTCTTGTTATTATTGTGTTTTCTGTATCTGCTAGTTATAATTTAATGTGTGTAATTGTGAACTTGTGATAGAAGTTTGGCACCCTTTCTGGGGATTGTACTGCCCGGGACGTGCAGTCCTTAGGAAGGGGGCAATGTTACAAATTCTGTAAATAGTAATTATTGTAGGAACGTAACCTGTAAATAGTTTCCCGTAATGAATATACAACCCCTTTTTCATATGGCTAAAATATACGACCCCTATTTTTATTTTTCTTTTCATTGATAACGGTCTACGCATTTCGGGAAGCCGAAGGAAACGTGTAGAATGTTGTGGAAAATTCTTTTCGGTGTATTTAAGCCGTTAGCGATGGATAAACAATCAGTTTCGTTTGAGGATTTCGAACTGAGCGAGAGCATTTTGCTCTGTTTATAGCGAGGCATTTCGCTGTGTTGTTTTCGTATTTGGAAGTAAATACGTGTGTAAACGTTGAGTTTACGGTGTTGTGTGATAATTGCTTAATTGCTGATGAATAACTTAGCAGTTGTTGAAGATCTTTCCTGTACATAGTGTAAATAAATTTCCTGTGTTTTTATCAAGAACTGTGTCTTCATTTCAAGAAAGTGGAAGTCGCACCGAATCCGTTACAATATGTATCGGACTTGCACACCAACCGTTTTCCCAAGAAAAATTTGTATCTTTATTTATTGAATGACTCTCGTACAAAAATAGTGCACGAGGGCTTATAACTTGTATTATCAATAGTGGATATCCAAAAATTTTAATGTTGACTGATTTTTAATTTGAAGTTTTTGTGTTTATTGCAGCACTTGTATAGTACTACTTTATATTAGTACTCGTGCAGTACGTTTACTAGTGTAATAATAAAAATGAATTATACTAAGCTTACAACGTAAAGCATTTTTTCTTTCCAATATTCTTCTGTTAGTATGTTACTCTAATGTTGCCGGCAATCTAAATAATGGACGGTAACCCGGGGCGACAAGATGTCTGGAACAAGATGAATAATATCATGTTTAATTCTCAAGACAATAGTATAATACATACAATTAATAGACTTTTATACAATTTTAATACAATACTCAGCTAAATGGGATCTTATTTGTGTTTGTCACGTCGAAAAATTTCTCTATCTAGAAAGTGTTTCTTCTTCCTCGTCAACAGTAGATATGAATTTTAACAGAAATCGTATTCAGTGGAGGAAATTCAGTATAACCGCACATTATATTCGCAGCTAATGTAGCTATTTTTATCTTCTTTTAACAAACCCTTTGTCACTTGAATTAAAATGTGTGATGAAAAGATTTAAAACCTACGTCAAAACATTTTCATTTAAGGTCCATTGCGTAAGGCAAAAGTCTTTTCAAAACGTGAGCTTATAATCAGATACTGAAACATTTCACAATAATCAACTACAAATAATGTACTCAAACTTAAGATATTAAACATTCTTGGTTTCGTATCCTTTCATCCATTTCGCCATATATTGTATGGGTTCATTCCTAACATTAAAGGAATGACTGTGAAGAATTGTTTTGAAAAGAGTTAACGAGATGTGATCAGGGATTACTGGCATAGAATGACGTCCAAAGAATACGCATATCTCTAAATAAGAAGATTTTAAAGCTCCATTCATTGGTGAAAGCATTATGTGTTAGTATGCTTCACTGCACTTTTGGAGAAACTTCAATAACTATTTGCAGATACTTACATTTTTATTTCATTTTCAAATTTTCCTTTCAAAAACTGTCATATCATACATTCTAAGTCTTTTAAAACCAAATTTAAATTATGAGTACAAACACTTGTTTATGATATATTTTACATATTATAATTTACACAGTACATGTCCAATTTTTAAAAATCTATTTATTGGAACTCTTTCCACTCATGATGCATTTACCTAAGAAATATTGTTACATGCTGCAAACAAAATTCAAAACAAAAATATGATTAACACACACCAACTTATAACACAAATATGCACAATTTGCAAGTGGAATAACTACAAGTTAATCATGGTTTCTTAGTTTACTTTTTTTTGTATCATCTATCTCAATATTAGATTTAGATTAGTCTTATTTATTAGTTCAAATTTAATTACATAACTAGATGAAATTTTTATTTATTTTAAACACATACATTTTAATTTTAAAATTCCTGAATTGTTTTTTAATCTATACTGAAAATGTACTCAACACAATTGTTTACGAAATCTTTGTAATTGATCAATCAGGTCAAAAGTTTTTTAAATGCTTTTAGGCAGATTTCTATCTGTACGTGGCAGCAGCAAGTTATTTCTCACAACGGTCACTGGTTGGACATTAATTAGTTCAACGTCCTTGTGCTACTAGTGAAGTGATTTGTTAAATGCGTTATGACGTAATTAAAAATATACGTAGCTGCTTGTATGATAATTGTAGTGACCATCTATTACCCTTGAAGTATTTTGCAGCTACTGTTCACTAGGGTGGTTCGAAAAAATTGATTTTTTTTTTGAATTTCGGAATCGCATTACCTCTTAACAGTTTTAGTTTGGTCTCCTCAACTGGGGGAAAAAAATCTAAGTTGAAATCTTCAGTTCGCGCGTAGGCCTGAAAGTTTGACAACAATTGCTAAAAATTGCTTTTTTCAAAAAATGAAAAAAATAGGTTTTTTTTTGTATTTTTTCACAACGCAATAGCCAAAAATTGTCAGTATATAGCGTAGTTTGAACCTCAAAAAATGTTTATATTTTTTACATAAGATCTTTAGTTCACGCAGACGCTTTAAATTGGGTTTCCAATTTCAAGAAATTTTAGCCCCATTTAAGGCCATGCGTAAACGAAAAATATTGTGTGAAAACTACAACATTTTTTTTAAGGTTCAAACTACGCTACAAACTGACCATTTATGGCTGTTGCCTTATAAAAATATAAAAACACTAATTTTTTCATTCTTTGAAAAGTTTAATTTTTAGCATATTTTTTCAAACTTTTAGCCTCATGCGCGAACTGAAGATGACAACTTAAATTTTTGTTTTTTCCCCCCAATTGAGGATACCAATCTGCATATTTTGAGATGTGCGCGATTCCAAAATTTAAAAAAAAAATCAATTTTTTCTAATCATTCTACTGTTAACAGAAATAATATAGTTTGCAAAAAATTATCTTACTAAGAAGGCATGCATAGTAATCCACTTAGGCAATCAAAAACTTAGACAATCAAATGTAAAAGCATTTCAATTTATTTGACCTGCAATTTGAAAACATGAAAAAAAAGCGTAATCTAGGCACAGAAACAATGACAACTGTTTAGCACTTCACGAATTTCACTCCACCCTTTGTTTTCATTAATAAAATATATTTTCCTTTCATGTTGCGTTGACACAATACATTATATCCTGTTACGAATTTCTTTGGATAAAAATACAGGTGCAGCTGAGCCAAACACAAAACGATGCGAAATGAAAACGACAAAAGAGACGAACCTGACATCATTTTCAGTGTCAAGTTCCTTTCCGCATCTCACCGATTCTTTTGTTATTTCTGCACTCGCTATTCCTTTAATGATTTCCCCTCTCGTCCGGGGGTCTTGAGCACGTAAAGCGCGGATCATGGTTCGGACATCAAAGAAAGGAAAGAAAGATATACCGATGCTGGATCAAAGAATGGTACGGGGCTTGTCAGAAGGAAGCCTATTCGCTGGATCATCTGATCCCTTAGCGTGTCACGTGACAGATGGGCAAGGGTACTTTCTAGACAAATCACCTCGTTCTTTTCTTCTATATCCCTACACTTTTTTGCAACATTCGGAGAATCCTCCCACCTTAGCATTTCACAAGGATTCGTATCTGGCACGTAGTGAAATGTATGAGTTGGATTACGATAAATCGGTTTTGCTTACATTTCAAGCATGAAAAATGGATGGATATTTTGTTCGGGAGATTCCGGAATGTTGCATTTCATTTAAATCCGTGGTCAGACATATGATCAGATTAAGTGAGACCACAGAATAGATGTATCACATATACTTTTTTTTTTCCTTTCAGTATTTTTTTTCCAGTTCAAATATTTCAATGCAAGAAGTGATTATTTTCAAATTGAAAATGTTATTCATTTTAACTATGAAAAACAAATGAAAGTTAGAAAGCAACACACAATGAAATTCCTATTTTTACTGTTTACTTTTCTAAGACAAGCTTATTTGGATTGAAAAATAATTTTTTCTATACTGTGCAGTAAGACAATTAAATATAAGTTTATCTGTTAATATATTGTGTGCTATTTAATAAGAAGAAAATAAGAAAAACCTATCTGATAATTTTCAATCATTGCTATTGTTTCCTTATTCGGAAGTAAAGTTAAAATTAGTCACTGTGTCCTGAAAAAAGACAAAAATATATTTAATAACTTTTTAAAATTATTTTTGACTTTACATTGAATTATAAATAAATCTGTGTTGGTTTTCTTTTAAGCATCATCATTAAAATGAGTTTAATTCAGTGTTGTATTCCAATTTGAAATTTATAATAATTATTTATTTTAACTACCCATAATTTTATTTCTGATACGTATTAGGATTAAATACTAACTCAAGTAGCCATTATCAAATATGTACAAAAATATGAATTAAAAGATTGTTTAGGCTCATTATCAAATTATAACTAGAAATCCATTCGAAATATTTTTTTAAGTATTTTTTTTAATTCAACTGTTTTGTATTTTCTGTTTAATAATAATTAATACTAATATTTAATTTTAATAGAAAAGCTGTGTTATAGGAACATCAAAACCTTATTTTAATTTTCATTTGAAAAGTTTATATTTCAAATCTGATTGCAAAAAATATGATTTGAATTGATCAGAAATAAACGTAGGTTCCCCTTTAATTTTCATTTGTTTGAAACAAAGGAAAAAATATCAGCTAAAAATAATTTAAAAATATTTAAAGATTATTAAAGGTAACACAAATTTTCTAAGGTTTACACGCTGAAGCAGAATTATCTTCTGATTTGACACTACTTTCCAAATACTTGCCGAAACTTTGTCACACACCATTATTTGTGCTCTTTTTAAGACACTAAGCTAAGCATGACTTATGGCATTTGTAATACGAAAATGGATCCACTGAACCACGTGGTATTCTTAAAACCATAATTCCCATCACGTTCAATAAAAAAGTTTTCGAAAATAATTTTCAGTTATTACAAATCCCTTCAATAGCAAGTGCCCCTTAAAGTCTACTACAAAGGCTTTTCAGAATTAATTTAACGAGAGAAAATGAATGATAACGCTTGTGGATAAACCCTGCATCATCGCGGGCAAATCTCTCGGGAATCATCAAAGGAACTGAAAGAGCAGAGCTCAAATTCTCCACGAGCACTGAATATGCAAAAGGAAAAACGCAGGAATCATTCCATCTTGTTTATGGGAGATTTTCGAAAGCATTGAGGGCTTAAAGGAGGGAAAAGCCAATTCACCAGAAGATTCAGCTCGCATTCATTCTATACCTCTACCGGGGTCTTTCTTGGATTTTTTCCCATTTGATCCCTCCCCCATCCGCATTCAGAAATTGGCTAAAGTTTCCATATACAGCTAATGTGCATGGGAACTCAAATAGCATCTTCTACAGTTCGCTCTTGCAAAATCTCATCAATATTTATAGCGTCAAAAGCTTTCGGGAAGTCTTATTGTGCTATACTTTTTTTTAAGTATATCTCAAGTTCAACTGCAGATTCCGAGATTCGACATTACGCATTCAGCATGTTTGCTGAGAAATGTATCGCCTTTTTCGGAAGGACGGGGTGGCGGAGGAGAAATTCGAATACACCCAGAAAATATCCATATTTCCTTTTCTATGGAAAAAAATCTATTTCTGGATAGAAAAACGATTTTACACTTTCTATTGTCACATCATCATAAAGTTTTTAACTTCTCAACCCAGTTTAAGATTTTTTAATGAACTATTAATACTCCATTAATCTGTTAAATTGTTTGATGTTTCGTAATATGTCTTTTATGTTGCTTAAGTCTGCATGTACCCGTAAGTTTTGTCTAAGTTATTAAGATTTAATATTTGACCCATTTAGCTTAAGATCAAAATGGTTACAGTTTTAAATTTTGGAAACTAATGAGTACAGTTCTTAAGTACCACTCTAAAGCCAAATATAATTCATGTATATTTACAGAGACTGTTAAATTTTAGGTGCCATGAAAAAACGTTGGGCTGCAGACGAATTATGTCTCTGTCTTCATAGGAAAATTATGTGTTACATGTCTTCTGAAAGTTTTTTTCTGGAACATATAGTTACATCGTACTTTTTTTTTTTTTTTTTTGCCTTGAATGTTTCAGACCCTGTATGTGTGTAATAACTATTACAAAAATAATGCTCTAAAATTAGTAGGATTACTTCTACACACAGTGATTTAGTTGAAAAAAGGAACAAAAGGCTTCACTTGACTCTGAAAACCTGAAAAAGATCGTGGATAAAAAAATTTCATTGGTAAAAACAACAAATTAACGAAGTTATCTGTTTCGGCACGGAGTTTGATGGAATCTGAATATTATTCTTAGTATATGCTAATTTTTATGGCAAAATGCACAACGAAGAAGATGCAGAGAATAAATATCAGTGCTCTAATAGCAGAGTGTACTGCTGTTTGACTTGAACAGCAATATTGTAATAATTTTTACAAAATGAGATATAAAATTTCTCATTTTAGAAACACTATTAAAAAGACTTAAATTTATTTCGTGCAAATACTATTTAGAATGATGTTATTTATAAGAAACAAATTTTAAAGCTACTGCACATATACAACACTTGACAACCATTATTTACTCCAACATTCTTAAATCGAGTTGTTATTACGTTTATCTTCGGTTTTCATTTCGTAACTAGTATATAGTGTCAATGAACTTCCGTTCTTGTTTAAAAGCATGAAGACAACTCTTAGTATTATTTCTGTTCGTTTTTCTTGTTTTTTCAATTGTAACTAATATTTCATCTAATGCCTAATTAGAACATACTATTTATTTAGAAAAAATTGATACATGAACATTTTTAAAAGTAGCTCTACCTAGGAATTTTTCAAAGGACGAAATACTGACGAAAAACAAAAATTGCATTCGCAAAAAATCTAAAAGCATTCTAAATACATTCTTAAAAAAATGTGTTGCATTTTCCTTACTGTACATGTAGCGTTTCAACGGGTGTATAGTATAATGTAAAAGAACTTTAAGGTTTCAAATGGCTTTGAAGTTAAGCTTTATTGCAACATTTTCAGTCATAAAACTAGCCAAAACGCAGGGTAAGCTTCTGTTTTTCTAGAATTCGCAACAACTAAAACATTTCGAGAAATATTGGATTTAAATCCTCCACGATTTGTATTTGGCAGTTTCCCACAAATGTGTTACCGAGCTCGGCAATAAAACTACCATTTGCTGCGAAGAACTGGCTATTTAAGACTGCATCGGCCTGATTGCCTTTCGAAGTTGGAAATATTTTTTGAAGAGGAAGTGAATAAGGAACCAAATAATGCAGAGGCTATATTTTTAAATAGAGTAATAAAAGCCGTTGTAAACTACATCTGGTGATATTCTCTGTGCTTCAAAAAAGGTATACTTGATTGATAGAGGTTCTAAAGAAAAGCTGACTTTAAGGAAAGAAAATATTAGAAATTTTGAATTATGGGAATAGCTTTCATTTTTTATTGAGAATTTCAATATTCTAATTTTTAATGGAAAAGAAAACACGCACTTTTACTACTATCCTCACAAATGTACTACAACACAAAAGAGAAAAAAAAACCAATGCATATAATAAAGTCTTTAAGCTACAGGTTTTTATTCTTATTATTATTTTTTTTTTGAAAAGTAGAAGTTCGTGCAAACCATTTAGAATATTAAGCTTGCTGTTTTTTTCTGTCGAATTCAATAGTGATTGCTAAAAAATTAAAGCTGTTTTTCGAAGTTTTGTAGTTTCAATGATATATCACTATTGGTTATATCGTTTATGTGCCACCATGCGCACCAGTTATGTAAAAAAACTTTGCATGGGTTTTGTAAGAAAGAGGTCTAAATTGAAACCATAAGACAAATGGTAGTATGTTTTTGTTTTAAATATTTCAACTGTGCCAGTTTTGTTCGTTTTGTTACCGAGGTGCGATAAGTCCTTAGTGTAAATAAAAATCAGGTTTGTCCGTAGGATTGTATTCAGTTTTTTCGCGCCGTTGATTTAGTATGCAGATAAAATTGCCCACAGTAATTGAAATTATAAAATACAAAACATTTTTACTGCAATTCAAAGCTTCCTCAAGACGAAAACATGATTAATCATTGCGAAAGATTTAAAAAAAATGTTCCCTTAACTTATCCCTTATCATAGTAACTTATCAATGTTATTTATTAATATGGATGATTCTTTAAACAGTTAGGGGAACAAATGGTTACGACTGGGAAATGCGGGCAATATTTGTGCTATTAATATTTCTTAAATATAGTAATTCAGTCACGAAGAGCAGTCAAATCATGTAAATTTATAAATGGCAGGAACAGGTCTTCTAACAGGAAATAAGACAATTTCGAATTATTACAAAAACAAATTACTTTACCTAAAGAGATATCCATGCATGTCACTTTGTCCATTTCGACCCTTCCTACCCTTTGTTGCACTTCACCTTATCCCTCCCCATGTCACGTGTCACGCTGTTTTTCACAAGTACATAGTTACATAAAAAAGTGTGAAATCACACTTCTAGTTACCCCTTTTTCCTCTATCCCCCTGACACACACTCACAATTTCACGAAACCCATGTTGCTGCCTCTAAGCGTTACATGATTTATAGACCGTAACTATTAACTTCAAAAATTAAAAAATAATAATGTGAATAAACTAGTTAAATGCGATAAACCGGTCAGTTGTCAGTCAATGAAAGAAAAACTAAAAAGTTTGTAAAAACTATTTTTTTTAAACATTGAATGTCATGCATATTAATATAGGTCTGTGTTACAAACCAGAATGTCACTAGTATATATGTAATCCAATTTGTGAATAATAAATTTTAACTTAAATGTCTTTGAATGTGTTTAAAAGGCAATTTACAGTCTTTAGTTTAAACGAAAACAATTTAAAAAACTTATCTTTAGTACTTCTTTACTACATGAAAATATTTCAAACTGTTTTAAAATATAACCACTCTATGTATATTTATAATAATAGCCTTCGTCATTTGTTGAATACCAAAGGCAACAAAAAAAAAAGTGGGTGAAAAAAAATCTCTTCAACGTGATCTTATGACGGAGCTAATGAAAACAAAAAAAGTCGGTCAACTCCCTAATTATATGTCATTTCAAAACTGTAAACAAATATAAATGATTTTTTAGCACTTAAAAGATGAGATTTATGAGAAAATGAGGAGAAAGATCTCTGAAATGTTGACAAATGATGGTCACGAGAGCAGTTTTAATTAAAATGATTTCTTTCGTAAGACCTTTTTTCTTCTTTTTGAGGTTCTTCATTCTTCATTTTCACATCAAATTAATAGCAATGAGTTTTCTGGTGTCAGGACGTATTACGTCAGTGTCAGTAACTATTTGAATGCTATAAAATAGGTACTAAACTTAAGACAAGTAAAGTTCGATTAACTTTTGTAGAATTTGCGAAATTACTATTGTTTTATCTTTTAACACTTTAATTGCGGTGGTCTTCGTATACCTAGAAATACGGCGAGGGTCATTTTGACCCTAGATTCTGCAAAGGTTCTTACATAGTGCTGTAAATTTGGAAAAAATAGTTAAAAATATACATATTTAGAATAAATACAGTTTAATTAAAAGATGCAGAGATGTTCAGAGTACATAATGAAGTACTTAAAAAAGTTTGAAATGCCCTTTAAATAACCATCGCTGTTTCAGTTGCATTTCGGAAGCTAGCGGCTAAAGTCACATTTTATTTACAAAAACATTATAAATGTTTCAAGTTCTTAAAATGATACGTTCTATGAGGCATTTTTGAGTTTCTGCTCTGTTTTGTCATCAGTAAATGTATTTGCATTTCTTTTTTCTCAAAAAGGTCAAAATGACATCTGCATGCAATTTTGTTACAACCCTTTAGTTTGGATTTTAAAAAAATTGCAATTTTATCGAAATTTTTTTATTTGAACACAGCATATGGAAAAGTCAAGAAAACATTAAACTTTTTATGAAAATACAGAGGAGCAGTCAGCAAAAATTTTTTTGGGGGGGTCAAAATGACCCCTCCTGTAATTTTAGTATTACGGTTTAAATTGTTTTCAAATGTTATAATTCTCAAGATTTAAAATTTTGCAAACTAATGTTAAAAAGTATTTAAATTTTAAATTTTTTGACTAAAAAATTCTGCGTTTTTGAAAACAATATGTATTTTCTATAAATTGTTCAATCACTTTGTCCGTACGTGTAGTTGAAATATTGAATATTGATTTTCAAAAAACAAACATTTTGTTATGCTTGTTACGTCTGTTTTCTCCCCTTCTCTTTTTTTTCCAACTCAAAAGCAGAAGAAAGATTGTTGAGTACTGCTTGTGATCCATAAAAATACAATCTTTTCATCCCTTTATACAAATTGAGTAAACTCCAAAAAAACTTCGATCTCTCTTAGAATGTCCTTTTTCACGAGAGTTCCTTTCGAACACTCTTTTCAGCAATTCCAGTTCTCTCATTTTACACTTCGAAGCGATTTTCGAAATGTAATGATGCATCAACAAAACACTAAGACACATTTAAGCTTTTGAAAAGTAAGAAGAACTTCCAGCTCCATTTCAAGCATCAGTGTCCAGCGTCTATCACTGAAACGAAAAATGGCGAGCATTTCTTTTAAAAGATATCCTATACAGCGACTAACGGCTTGTCAACGACAAAATGATGGATGTGGTGTCCCCCTTTTTTCTTCACTTCATCTCGTTGTTCTTTAGTATCGTCAGACTTAACATCGTCTTTTCCCATTGGTTCAGCGTAAATATTTATAAAGTATTAAACGGATTAGCTGTGAATGTGATTTTATTTTTAAAATCATTTAATCTTCGTGATAAATGATTTGGGGGCAACATTTCAATAATTTATGAGATTGTTGATACAAGGTTTATATATTGATTATTATAAGACGAAAGTGGATGTCCTGTTGACATTGAAAACAGGAAAAAATATATTTTCTCTAAACAGGATATGGATATACAACTGATGCTGAAAAGAAAGAAAGAAAATGCTACGAAAAAGCAAAAGTGTGAAAATCACTTAGTCATGTCTAACAAGTGGTTTTTTGTTTACTGAATGATTTATTGTAGATTTTTTTTTATGCCAGAGCAAACTGAAATTAGTGTTTATTGTGTTTTTTTTTACCATCACATTTTTTTTTAATCAAAGCTTGAGTTTTGAAAACTAGTTTTGTTTAATTAATATTTAAAGCTAGAGAGACGTGAAACAATATCTTGAGATACATGCCGATAGGACGAATGCACACATGACGCGAAAACCAACCTTGTTGGAAATAAAACGTCAAAAGTAAGAGAGAAATAACCTTGCCACATTGAAACATTTTTGAAACTAAAATGAAGGAGCATCGGACGTCAAGTTATGTGATCCTTGTATAGGAAGTTTAAAATCATTATGTATATACAAATTCTAAATGAATATATATCACCAAATAAATAAGTACACATTTGATTTGGGTACGACCAGTTAGAGGAAGGGCACTAACAGTTGCTTCTTAAACGGTTACAACAGCCTGCTGAAATATACCTCAAGTATCATGTCATCTTTTAGAAGGAAAAAATTTTGTTTTTATTTTTATGTTCGTCTGTTGCAATACGCTAGTTATTATTATATAAATACAATATAGTTTAGTTTTTAAAGCTTTCATCAGCTGTAATTCATTTATAATTTTATGAGGGAAAATTTTCTAACCTTATAAAAATAGTTAACGGAATAAAAGCTACTAAAAGTCGTTTCTTTTTAAAATATTTAGTTTATTGCTTTGACGTAAAAACCAAAAAAAAAAAAAGAAGAAATACAATAATTACACAATATTTAGTTAAATTCCTACTTTCCAAAGAACATAGCGATGTAAGTTTTTGTTATTTCTTCTTTAAGCAAATTATTTAAGAAGCTGCCCTCAAATATAAATAATCTATAAGTTAAGAAAAAGTATCAAGAAACTACTTTTGGCAGCAACGTACTTGGAAGAAAATCTGAAATAATTAGGGTTATTATAGCGTGCTATCGTGATAAAAACCGCACGTTCTCTCATGCATATATAAAGCAGCAGGCTATTCAATAATTTACTTTTTTTTCTCTTGTCTTGTTCAAATCTTTCTCGCTTAAAATGATGTTCTTTGCCCCCTAATGATGATGCTAGCTTTGTGTATGCTCGTTTTAGATTTGTTACAATTCTTAGCCAGCACTTGGAGGAGCGAAAATTGAAATTTAATGGCCCTCTGCAATTATGACTTCGTTAATTTCTTCCTTTTTTCCGGTATTTTTTCAGGACTTAGCGTGAGAAGCTTTTATTTAAGTTTTATTATTAGAATGGTGTGCTTCAAAATCAAAGCTGCGTTTTGAAAAAGTCAGGAAATAAACGTATAAAAAGACATTTAAAAAGGTGTAAAAAAATCATCATTTGTTATTACGACTTGCAAAAAAAAAAAAAAGAGCAAACGAACGGGAGTATTTAAAGCAATCGTTTTTAAATTACGTAGAATATTTTCTTGTATGGTTTGCAAATTTGATTATATGATGTATAGACCGTTCATATCATTATGAAAAACTTACATTTGGTACATGAGAGTAAAACGCTAGATTTATATGTGTAATTTAAAGTTAACACTAGAAAGACGGAGGGGGCCTGTGTGGCCCCTCGCATAGGTTGTTGTTTAATAACTAGAATAATGTCTAACGGAACGCAATGTAACTTCCTGACTTCTCATTATATGACACTATTTGAATGCTTGTTTAATCATTTTATCATATACCTCGTAGTACTGTAAATATTGATCCTTATACCTAGAAAGACGGGAGGGACCACAGTGGCCCCTAAGCTTTTTTACAATTAAAAAAAATTTTTTTTTTCCTTTCTCCTAATTGTTCTAGCATAAAAAAGGCCATTCTCTCTAGTTTAACCTGTAACTTCCGCTTTATACAGCCAGTTGTATATCCAAATGCTATAAACAGTACTGACTGCTTACCATCCAAATGGTAGCCAATGCTCTTGAAAAGAAAAACTGATCCAAGCTTTTGGCCAGTATAGAGAGCAACACTACAAATAATTGCATACTAAGTTTTTATTTAGTCATGAAAGAAGGTGCATTGGGCATGTGGATACACTCAGGAAGTATTTTTAAAATAATTCACCCCAAAAATGGGTAGGGGCCACACTGGCCCCTTCAGTCTTTCTAGGTATACAGAAAATGTCAGTCGTTCTAGTGTTAAGCGTCAGGATTTCTTTTTAGTGAGGGGAGGGAGAGTGAAATAGGAGAAAAGTACCAGTATCAACACAGTGAAAAAAATCATGTTCAACGAAAGAGAACATGTCCAACATTTTCTAGTCGATTTGTTTTTGGAAAAGTACGGAAGAAAGTTACTACTGTCAATCCATCAAAGCAAACCTTATTCACCTTACAACTTGTTTTTTCTCAAAATAGTAATATTAATAATAAGAGCTGTTCAATCGCTCAAAATTTTTATTAACCGGTAGTTCTACTTTTTATTTCAACTATTTGTCGAAAAGTTTAATTTCTGTTCGGTGATTTTCGAATAATTGTAATTTTTTTAAAAACTATAAGTAATACGATACGTTTACAAAAAAACTGAGTTTATGATCCGGAGGGACGCGAATACATTTTTAATTTGTAATAATACATATATGTAGAGACATCGTGAAAAAGCAAAATTAAAAATAGCTATTTAAGTTTATGGATTTGAAAATTTTATCAAAAAAATGTGTATTTATATATTAAAGTATGAAATTATCCTTAATAACATTGTAGGTATTATAACGACAATAAATACACAAAAACCAAGTGTACAGCTTGCCCTCACATGTGAGACATTTCACCACGTATCGACGTGTCTGCAGAAGGAACTCAAAATATTGGGTACTGTAAAAATATATGAACAATGCACAACGAAAAATAAAAGATTGATGGGATAAACTCACAGTAAGAATCCTATGGCACGCCCCCCCGCCCCTCATGTATTGCTTCTAAATTGGGTTGATTGCATCAAGGTCCCAGCTCATCCCCTTATCACGTAGTTGTCAACTTATTTCTGCAGAGCCTGGTCACCACGGGTGCAAAACTTTCTAACGTTGAAGAGAGAAGCAAGAAATGAAAATAAAACAAAATTAATTTGAATTCTGAAATTTTGAATTCAAATCATGCGTTTCGCAATCACGCGTTGCGACAATACCGTACTCATTAGAGTTATTGTTTCTAGAAACGGCTCCTGTCCCCCCAAGCCTGCCCCTCCTCCTTGGCGGTTTTACGTGTATAGTTGTGTGTGTGTAGACCTGTGTGTATGCACGTAGGCGTGTGTGTATGTGTAAGAGCGTGCTTGTATGTAGGACATGGACGCCACCAGAAGAAGCGGATTCGGGGGACAGTGGTCAGGACCAGAGTAGCCGTGCCTGCAAAGGCCGGTGAGCGGAGGTGCTGCAAGGACCCCTGGTACAAGATGAAAAAGGAACCGTCAAAGAAGGGCAGCAATCGTGATTGCTCAAAAAAAAAAAAAAAATGCTTAAACTAGATAAGAACCCTGATCAGTTGCGTGATCAGCACACATACCATTAGAACATCACAGCGAAGAAACTAAGATATCGAGTAATTATGAAAATATACATTAAGTATTTTGTTTAATCATGACAAGAAACAAAAGTACAGGTAGAACTCAACACATCACGACCACTCTCTTACTTAATATTGAAGTCTTCCATAATTACACCCATTTTTATAAAAGATGGTCGTGCATCTCTCGAACTTTGAGCGAGTTTTGCGCACACAGAAATGTTTGTTGAATTTCTGATCTTACTAACCAGTCACTCGAAAAATTTTAAAAAATCAAAGCCTACGTTAGAAATGATTATTGCCAACCGTATAATTCAAGCTCTGTAAACTTGAAGAACTTACTTTACATTTTTTTAGTTGAATTTTCTTGCCCTGTCCCTAAATTTTCAAGATCTTTGATAAACAACAATACTCCTAGGTTTCTCCCATTACGTGATTTCCATGTGCAACACTATAGTGCATACATTCCTTTTAAGCAGTAGGTTTAGCATGCATCAAATTTAGACCTTACGAGATGACTCTATGTAGGTGAGACGTACTATCACTGTGAAAAAGGGATACTTTTAAAAGGAAAAGCTTTGGACGAAAATATCATTTTAAAAACAGAAGAGTAGACACAAAAAATGTGAGGAAAAATCAGAACTGAAATATTTTGTACAATAAATCTTAATTTTACTTTGTCAACGCTGAAATCAATAACTGAATATTTTAAGAATTGAAACGAACAAATGAAGTGAATGTTTAAAAAATTGAAATAATCTAAAGACCGGAATGTTTTTAAAAATGTATTAGTTTTTGTAAACGTTAAATTAAAACCCCCATACTTACAAAAAGATACATACATCAAAAAAAATAATAAATAAAAACTACTTATATCTATTTATAACTGATTAACTACATTTTACTACTTGTAACAAATTAAATACACTTTTCTACAAAAAATAACTAACTATATTTAAAGTTATTTTTTGTAAAAAAAAGTTTCTGGAACTTATAAAGTCTTTAAAAATAACATAAAATGTAAAACTCTTATTTAATACAAAGCATCCACTAGATAAGTAATTTTAAAATGTACCACAATACGAAAGCAAACATTTCTTTTTATTTAAAAGGTTATTTTTTTTTATTTTCTGTGTGAATGTTTCTCAAGTCTTTTAAATGTGACATAACTCTTAAAGAAATTCACTTGTTCCCGACCTTTATCTTTTAAAAAATCATACTAGTTGGTTCACAAAAAAGTTAATTAACTTTATCCTTAAGATTAATCTTGTAAAAATGTTTAAGTATTTAAAAGTACCATGCTAAACTTGTTAAGAAAAGCATAATCCTGCGGTTTATAGAAATTTTGAAAACAGCTTCATTTTTTATTTATTGTTTTACTATGAAAGCAAGAAATTAGTGGAAATAACAAAATTAATTGAAATTAGCTGTTAAATATTTTGTAAAATTCAGCATATTGGAAAACTGTATTGTTGTAAACTTGTTTTGATCTAGGTTTCATTTTGTTCAAGTTATTTTAGGAAATCGGTAATCTTTACTAATAATAAAGGTGAAAGTATCTCTGTCTGGATCTCTCTCTGTCCGGATCTCTGTCTGTCTGTCAGGATCTCTGTGACGCGCATAGCACCTAGACCGTTCGACCGATTTTCATGAAATTCAGCACAGAATTCGCTTGTATCATGGGGATGTGCACCTCGAAGTGATTTTTCGAAAATTCCATTTTGTTCTTTTTCTATTCCAATTTTAAGAACATTTCTCCAAGCAAAATTATCGTAAGATGGACGAGTAAATTACCAACGTATCATAACATGGAACCGTAACATGGGCAAGCCAATTGGCGCGAAATTCATCACACATTATTTGTAAATATCCAGGCGAATCAAAAGACCTTTTATTTTTTTAATATTTAAAATAAATGTGTAATCCACTGAATGATATACTTTCCAAAACACAAAATACAAAAAAAAGCACAATTTGTAATACAAAACTATAGGCTAATGCAGGTGGGAAATTTTATCAAGTTAAATCAAAAAGCTTACACAGAAACAAAATAGCGAAGATAGTACATATAATTTTTATTTTTTAAACTTATCTGAATCCTTAAAATGAATAAAATATTTCAACACATGTTCAACATATAATTATGCTAACTTAAGACAAACACCATCCCCAGTTTATGTCCGTCGAGTTATTTTTAGCCTTTTATCTCTCACGTGCTCAATATTCGAATCACTACTCGAGCATGTCCTACAAGATTACTTACGCATAATTAATTGCAGTCTTTACAAGATGCTTAATTGAAAACACCTGCTGTTCATAGAAAACTTGCTCCTCAATCAGAAAATGCAATCATACGCGAGATGCCTGCATCTTAATCAACCAAAATTTGGGTAAATATTTTGTATGTTTTATTCACGAGTTTCATTTAGATGAACTAAATTTAAGTATCACATAATTCGTATTTCTTTCCTGCAGGAATATCAACCAAAAAATATGATGGACTTATCACTTCATGTGTTTGTGCATACATAATACTACATGTTTTACTTATCAGCATCCTCAAGAATGAGTGCTTAAATTGAGCGACGGTTGCTGTGGTGACCGTCATAGAATTTAAGAGACAATGTTACTGGATAGCAAAAATATGATAGAAACACTTAATTTACTTTATTAGAATACACACGTATTTACAGTATTAAACATAGCGCTGCTCTGTTTTCCGGAAACACAACATAGAAGTTAAAGTACATAGAGAAGGCGCGACACTAGCGCCGCCAAATAGAGAAGAGGAGAGTCCTCACAGTTGCTATTATAAACAGGACAATTTCATAGTGATATTTTGCAGTTCTTATGTCTTGTTTACTGGACAAAAATTTGATGCTTGATGGCCTTGGAACTTATAACTTTCAGAATCCACAATTATCACTTTTATTTATATGAGCAGATGAAATTGTTAACTCATTTACATATGCTATCACTTTTTGTTTTTTAATGTCAAAACTGATATTAGGTCATAAAAAGTAATATTTTAAAGCCTGTACTTTAACGTACCTTGTAGTTTCTCTAAAAATAAAATTATCAGCTTTGCAAAAAAAAAAAAAAAAAATAATTTGAATTCTGAACTTTAAATTCAAATTATGTTTTTCGCACTCACGAGTTGCAACAGGACCCTACTCATTGGTTACTACCCTACTCGCTTGTTTCTTGAAACGGTTCCTGTACCTCCTCTTGTGTGTTTAGTTGTGTATGTGTAGGCTTGTGTGTATGCGTAGAGTCATCCTTTGTGTATGCACATTGGCGTGTGTGTATGTGTGTAAAGGCGCGTGTGTGGATGTGTGTGAGTGTGTATCAGCGTGCGTGTGCGTAGGACACGGACGCCACCGACCAGGACCAGCGGCTACCGGGAGGAGTCGCCCCTGCAGAGGGCGGTGGGGTTGAAAAAGGAACCGGACATCAAGGAAGGTCAAATGAAAACAATTGGCAATCATTGATGGCTCAAAAAAAGAAAAAAATTCTCGTTTGAACTAAAATATGTTTTCTATGCCTAAGTTTGTTTGACGGATTATGCCATGTGAAATTGAGGCATCCTAGTTGTCAATAATGTTATGGGTTTTATTGAGTAATGTTATAGTGAAGTTTACTAGTTAGACCTTTTTGAAAGTAATGGGACGGCAGTCAAAAGGAAGAAATTGATTTAATCTAACCAATACGTATCTAAATTATTCTTCTATCAAAAATTTATGCTTGTACTGACATATTTAATAGAGAAATTTTAAAAAACTATAATATTCAAAAAAAATTTGTTACATCACTTGATTTGAATGTCAGAATGAAGATTTTCTGTGTTCAAATTTCTTTTATCAGTGTAAAATTAGAATATTTAGTGCAATCAGAATGGACATTAATTTAGTGTTTAACATCTGGAGAAAGTCGGGAGGAATGGGAAAGTACTGCATTTATGTCAAAATTAAATTAAAAAAAATGATTTCTAGTTTGTTCAGTAGATGTAGAAGCTTTATACTTTTGCTGTTACATCTACTGGACAAGCTAGAAATAAATTTTCATATTTTCTTTCGACATAAATGCACACGATGTATCATCTGTATCGACTCTCCCCTATAACTTTAACATCAACGAGTGCACGTATGGTGGCATTTTAAGGCTTGCATGTCTATTACATTTAGTATAATAATATACAGGGGAACCAATTTGCAGTTTTACAACACTGGGTAAAACACAAAGAGCAAAAGTTAAAATTCTGTCTCCAGAGTTTGTTATTAAAAACAATGGTTTCATACAGTCTAATTCCTACAACCATATATCCATGAATTTATGCTCCTACGCTAAGTGGAAAATCAAAGATTATCTTTGTCTATGTACCGGGTGTCATTCAGTGAAAGACGGGGATCATGCTGCGTACGTTTGAAAAAATGGTGGTAGTAAATCATCACGGAAATAGGGTGAGTATAACAAAGTTGACATTCCCTGGGGTGACCTGAATCGTTTGTTAACTGGCTTATCAAATGACAGCAAGACAACGAGGGATGATTTTCAGGAATCATTTCATCTTTTTTGAGTTACGGTGTTTACGCAGATATTTTATGATAGAATTTCTCCTTACTTTTTCCGAGGCGGCATTACTCTTAGAGTTAGGTCGCAAAAATTTGTGAGCAAGAAAAAGGGATAAGATATTGCAATATATAACTGCAGCACACTTTTAGGACAAAATCATGATATAAATTTACAGTTAAAACGAAAACCATCAGATTTTGACATTCATAAAGCCCCATGGTAGGAAATGTAGTGTATTATTTCACTCAATGGGTGCTTCAATCTTTTAGATCTGTGTGCATCAAAGTATTCTGGGACATATTTTTCAACATTTTAACAACAAGTATACATCATTTGTTATTTTTAAAAAAAATTTCGTAAGCCAATCGTTTTGAACCGCATGAACAGGAAAAAACTAAAAGGTAGAGTAAATAAATATTTACTGTAATCTAACATCGTAAATCCAGATTTAACATATTTTGATTGATTACATTGAAAATAGATTACATTCCAATAAAAATGTCAGCAAATTTAAGAAAACGTTAATACAAAGAAAAAATGAATGTGCACAAAAAGTTTTTTCACTAATGTTAATAAAATGGTTTTGCAGTGTTGGATCTTACTCTCCATGATTCATTTGAATTATTTTGTCTTATTTACAGACATATAAGATATACTGTTTGTATGTTGTGTTCTTCGTAGTACAAATTTCATAGATAAGAAGCGATCTTTTAAATTAAAAAAAAAATCGTGTTTACTCCTACTAGTGAAAAAATGAAAATTTTTGAACATTTTTGATTGTATTCCATATTGACACCTTGAACTAGTTTTAAGTTTACAATTTTTTTTAATATGAAAATAAACTTAAAATATTATAATGCGTTACTTATCTAAACCGTCTCACTTATCTCAATCAAATCTCTACCTTTAAATCCAGCCAATCATAAAGATAATTCGCGTATAACAAGAGAAAGGTAGTAGGTTCAATCCCATGCCCGAAATCGTGTCCAGGTTGCATGGGTGAAAAACAGCGACCCTAATCAGCTTGAAATCATGGGACAAACCCACATACCAGCTTAAAAAATATAGGATCTACATTTTCTTTTATCCGTGAACAAAATAAAAGGAAAGCAATGTTTCTTAAATTAAATTTGCTTGAAGATCAGATGTATTTCTGATTTCAAAACGCCCTAATCGAACGGGTATTTCTGGTCTAACATCAAAGAAAATATCCGACAGAAAAATTCAAGAATCAATTTAAACCGTCATACATTTTAAAACACGAAAACTGGACTGGATTACCAAAGCTACAGAAAATGCGGATAGAAATGAAAGAGAAAAGCTTTAAATAAGTTACAAAAAATACATCAAATTCGTCCAAAAATAAATTAAACTGAAAAAATAAAAAAAAAAGTTTGAGCACCTCACAAGGTCTTTGCTGAATGGACTTCATTGTCATCGTTCATTTCTCGAATTTCACAAAAGAACCTTTTAAAAATAATTTTTAAATTTTCATTCCTTAGGATGAAATCTAAAACAAAATTATGATTAAATTAACTAATTATATTTAAGAGCAAGAAACAAAAAATGAAAATTAAAAAGTGTACTTTGACGGGAAAGTGTAATTTTCTTTTGAAATTTTATAATAACTAAGACAAAAGAGAAGAGAAATTTGACAAAGGATTTTTACGTGACTGCTAGTTTTATTAGATTTTTTTCACAAAAAAAAAAAAAAAAGAATCCCTAATTTTCTTCCTGTCTCTTGTTCTCATTAACATCATATTTCATTAAAATATTTTTTAAAAGAAAAGAGATTTTCGCCCTGGAAAAAGAATTAATAGCTCTTTATGAATTTTTCTTCTTTTTGCTTGAAAAATCTTGTTCCAGTGCGAGTGGAGATAGAGATATTTTTTAATGTAAACGCAATTTGTAATTTAATTATTCTCTAACTGGACACGTAATGTTTATGCACCGCATATTATGAATTATTTTAATAATATTACGTTGTCATTTTACGTTTTAAAAATAAAATAACTAAATAAGTGAAAAGCCGGTTAAAAATGGCCGTATTCTTGAAACAATTAAATTTCCAAAATTAAGAAAATTGAAGAATACGTCATACAGGAAACAGCTTTTTCCTATGTTTCGTTGAAGACAATCTAATTTCAGTTACTTGTTTAAATGTAACGAAATTATGCAAAACATTATGTTATATATAATTCAGTCATTTTCGCAATTATAAAAAATTACATTTCAACTAAGATATACTCCTCTGCTCAACTTCCCTAAATTTTTTAGCTCAATTTTATAATACGAACTAAGCAAAAAAAAAAAAAAAAAACTGAGTGAGTGAGTCAGGCGAAAAGATGGAAAAACATGCCAGCATGAAAAACGTTTCAACGAAAAATGCATACATTAAGTGCGCATGTTGATATTGTGTACATCTCGACTTATGTATAGATTCATGTGTACATTTAATGTAAAAAAAAAAAAAAAGATTTTGACCAAGAACAATTCAACAACTATTCTGGAACTGGAAATAAAATTTGATTTTTGTTACTATAATACAATTTTTTCAAACAAACTAAAGTAATTAATAACACCTTCAAAATATAATTACGTCATGTCATTCTTCGCATTTTTATTAAGCATGACAATGCATTATTTAATGAATACTGTTTCCAGACACCCAATCTAGAAGTAGTGTACATAACTACTCATCATTAAAATGTCTGGAGATAGTGTCTCGACATGGTTTCCAGCAACAAGAACCAAAATTTCAAAACACTTCTAGAGACCCTCTTAAAGTGTCTTGACAATATTTGCTGGTTTACATTATAAGGAAGACAGGGTAGTTTATTGGATAAAGCGCTCCAAACAAGAAGTTAATTAAAATCAAAGAATGGATAAAAAACACTAATGGGGACTTTTCATTCATACAGCATAAACTTAAACAACGGGAAAATGAGAAAACAAATATTGCAATTATTTGTTGGTGTTTACTGTATAACAAAACAAAGACATACTCTGATTACTGATTACATGGAGAGGAAAACATCCGGTTTACAGATGAAAATGGACGCACCTATTAGTTTTCAGGGATGCTTGCTTGATTTTGCAAATGTATGCTAGCCTCTAAATTCAGCTGAGTCACATTCAAATAAGCGAAACATGCGCATCTAAGTTTTACTTTCCCCGAATTCAGATTCGTCTTAACTGGACGTTTGCCAATTCCATATAATCCGTGGGCAGACTAACTACAATTTAAATTACATAATTTAATTCTTCAGCTGTAGAAATTTTGTTTTTTAATTTAAAGTTCATCAACTGAACTTTAAATTGGGTAGACAACACTCTACCGAATTTAATATATCTTAACATCATACACAATGATAATTAACTGTTCTAGATACTTAAGTTTCAGTAAATCATTTGCGTTATTTTCTTGAGTAACCTCCTGTAATAATCTACGCCGTTAAACTGACTATTTGTTTGGTTTTTAGCTTTGAAGTTAAAAAATAATAATTTGTTTTTATTTTAAAAATACCATGTTCTATATAAATAAAGATTTTAGCAGTAATTTTAACATTTGAATGTTCTGGTATGACTTCTACTTAAATAATAAAATGAAAAGAAAAATTGATAGTTGATTTTGGTCGCTGGAAGCCTTTAGCAGGTGTGAGGGTGCTACATGCGTTTCAACTGAAGTTTTTATTTCACAATCACTTTTGAATAAAAGAGAAAATGTTTTTTATTTATGAAGAAGAGCTTTTGTAAAGTAATCGTTCAATCCATAGTGTTGTCAGGGGGGAAATTGATGGATAGTGCTTTCCAATCTTCTCAGTTTGAGTTCCAGTCTTTTATTCCTTTTCTTTCCCTTAATAAATATTTATTAAGTGATAGGTGTGAAAGAAATATGGTTCAATTTAAGCTTTAAAATCCTCTTATGGGGAATGGGTTTTGACATGTGGTTGTGGGGATAAGTTTAAAGGAAGTAGCTGTGGGGACTGGGCTTTTGGACAGCCACTCCATAAGGGTGGTTAAATTTTTAAACCTTCTTCATTCTACTTTAATCGTTTATGAAAAACTAACTTCTATGAAAAAGTAGATGTTTATGAAAATTTCACAGATGAATAAATCCATCAAACATGTATTTATATTTTTCTATGTATATATATTTTCATAATGTATGCTCATGGTCACAATGTATTGATACAGTTTCATAATTAAATATATGTACACATTAATCAAATCGACAATTAAAGAAAATGTTTGCTGCATACTCTGTGCATCTCATAACTAGAAAAGTTACTTTAAATCCGAACTGGATTTATTTCTTTAATTTTCTTTTCTTTATTTTTATTTTGAAATGCAACGTTTTTTTTTACTGTCTCTAAATTTACCACAAATAACTTGAGAGATTAAAAATCATTTTAAATTAGAATCAAGTAACGCAATGTAAGAGTTTTCAAAAAAAAAAAAAAAAAAGACAAATATTGTTCCTTTACATTCAAACCTTAGTTTTAAAAACCTAGATTGTGTTTCGTCATTATTAAATCACAAATACTAGCTAGTTCATACCGCAAATTTCAATATTTTGACTTTAAATGAACCGCATATGACATATGCCAATGAATTGAACAATATATAAACTAACAAATTATTTTATAAAATAAAACTATATCAAAAATATCTCTACATCAAATGCAAAGTTAAAAAAGCGTGTCAACTTATGTTTAATTAAAACATTAAAATTTACTGATAAATATTAGTTTAATTTTTGAGTCTAATTGTCGCTCATGTGACGGTGGAGTAGCGCATATTTTTTTCGAAATCTGTCTTAGGGTTTTGCAATATTATTAATAGTAATTAAATGGTATTTTTTGTGCCTATCAAGATATGGTTTGTAGTAAGGAATAAAACTGATTCAAGAGGGAGAAAAAAAATAAGAACTGGAACTTTAATCAAATATTAACTCGAAGAGGCTTAACTTACCTCTTGAACTTATTGTACGTAATTTTTTTAGAAATGTCAAACGAATTTATAAAAATATATAATTTTCGGTAAGAAAAAAAAAGTTTCCATTTTCAGTTTTTTCTTCAATTAATATAAGAAATTACTTCTAGTATGGTTGATGAAAAGACTTTAGCCAACTCATTAAAAATAACATATGCATTGGTAATTATTTGAAGTGAAGAATTACAGAGGATAATAATGAGAGCGTTTGGAAAGGGAATTTTCATTTCAATAATAACAATGGAAAATGATACATGCTTAATTCGTTTTTGTAACTTTCATATCATTCATAGTTTTAGTCACTGTTCGCTTAAAAAAAAAACTAAGTTTAAATTTCGTATTTATAGAAGAAACGTCATAAGGCCAATTAAATGTAAACAATCATGTGTACATAGTTGTTTTAAAATGCTAACATTTTTGCGAGCTTAAAGTATTGTTATAACTTAGATACGCAAACATAGCAGTAATTTTTTCAGACACGTGCTTCGGGAAATGCTTGAAAACCTGTTTTTTTGTTCAAGTAACTATGTTTTTGTATAAAGACAAAATCCGGCAGAAGATTTCTGTACCACGAATTTTTTTCTTCGTAAAGAAAAAAATCATTTTGCTTCCATTTAAGCTTTTAGTGCTGTCGTTAGCTGCTGGATATGCTTCTTATTTTTCTACTTAGTATGTTTTTAATTATATTTGATGTTTATTTTATCCATAAGCTCACTTCTTTTGCATTGCAAATCCGTTATTTTTCTAATCCTAAAACGCATTGCCAAACTGTAAACATTCGTAAATGTGTTCTTAATTAAAGTAGATTTTACTTTTATATCGAGATTACCGTTCACAATAGAACTTTTTTTTTTTTTTTTTTTGTAAAATTAGATTACTTGGACCGAATAGATCTCCAAAATAAATGGCTTCTACCTTTTGCGAAAAATAACTTAAATGAAAATTCAAAATAATCAATGCTGGAAATTTATGAAAAGCAATTTTGAAGAACTTCAATTCGTTGCAAAAAATGCCATAAATATTTCTAATTGCCATCAACAAAAGATTTTACTTTGAATCAAACTGTTTAAAAAGCTTTTTTTCGTATGTCCATAAATTTCTGCATCAAATACAATGTTTTTAAACTTACCCTAGTTAGAATAAAAGTTGGATAGATGTAAACTTCCATTACAAAACTAACGAAAGAAATGTAAGTTACGTTTATCTTTTTTCGATAACTTTGCATGACTTATTCTATACGTAAATGGAACATTAAAAAAAAAAAACATTTATCAACAGTTATATAGCTACTTCAAAGACATTTTTTACACCTTCTTTTGCTGTACATTTCAACAATTTAAAAGTAGTGAATTCCAAACCGAAATGACATATATTTTATGTGAGTTGTCGATTTAAAGGTATTTACCTCAATTACTTCTTACACACAAACATAACGCATTACGACAAACTCAAGAACACATTAAAAACTTATTAGTCTTCCCGAATTGCGGGCGACTTTCTTTAAAATGCATAGATGCATTAAAGAAACAGTTTGGAGATGCACTTTTAAAAAAACAACTACCACTTCAGTTCCAAGTCTTTTGCACTATGAATATCCCTAATGGTTCTTCAAAATGGTGTCGTGCACTTTAAAACAAATATCATTTTTGTCATGCAAAACACAGAGATAGATTACGATAGTTTACTGCTGTAAAAAATAGGAACGAGAGGAAGAAATTTCTGATCTGGGATGGGTCGAGTATTCTTTGAATTTAAGAATGTGATGTGTTGGTGAGAGATAATCTCTGGGATTTTGGAGGTTTTTTTCGTTTTTGAGATTGTCAAAATGTAAGAAAGAAGAAAATATTACATTTTTTTAAAACATAGAAATTTGTAAAAGACAGTCATATTTCTTTTGTAGTAGCATGCAATTAAGTTTAAAATAGAAATATAAAATTCAAATTTTGAAAAGGAAACAAAAGTAGTTCCAAATTTCTCCCAAAATGCAGGGTATAAAAACCTATTTTGACGCCAAAAAAATATTTTCTGCACAAAATTGTTCATTCAGTTTTGAATATCTTTCATAACTTGAAATTTAACTGCAATAAAACTGCAAGGGCAATGTATGGGAAAAATTTAAAGCCGTAAAACATTTATACTTCCTGAAATGTCATCGCGAGAACGCAAGGTAAATATTTCCCTTAAATAAACGAATAAAAAAATTAAGTCTTAAAATTAAACTTTCATATTGCTTTAAATTATTTATTAGTGATCATCACTTTGATTTCTGTCAACATTATTTTTTACGGCATCAAACAGGAAGTAGCAAATATTTCCTTTCTCAAATAGGCAGGAGTCCTTGATTTGTTTCAAAGCATAAAAACACTGGTATATTTAATTCCAGAAAAATAAGTTTTAATTTAAATTTGTTTTACTTTTGTCAACTGCCGAATAAATATTGCAGTTAATGCTCCAGTGCAAACTTGTACACCTTTTAACCTTTGACTGATATTTATTAGTTTTTAGGAAAAAAAAAATGCTTCATTTAAAACAGACTAAATGAGAATTACATGCATTTAAGCAAATAAATAAATAAGAATGAGCCACTAAAATAATATTTTTATAACAGTTTGAAAACCGTTTTAACTATTTTCTAAATAAATTAAATATTTATTTATGCACGGATATTTTGATAAATATGTTTAAAGAGAAAGAAAGGTGTTTTTTATGTTGTAGAAAGGATAGTTAACTTGTGATACTTTAGTGTACTAGTGACCCTTTGGTTCTTACTTTACATTTTGTTTAAACTCCCTTAATGGTTAAATTTCAACGATTTTTTTCATCATTAACTTTAGAAAAACTTCACTCGTTTAAAAAATATTTCATGTGTGCTAAACTGAAGGAATTCAAACCATTTCTTGCTCGATATCTGCTAGTTAAATGCTAATTTCCTTTAAAAAATATTTTCACATGAATAAGTAAAGGTTAACTCGCACGACTTCTGTCATCTTTACTCGGATGATGTTTCTGTGAGTCGAATCAGATATATAAGAATATAAATAAAGGGGAAAAAAACCTCCTATATTGGATTGCTGCCTAAATTGGTCCTCTGGCATAAACACTATCGTAAAGTTCTATGCTACATTTTGTCACAAGAAAAGCAAAGCTTAATGTTTAAAGACTTTGAGAATGAAGTTACATACATTTTCGAACAGCGTAGCCTGAGTTATTTGTGTTTAACACTTCTAAAATCTTATTTCGAGTACTTTTATCTATTTAAATGCAACAAAGATTTGTTAACTGAAGTAAGTGTTATTATATCATAATTACGGGTATTTAATATGCATAACAATACTTTATAGACATGATAAATTATAAACTTTGTAAACATGGTATAGGCGGAAGACTGAAAAATGGCGTTTCCCTTGCTTGGACCTGCACCATTTTCCTACATCGGACTGGTAATACAATTTAAGAACATGAGGTTCATGCAAAGCTTTTTAGTTCTTACGTCAGAAAATGGTTTTGTATAACTTAAATTCATAGTATTTAGGATTTTTACGAAGCATGTTTCTGGGAGGCTTAGAGTTCCAATGCCTTAAAATCTAAAGCTTCCACTTTATTTTTAGTTAAAAACAGGATTTTTTTTATTTGACAGAAATTTGTTCTAGTAAACAAGACATGTTGACATATTCCTGTATTAATTACAGTTGCACTAATTTCGATCGCTTTTAATTTTAGATGATATTAAGCAGAGGACAGTAATCGTACTGTCAGGAAAAAATGACGTTCAGAACCTAATTTGCTGGTTGGAACGTTGATATAAAGCTGGATTGCACAAGTCGTACATGTAATAATCTTAAAACCATTCTGGGCACAGTATTGAGTTGGGAAAAAAAGGTGAATTAGACGGACAGGCAATGCCATTCGGTGTTTTGCTTTCCGAACAGCAAAGGCCAATAACTTATTGCGCATTTTTAATCGGGAGTTAAAAACGTGCAGTGAGAGATAGCAATGTAATCTTTTGACACTTCAGAAAATATTCCGTATGAAGACTATTATGATGCAACTGGAATGAAATCGAATATACGTAAGTCAGTCGGAATGTTAGTTGCACTTCTTCGTAAATCTGTTCCATCTAGGACAATTTTGATAAAATTCTGTGGCAATACTTAAGACATGTATCTTTATCATGTGACGTAGCGGCTTCCCCAAGACAAGGTCAGTTTTTTCTGATTATCAGTCGCAAACATGTCTCGACTGATGCAAGTAGCGTCCGAACTGGGAATGCGTGCAGTGATTCAATTTTTTGGGCAAAAAGTTGCAACTGCCGTGAAATTTATGTGCAGTAGCATGAAGTGTATGGTGAAAATGCGATGTCACGTTGAGCTCTCGTGAAATGATGCAACATGTCTGAGAATGGACATACAGATATTGACGACGCTGAGCGCGAGGGAAGGCCAAGTTTAGGTGGGAAGTGTGGAATCACCTTCCCAAGCCATCCTAACCTTTCACCTCCTGACTTCGATGTTTTTGGTTCCATAAAACAAGAACTTTCAAAGCGATGATGCCATTCGAATGACGAAATGAAAGCTGCAAACCCAACATTGGTTATCGGACATTCGACGGGATTCCTTTGCAAAAGACTTCGAAAAACTTGTACCACGTCTCGACAAGTGCTTAAATAACGGAGGTGGTTACGTTAAAAAGTAGATTTTTAATAAAGCTTTAAGATAACAATAAAGTTATTATAAAATTTCAATCCTTTTTCTGTTTTCTTAAGCAGTGCAATTAACTTTCCGACTGACCCTCGTACACTGTCCAAAAATTGTAATCAAACGTAAAATGCTAATATGTGAGAACATACAATGAGATCCATAGTTCAATGCAAGAAGCTATATGGAAAAACCTTTGAATAACTGTCTTTGAATAAGCTGTATCACTGTTGAGAGTGGTTTTTCACAAAAACAGAAGATGGGTCTGGGAAAAGACAATGTGCTTTATGTCAATGACTTTTTTGAAACAGATATAGAGCATAAAATTCTCATAAAAAGAAGCATTTGTCAGAAGGATTTAACTAAGGACATGATTGAGTGCATGAAATATCATCAGTGCGTAGATCAATACGGTGCCAAAGGAAACACAGAAGGAAAATGAAATCACATGCAAATCCTGTAAAATAACTATAGAGTTAAATGATACGTGTTTTTGTCATTTCCTGTGTTGGTTGTTTTGGGAAGCACATGGTCCATTTTAGGTACTTATATATTCCTAATTTGGACTTTTGCAACTTTCTTAAAATATTTCATTTAAAAATTAATTCTTATTAAGAGCAGCTGCCTTTTTTTTCAAAGAAGTTTGAATTATTTCTCCCTATTTGTTTGCTTGTTTGGCTTCATATATTTTAGCCGAAAAATAATTTCTTTCTCTGGGGTTTAATGTAGGCAGTCTTCCCTAATTGCATTAATTGTATAAGTTCTACAGCAAAACAGCGAACATTTGCTTTTTATACTCCTAGCTTCTTCTGCAAATATGGTTTTACAGTTTGGTAAAAAGAAAATCATTTATCCCATTTCAACCTTAATGGTAAACTATTTCAAGAAAAAATACATTGAAGGAAAAGATTCCGAATGCATTTTTGAATGGCTTTTTACGTATATTTTTTAACACACTGAAGCAAATAAAATATTAAAAATTATACTAAAATCTGGAGGAAGTTTTCTAAAATTTAACCATTTATCACCCACACTACGAAACGAACACGGCTGTTCCAAAAAGGGGTTCTCACTTCACTTCCCACGTCGCTGTCTGAAATTTATCGTCAAGCAGAAACGGCAAAGCCTGTGCCTGGAATAATAGATTCGGGATTGCAGAGGAACCGTGTCTCAAGCTTTTCAGCGGAAAATGATGGATGTCATCCTCCCAATGTCCTCCCGGAGCACGCCTTTCTTTGAGATTACTACCGTCCGTCCATCCTCCATCCCCTCCCACAAGTAGCGGAATTAATATTTATGAGACTTTGAAATGATGGCAAGTAATTATGTTTAATATTATTTTAGATTTCAATTAATGTTACTCATAATTTATCTGTTCAGTTTTAATTCGCATACATAGCATATTTTCCTCTTTAACACGTTGACTATCGAACTTCGAGTTAATTATTGTGTGTGTATGTGTATTATTATGCTATATATTATTATATTATAGCATAATATTTGATAGTATATTATATTATAATGTATTACATTGTATTTTGTTTTATTATCATAATTATTGTTTTTATTTTTATTTTATTATTGTTATTCTGGACGTCATATTTCCAATGTCTTCCCGGAGCCCACCATTCGTTATGATTACTACAGTTCATCCTTCTTCGTTTTCCACATTTAATAATAGGAATTAGCATTTATAAGTCTTTAAAATGATGACACGTAATTATGTTTAGTATTATTTTAGATTTGTAATTAATATTGAGCATAATTTACGTATTCAGTTTTCATGCAATTTCGTGAAAAAGTATTCTACTTTAACACACTGTCTTCAAACTAGAAAATAATTTTCTTATTTATTATTATTAAAGTTGTTATTACTTCGCATATTCTCCTTCTCCAATATTCTCTTCGAGCACGACTTTCTATAATCTTAATATCACCCTCCCTTCAGCAGTTGGAGCAGTATAGCCTCCTAAGGCTCTTGCGCCAAAAAACGCAATCAAACCAACCCTCAATCAATTTGCTCCCAATGTAGTCAGAATATAGTATTAATGTAAATGTGGGCTATTTTTTTAAATTGTGAGTTCAGCTTTAGTTCTTTTATTGAATGTACCGATACCTCAAAAAGAAAACAAAAACAACTGAAACATAGTTCCCACAAAGGTCACACGAAAGCTGTCCACTAATTGAAACTGCTGTTCAAGTGCAAATAGAAACCTGCAAGTGGACACAGACCACTTCATTTTGTAATAAGCAGGATTAACGAGAACGCAAGAAAGGGAGTATAAACCTCAAGCAGTGATGTTTTTACTTATCACACTATCTTGCTGATATTACTAATTATAAAGTAAACTATTTTCAGTAAGCACAAAACTGCAGTCCTTGGATGGAATGAATGGGCTGGCGGTGTATTTCAAGTATTTGTGCCTTAGCCCTGGTACCATGACTTACCTGCAATCTTCAAGTTGAACCGAACCATTGCTTCTGTCACTCGTCTGATCAGTGCTAATTCTATTTTAGCTACCAGTTTGTTAGGCACTCTTGGCTTCCTTAAGAGGTTTTCCTTCTCCAGCTCAGGTACTTTCTATTCCAGGCTAATGAGCGTTGATAAGCACGAAACTGCAGTCCTTGGATGAAATGACTGAGTTGGCGATGTATTTCATGTATATAGTAAAGTGTTCCATTTCAACTTCCAGTTCACCTGCCATCTCTCCGTTTAAGTTATACCAATACGAGATTTTTAGGTTTTAGGCAATCTATGCAGAATCTCAGACAGAATAATGAAGTAGAACGCTATTGTGATCTTTGTTTTTAAAGTAAACATTGTAATTTATTTTCTATTAATCCATTAAGTATCTACGTAATTAAATAGAAAGATATTCTAATCCCCAATGTTGCCAAACTGACAATCTTTGCTAATAATAAAGCTGAAAGTCTCTCTGTCTGGATATCTGTCAGGATCTCTTTGACGCGCGTAGCGCCTAGACCGTTCGGCCGATTTTCATGACATTTGGCACAGAATTGCTTCATAGCATGGGGGTGTGCACCTCGAAGCGATTTTTCGAAATTTTGTTGTTCTACACTGGTGTGCAAAAATTAAGGACGAAGTCGAAAAATTAGCATATCAGCTGAACGAAGAGGCAGAGCGGACATAAAGACCAATCAGGAGATTAAGTAAGGTGATGTACGGTAGCACATGCGCAGATATGCAGGGGGCAGATATGTAATGGGAGAGTAGTATAAAGCATGTTGTCATTGTAAGATCAGTATTTCTGGCAAAGAGATTGCACGCTGTAGAGCAGTTAAAATCACATCGAGTTGCTGCCTCAGCGAGAAACGGCGAATAATCAATCTGTTAGACGACATCTGGATGCTTCTACCCGAGGTCGAATCATTGGGAAATTGAAGGAAGGCCGCAGTGTGACAAGTGTGGCTGCAGAGTTCGGAAATGCTCACAGCATTATTTCACGACTTTGGAGACAATTTCAAACTACAGGAACAGCTATCCGGGGGTTCAGTAGTGGTCGGCCACGAGGAACCACACCCGCAGATGACCGGTATATTGTCTTACAGGCCAGAAGAAACAGGCGGCAGACAGCGGGAGAAATCACTAGACACAGGCGACTGGACGACCGATATCGCGTTTTACCGTGACCAGAAGACTGCAAGGTTATGGTCTGTTTGCACGACGCCCTATACGGTAACGCCTGCCCATCGGAGAAGGCGTTCTCTGTGGTGCCGAGAACTCTGGAATTAGAGAGACAATGAATGGGGACGAGTACTCTTTACAGATGAGAGCAGATTCAGTCTGAGTAGCGATTCTCATCGCATACTCATCTGGAGGGAGCGGGGAAGCCGCAATCATCCCTCGAACATCATTGAAAGGGACATGTATGGAGGTCGCGGTGTTCTCGTTTGGGGAGGAATCATGCTTGGTAGTCGTACAGACGTTCACATCTTCGACGCAGGTTCAGTCAACGGGACCCGTGATTGTAACGAGATTCTTATTCCATATGTGCGTCTTTTTAGAGGCGCTATGGGTCCGCAGTTCCTTTTCATGGACGACAATGCACAATGTCATCGCACATTAGCTGCCGAACAGCTTTTAGAGAGTGAGGATATTGAACGTATGGATTGGCCGGCACGATCTCCGGATCTCAATCCCATCGAGCATGTATGGGATTTTCTAGGCAGATGCTTGGCAGCTCGTACCTTACCACCAGTAACAACTCGGGAGCTTCGATTGGCGCTGCAAGACGAATGGGCAGCAATGCCTCAACAACTCATTGACACCCTCATTCTCAGCATGGGCAGACGCTGTGAAACCTGCCTAGCAGTCGGGGGAGATCATATCCCCTACTAAAGACCGGATGTCTCTTTCTGGACACCCATCACAGGGATGTTTCGGCCTTCAGTCGCATTGCGCTCCATGCTACTTTTTCAATAAAGCTTCTTTTCATCCCTCTGATTTCTCTTTTAGTAAGTGTTACTTACATTACACATCTCCTTACGTCTTGGGGATCTTACGGTATTAAATGTGTTGATTTGGAAAGCTTTTGTACAAAGTTATATTGAAAAAACCGTCTCGTCCATTATTTTTGCACACCAGTGTATTTTTATTCTAATTTTAGGAACTTTTCACCAAGCAAATTATCACAACGTGGGCGAATAAATTACCAAATTATCATAACGTGGAACCGTAACATGAGCAAGCGTAGCAAATTGGAGAGAAATTCATCATCCATTAATTGTAAATATACAGGCGAACCAGCTGACCTTTTAATTTTCTACTACAGGCAAAGAAGTGCGGGTGCCACTAATGCTTTTATAAATCTCTTTCTTGGCACCATATCACGAGGTTGTCACAAAACAATTCTCTGCGTTCCGTTTCATTACTTGTATTTTATTTCCATATTTTACCTTCCCCACTACGACAGACGTATAATTTTTAAAACTAATTAACACTGAAGTATAACTTTGAAATGATCTCAATAAAATATAAGCGAAGATCCTTATTTATGTCTCACACACAAACATTTCTTTTGAACCCATAGTTATTGAAACTGTTTTTGATGTACAAAAGTTATTTAAAAATTAAATGCCGTAAAATGTAAATCAAGTGAATTATCTGGGAGAACGAAACCCAACGTTATGACCATTTGTCCTTTAATTGCTTTGATTATACGAAATGTTCATGTATATTTGAAATGAAAAACCTGTTTTTAATTTTAGTCGTAGCGCTATAGATATAGGCACTTTTGACTTAATAAGAGTAATTGATTAAATAAAAGTTGTATGCACAGTAAGGAATCTGTTTCCATTTTGAGCTTATTAACATTGAACGAGGAGAATTAATGATATTATATTGAAGTACCGATATTTGCTTATAATTGAATTTGAATTTATGATCACCTCCCTACCATCTTCACAGAAAGTGCCAACGATATGTTCTGTTTTGGATATTATTATTACTTAGTAATTAAGTAAGGAAACGGATGCGAATGAAATGTTATAATGCTTATTGTCTAGCGTTGTGTTGCAAGGAATTAATGTCATTTATGTAGTAATTATCTAGCCGCTTGACGTATGTTTGTTTTAATGCTCTTAACTATACAGTGAGAGAGATTAAATCGACTGAAGAGTTTTCCGAAAGTAATATTTTCTTAGTTTTATTGACCTGCGAATTGTGTTTCAAATATAAATTTGTCAAGTATGTTTGAAATATTTCGCATTTAAAGTAAAGTTTTTAAAAGAAATATGGTGATTATGAACAAATGTACAATGTACAAGCACTGCAGTAATTAATGTACAAGCACTGCAGTAGTGTGGGGGGGGGGGACTCTGTCCGACGAATATTTTGGTTTTTACAAGAAAAATAGTGCAAAAGAAATGTTAATTGTTTTCAAACTATCTTCTATGTGTCAAGGTCATTTCCCCCAAATATGAATATGTTTTTATCTATGGCACTCTAAAAACTAAACTCACTAAATTCATTCAATACACTTAGGTGAGTCCGATGTTTTGCAATAGTTCAAGTTCAAAAACATTGTTAGCTTCATAAGACTAGCATTCGAAGTATAATCTATGATTTTTGACCAGTCAAAGCCACTCTTCAGGTAGTTCTTCAAAACCACAACGATTATAACATAATATGAAATTGTTCTGATCATATAATCATTACTATCAGCATTACTCATATTTGATGTTACAATAACTTTGTGGTTGCAGTGATGTTATCCATTCGGCATTTACCTACAGCACAACGAATGTTTTGAGTTGTCTCGACTATGACTTAACTTATGCTCATCAAGCAAAATTCTCTAACCAAACCGGGTTTTTAATACTTCCGCTGCACAAACCTTAAAACAGAACTCAATGATATTGTATGACAAGCAAGCTTACTTACTAGCTTTTTTATTGGTCACAATCCGCCCTTCACGAACATGCGCAAACGTTAACACAGTAAGACGCTAAAATTCACAAAAGCTGAATATTTCAAAACTTACTGAACGTAGTAAATAAAAATTACTTAATCAGTACCTCCCCCTCCTCCTCCTAAAAAATAACAATACTTATAAAAACACCATATCTGTTAATATCATTTTTTAATAATAACTGATACTTTTTGATGTTTCTTAGATTTTTTCAATTAATAACATCCAACATTTATTAGAAATGTCAACTTGAGTGCTAACCTTTTTAATATTTGCTAACTTTTTTAGTTTTTAATTTTATTCACAACATTTTTTTACTTACTTAAAAATTGTTTAAAATGTGGATTCTATTCGACTGGTTTGCATCACATATATTATGTAAAAACGTAATGCAAACAAAAAACATTTTAAAATTACTAACAGCTTTTAAAAGCGTATTTAATGCACGGACTTAAACACAGTGTGTTGAAAAATTAGTTAGCAAAAATATGTTTCTGACATAATTTAGCTACAGAGTAATGTCTACATTTTAAATTCTTTCGGAAACAGACGGGAAACAAAAACGAAAGAAAAACTATAACAAGTTTTGAATAGCCGCCTACCGTGTTTAAACCAGCACACTTCCTCACACATTTATTACAAAAGAGTTTCCTCTGTTATTTACATTTTTTCCCCTTTTGTCTCAATCTTTTCTTTTGTGCTTTGGATGATATGAAGGACTCTTAATGGCTTTGTTAGCTTTATGAATGCACCTTTCACATTTATTATAATTCTAAAATCTCGCAACCACAAATTGAACTTAATGATTCCTTGTAATTATTTATTCTTTACTCTTTTGGGTTTGCAAGTTTGGTTCAAATTCTCCATTTTGTTACTTCCGCATTTTTTCCGTAAGCAGACTTAATTTCTTATTCTCACGGAATACAGAAAGTGTTTTGTCATTAATTTTCGCTTTTATTTTTTATCATGATTTCTTATTGTTTTCGAAATAATTTTTCACCTGGTAAAACATTCAAATTTGGTTTACATGTGAAAAGAGTATTGCATGTAAACTGTGAAGTTTGAACCGAAATTTAACATTTTTCATTTTGAAATTAATTGATTTACCAATGTCCAATTGCTTCATAAGATGCTAGTATCATATGCAAATATACTTTCAAAATGTCTTTATAAGTAGAACAAGTTACATAAATCGGAAATAAATGTGTGAAACTTAGAATTTATGATTGTCATTAACAAAACATCAACATCCAATTTATAAGGCAAGCTGAAAATTTAAAAAGCTCATACTTGTAAAAGTTAATGCTATGTATCTTCAAAACCATCTTACTGTGCAAGTTTTTGGCTGAACATAACTTGGATCAAGTGTGATTAAAAATGCATTTAAAATATTTATATGAGACCATTATACACTTTAACCCCAAATATTTTAAAACAATTATTTTAGAAACAAGTACTCTTAGCTTGATACGTATCTTAAAACAAGACCACTTTTTAAAAGTGTTAAAATATTTTGGTGCTGATTTGTACTGATGCCTAATAACAGCTATATTGGTCAAAAACTTGATTCTTTCGATCATCAGTTTTGTTCCATCTTAAACCATAGCACAATCAGCGAACTAATTGCCTATGTTTAAGAATGTAATCAACGGGAATACATTTGTAAGAACGAAGGTATGTTAAGAAGTTATAACATTTCAATGCAACGGGCATAAAAAAGCACTAAGCAGAGATTTCGTCAAGAGGCAGTAAGCTCTGCACCAACACCGATGTTGGAATAATGGAAAAAAAAAGTGTGTCGTCAACACACACGACAAAGTAAAACTTTTATCTTCTCCTTGTTCCGCTCAATTTCAACCGCTCGTTTTCGCTCACGCCAAGCTCTTGTTTTTAATGTGCCCGACTTAGGCATACTTAAAATAAAATTTTATATTTTAATCAGGGAAATAGATTTTGAAAAACGAGAAAACAACAACAAAAAAAAAAAAAAATAATGAAGTTAATTTGAATTCTGAAATTTTAAATTAAAATTATGTTTTTCGCAATCACGACAGGACCCTACTCATTGGAGTTATTGTTTCTAGAAACGTCTCCTGTCCCCCCAAGACTGCCTCTCCTCATGGACAGTTACATGTGTATAGCTGGGTGTGCAGGTCCACGTGCGTGCATGTATAGGCTTGTGTGTGTGCGTAGACCTGTGTGTATGCACTAAGGCGTGTGTGTGTATGTGTGTAATGGCGTGTGTGGGAGTGTGTATGTGCGTAACGATGCGTGTGTGTGAGCGTGTATGTTTGTGAACGTGTGTACGTGTAGGATATGGACGCCACCGACCAGGAGAAGCGGTTAAAGGAGGACAGTGCTCAGGACCGGAGGCTGGTGGGCGGTGGTGCTGCAGAGGCCCCTGGTCCAACCTGAAAAAGGAACCACAACGCCAAGGACCGTCAAATGAGAACAATAAGCAATCGTGATTGCTCAAAAAAATACAATACTAGAAATCTGCTTTTTAATTGTTGACAAAAGCAATAACAAATAAAAGTAACAATGAAGTTAATTTGTTCATAAAAGTGACAAACAAATTTCAAGGCTGAACTTAAGCGATGTACATTACGCTTTTTAACTAATCACTTGACTTGAATCAAAAGAAATCTTCGAAAATCGGCATTATTTGAAAAGTTATTACATACCCAAAATCCGCAAATTTATACTTGCTGCAGTTCAGCTTGAAGTTATTTTGTTAAATTTATCAACAAAACTAACCTTATAATTACTACAATTTTCCATTGTTTCTGGCAACAATTAAAAAACAACTACTTCACTTGCGTTACATAAAAACAAAAAGCTTGCAGATAAGAATTTCAAAGTCTTAGCATAAAAAAAAAATCCCTTCAGTAAAAGACTATTGTAGACTTAATTAAAGTTGCATTGCGGCAAACAAAAGCTCCCAAACTTAACCATTAGCCTCTATATTTTTCAAATTAAAAAAAAAAAAAACAGCTTGGGAACAGTGAAAAAAAAATTCCACGTAAACTTTAGTAGGTTTGTGTCAAGGATACAAACATGAAGTTTTGGAAGTTGGTTAAGTTGCTGGTTCCTACTAAATAAAATGCTTAAAGCATACTTTAAACTAATATTTTTAACCCGAGATTAAACAATTCATTATTTTTTTATGTTAAGGTTGACACGCATGAGAAACTGAGGGTTTCACAAATTTTTTTGGACATTTAAGACGTTTGAATGCAAAATTAATGCTTAAAAAACAGTATTATTTTATATTACAAAATGATGTTATGGTTGCTTTTGATATCTTAGGAGATGAGAGAAAAAAATACAGAAAACGACTTAGCCGCATATGTTTATTGTCTTCCAAGCTAGTAAATCATTTTAAAAAAAGTTTTTTTTTTTACTTATAGCTATAGTTATTATTCCTGTCTCACATTTGCCTTTAATAAATAATATGCTGTGTTTTGTTTATTATATTTTGCAATCAAGTGATGGATCAGATATTATGCATAGGAGCATAGGGAACCGGTACTCGAAACACAATTTGCGTTGCAACTTATTTTAAGTTTGACATTAAGAAAAATCCAGCTCTCACCTCTTGATCTATGCAATCATTGTGAGACTTAGCTGAAATATTTTGTACACACGTTTCCTTGGGCTTTGGCGTTGGCGCAAATCTTCATTTTCTACACATTATTCGTCTAAAACATTGCAAAATTGCAAATAATAAGAAGAAACACAAAAACCCCAATTTCTTGTTATCTTCTATTAAAACTTAAAGAACATATGTATGACATACACTTTAATGTGTATCTGTGTTCACAAACACTGCATCCATCAATCTTAAAACATGGAAAAAATTTTTAATAGTTAAATCCAGTTTAATGAGATTCTCATCTCCATCTGTTCCTCCATTTCTTTTCTTTCCCGTACGCGAAAAAATGGCAAAAATCTTACCACCGTATAATGCATATGGAAATTCAAATATCATGGCGGAGGAGTTAACTTCCCTTTCAAAAAATCCCATCAATATTTAAAGCGTGAAACTTTTCGAGATGTGTTATTGTGTTTCACTTTTTCAAACACGTCTCGAGAGCAGGTATCGTGTTGGAGGATTTTTCATTAGGCATTCAGTTCACGTTCTTAAAAAGAAGCTATTTCGCAGAGGTAGAAAAATGTGGAAAAGAAGCTTCTTTCACTGATGCACTAAGTATTTTAATACAATAAAATATTGATGACATTTATTTATGCAGGGTAAGCCTGTTTATTTTGACAAGTGCCTGTAGGAGAGTTCAAGAAAATACTTTAATTTGGTAGAAATGCACAAAACACTCAAAATTGCTTTTGTATGCAGTGTCTTAATTCAACAAAGCTATACTCATAATTTAGAGTTACTTTTAGTGCGGTTAAGTTTTATAGTTATTAATTGTTTTACGTGCTGGTTGCGTTCTCATCAATTTTATTTGCTGGTTTAAAATCATTGATTTAGTCTTAAATTTATCAATTGGAAAGTATGTATATAATAAAATGTTAAAGTAAATAATGCTTAAAACGTAAGATTAATGCAAAAACAAATAAATAAGTAAAAAATGAAATTTAGTTTTAGTTACTGATTTTGTAACGGATAAATGTTGTGTTCTGGACACTGTGTTAGATTATAGGTATAACATAATTTTTTTAAATTATTTTTATCTACCTACTAGCAGGAAAATATATTGTTTTCCTAATAGCCCTTTTCTTTGAGGTTTTACCTCCTGCAGACCAAATGCAATCCCCCGATTCAGCATTCATTCTTTCAAGTAGCTTCACTGTCAGTATTACCACTAAAAATTTGATGTCCGGTTTCCCCACCAGACGGCGGCACCTGGGCTCTCTTCAATGCGAGATTGCACTAGAAATTTCATTTTGCAAAGGGTATCAAATCCTAACGAATACTCGAGGAATGTTTTACGTTCCTCGTGATCACATGACGTGAAAGCTGTCAATTTTCTGTGTCTTGAAAATGCACTTATTGGAGCTAGATTTGAACCTGCGCAATTAAGCATTAGCGACCAAATCCGGAACACCCAATAAGTAATGCATGTAGTGAAACTATATCGTAAAATCAACAATAATTTAAATATTACTCCTAGTCATGCATAAAAGAAAAAATAAACATTCGTTTAAGAGGTTTTAATTTTAGTAAATCCAAGTATTTAGTTTTAGCACTGCATAATGAGAAATGTGCTTTAACAAATGGGTGGTGCTGAAAACTTCAGCATCGGTTTAAAATATCACTTTAAAAACTTTACATTAATTTTTTGTTATGTCAAATAAATCCCGCAAACTACATTAAAATGGCACAAAACATGATTATTTGCTTCATTTTTAATATAATCTAACAATTATTGCGCTCAGTTTCACTAAAAAATAGTTTTTTTTTCATATTTAAATTTTGAAAACTTTTAACTCTTTTTTTTTTTGTTAGCAGTAAAATTTTTTTTAGGTTTCATAGCAAATGTAGCTCTTAGTGCAGGTTATTTCCGTAACCAGACAAGGTTCGTCAATTTAATTTTTTGCAGGTTAGTAAAGATTTTACATGATATTATATGTGTTTATTATACATGTAATACAGTTTACTAAAATGAATGTTTTGATGCAAAAATGCTTTAATAATTTAATATTATTATTCTTATTTTTTTCTATCAGTGCACGCATTACTTACTATTTTATATAATATCTACACACACATATATATATATATATATATATATATATATATATATATATATATATATATATATATATATATATATATATATATATATATATATATATATATATATATATATATACATACATAAATACATATATTTATATATATGGGGAGATAGACGCGAACGAGATGTGTATATGTGTGTGTCGTAGCATATTTAAAATTTTAAAAATTGGAGTGATACAAATAAAAGAGTAAACAATTCAACATTTCCTATTAAATATAAAATGTCAGACTTAATTTAACATGTTGTTCTTATAACGAAAAAAATAAAATAAATGTTCGTGTAGTATCTTTAGGGAACTTATTAGTAGCACATCTGTTCATCATCGGCGAAAATATTTTCATACTGCTTTCTTCAAAACGTTATTGTCAGGAACTCTTAAAGAAAGAAAGGGCAATAAAATAAGATTTTTTAGCTCATTTTTTTTAAACTCTGGAAGGGTAAAAAAACAATGCATGTGACTCTAGGAGTGCCAGAGGCGGCGCAATTATCGCATTTTTCACTCGTGCCCCACCGCTCACGATGAAAAAGGCGTCAGGCATTTAACACATTGGCGAAAAGGTCTCTTTCAAAAATAGGCGGGTAAAAAATTAAGATAAAATAAAAATAAAAATTAAAGAAAAAACGGGAGGAGGAAAATATGGGCGACAAAAGAGGGTGGATGAGGGTGGATGGAAGGAGGAAAATGAGGTTTTGATAAACCTTACTTCATCCATCAGAGCGGAACTGAGAAAAATCGTACACTCTCAGCCTAGACTTTCGCTCAATTTCAACGGCATTTTTTTTCACAGCAAGGGTTACTGAACGGCAGGTTGATGTCGCCAACTACTCAAATAGCTAGCCAAATTATCTATATCATTGCTTCTAAAATGCACAGAATTTACTTATTTATTTATTTTTTGTGGGTTGAGCATTAATTGGTATTTTATTAAGTTGGACAAATATATATTTAATAATAAAGAAATTGATAAAGACTAAAAATGTGTTGCAAATTAATAAAATAAAAGCAGGAGAAATAAATGCAAAAATTTTACAATTAAAATAGTCAATATACTCGGAAAGTAGTCTTTTCGAAATCTTGAAATGAAATAGTACTTTATCGGAGTATTAGAAGACCTGATCAAGTGAATTAACTTGAATTTGACTTTTTTTAAAACCACGCATAGTCTTTTATCTCTTCTAAAAAAGTACTTTTTTAAACATTACAATTAACAAAACATACATAATTAACGTGTTTTAATAATTCAGAACATTAGGCATCCAAAAGAGTATGCGGAAAAAAGTATTCTAGGGTTTCTCTAAAACTTCTTCTATTTCTTCTTTTCATATGATATGAAATACAGGGTGTCCGAGAAATCTTTGACACATTTCAAAAATTCGGTAAAAAAAAATAAAATAAACGAGATAGAAAGTAAAATTAAATTACATTTATTACCTCATATAGTAAAGTTTTTTTTAATGCAAAATTGTAACGCAAAATTGGATGCGGGAATTCTTAAATCGAGAATTCCCAAACAGGCGGATCGGATAAGATGATCCCATCCAGTGACCCCCACTTTCTTTCTTTGGGGATTCGTCAAAGACACTGTATTCCACCAAAGTGCACAACATTTCAGATCTTAAACATCGCCTTACAGCTGCAATCTCACAAGTTACAGAATTAATGCTACAACGAACGTGGTCAGAAATTGATTATAAAATGGATATTTTTCGTGCGACAAAAGAGGCCCACATCGAGGTGTATTGATACGTTTTAAAAAAACTTTACTAATATGAGGTAATAAATGTAATTTGATTTTACTTTCTATCTCGTTTATTTTTTTTTTTTTACTGAATTTTTGAAATGTGTCAAAGACTTCTCGGACACACTGTGCTTCATTTTTTTTCCTTAATAGAAATAAAATTATTATCCTTGCCTTTCAATTTAGAAATACACTTTCTCTTCAAATGCCAATTATTATCATCGTCTGCAGTCAAGAGAGTTAAAATCAACAATAGATTATTTTGAGAAGTGAGCTTTGGTGAATAGTTTCGTTTGAATTTATCGTTATGAATGTTATCAAAACGTGACTATCATGTAAAAGACCCATCGTGGTGCAGCTACAGAGTTTAATAATATTGTCACGTTGAATGATAACAACGTTATCAATGAAAATCAGGTTTGTTTCAAACAGACAAGCGATAAGCTGACAAGAACGCAACTGACTTCTCTACACTCTAAAAAGGTTTTTTAAAAAGAACTGAAAAATATTCTAAAACAATGCGGATTAAAGTTATTTACATGTTTGGTAATTTTCTACATACTTTGAGAAAGAAAGGAAAGTGAATTAATCGAATGTTAAATCTGAGGCCCGAACTGACAGTCTTTGGGTCTACAGTCTGGCGCTCTAGCCATTCGGCCAACCGAGAACTCGCTTTCAGCGGTATTTACAACAACCTGCATACTACGATTCCTTTGTCGGTATTTGTTGTTGTCGTGTTATTGTTGTATATGATATGGGGGGACGATGTCTTAAAATGCTGGACTTCTTTATGTATGTATGTATGTATTAGTTAACACTGGAAAAATTTAGTTAGGAAAAATTAGAGAAGAAATACACCTAGAGAACTAAAAGGAATCGAACCCACGACCTCTGGCAGTCAAAGTCAAGCTTCTACTTCAGAGTCAAGAAGGATTCTTCTTTGTGATTTCTATGCATATTTCGTTTTTATCATTTGTCTACGGAAGAAGAGATGGTACGTCATTTTTTTTCTGGTTGTACATCCTTTCAACGGTTTTATATAAGTATACTACGAATACTACTGTTTTCCGTTTACTTGTAACAACCAGACACAAAAGGGGTAAAACTCAAAAAGTAAATAAATATACAACAATAATAATAAAAGTGTAATTTTAGTTGCACATGTGTATTATGCCGCCCGTCCTGTCGAATAGTCAGAGGAGTCTGACTGCGATGGGGAGGTCCCGGGTTCGAATCCCGGCTCGGGTGTGGATGTACTTTTTTTCTGCTGTGTTTGTCATTTCTTTGTTTTAATGTGTTGTGCTGTGAATGGTTGCCTACCCTGTAAACGGGTCTTAAATGCATGCGTGTATTGTAGAAGTCGGACTTCACACAAAAGTACCGTACAGTTGGAACAGTGAAGCAGCGCACCCCAAATTGCCAGCCTAGTTGGCTCAAGACAACAACAACGTATATTATGAAGTTTTGGACAACACATTTGTGACGGTTAATTTTTATATCATGTTATATGGCCGTCAGTAACCCTATGACCTTTTTTATGCCATTATACCAGTTTAATTTAATACCAGTATGCTAGTTATTTTAGAAAAAATCTCTTATACATAAAACACAGAAAACAAGCTACTAAATATCTAGAGATTAAGTTAAAAATCTAACATTTATGAATTAAAAAATAATAATAATAATTAAATAAACCCTCTGAATTCATACCCAACTAAAGAATTGACTTACGGAATTTTTTAGTCAGAACCAAATCCAGACAGCACAATAAGCTAAGCTTACAATATTGATATCTGTTTCACCATAATTCACTCTCAAGTACAGAAAAATATCCAACTATATAACGCGTAGTTCTTATGGATCAAAATATGAGTAACTGAAATATATCGTTCCACTTGTATCATTTTCAAACCTCGTTTATTTTCTATGGAACCCATCTTTTGAAAGAAGAAAATGGTAAGAACACATCGATCCCTGCTATTTTCAGTACGCTATCGTTGAACGCTGCAAAAACCAATATTGCTTTTTCCTTGCTTGACCTAATCTGCCATTACAATTCTTTCTTTTCGCAATCATTTTTTTCGCCGCTTTTCTCTCTTTTAATCCTATCTACATTGCTCTTCTTTTTGCAGTTGGCTGAATGTTACGTAATGATTGTCTCTGGTCTCAGTGGTCATCAGGTTTTTCAATTCCAGTTCATTTAGCTAGATTAGAACCTGGTTCAGATCTGTCGATATCCGCTGATATTTTTCTTCTCAAAGGTAAAAAGGTCAAGAATATCTTAAGCTACTGTTTTTCTCGCGAGATTTTTTTCGGACTGTTTTCAGAACTTTTAGTTTATTTTATTTTTTTAGAAAATTAAGTTTTTATTTTAGCTAAGCAAAAAACAAAAACAGGCTTTCCGTAGTTATAATTTTATTTATGACGCATCACTTTTCAACTACTTGTGTTGAAGAAACACTTAAGGGGTGTTGGTACATTAAACCTTAAAAAATAATAACTTTTCAATGTTTGTGTACTTAAAATTTCAAATCAAGAGCTTTCAAGCTTCAGTTCAAGTTCTATGCAGATTAAAAGTAACTCAATGCATTTAAATTGAAGAAAAAATTTTACCTTTTAACACGTCTTTCTTAAAACTTTAAAAACTCCTCTTCAATTTACTAAAAAACTTCCTTACATATTACTTTAAAATTTGCACCACAATTTAATTTTATGTTCGTATCATGTACTCAATTGAAATTTTTGCTTTGTTTCTCGCACGTTTTCTTTAACAGCCGTTATCTGTTTTGGAAAATAATGACATTTTTTGCTCTAATATTAACCACTGGAGAGCAGAGTAAACTTACCTGAACTATCTGAAGAGTTTAACTTCAAACGCTTCTACTGTAAAATTGCATATTGTGGCACTCTTCTTCCAGATGAGCATATATATTCCGAGGAAATCGAGTTTAGGTTGAAACAGTTCAGATCTTTTCTGTGTTAATATGCGTAGCGGTTTCAAGAAACTTCTTTCCTAACCTTGTGGAACATTCTATACTTTCCTCACGCGCACCAAGTTCCATCAAAATGCATTAAGTTTTAGTTTGTTTTCGGTTAAGTTTACTCTCGGTTGAAACATAATTAATGGCGGTAAATTACGCTTCTTATCACGAGCACGTACAAAACGAAAGTTTCATCAAAACTTTTGTTTCGAACAAGTCGGCGGCGTAGATTCCATGCTAAATAAAGTTCAGAAGATTAGAAAAAGGGAAAGAAATCATGTTCCTAAAAGCGATCCAACACATGATTTCTTACTGCGGTTTGAGTGTTTTGCATGTAGCTGTAGCTTACTTTTGCAAAACGAAATCTTGTTTCTTAATTTTTATTACTTCAAGTTCTCAAAATACAAATATCTGGTTGCTTTCCCTGTTAGTTCTTTACAGTCTAATGTTGAAAGGAAAGATTTATATGGAGTAAAAATATGTGGTAAATGAGGTAAACAGTTTTGTCAGTGGCTCTGACAATTGTCATGAAGCGTATCTTTAATGCAAATCTCTTTTATATTGAAATGTAATTTATACTTCTAAAAACATGAATGCATGTTTACGTGGAAAACTCTGAACAATCCTTATCTTCTTCTTAAATAAAAAACATTTTGAATTTTCATCCTTTATATCTACAGCGCGTGTCTATTTAATCATTTTCGGCATTTTTTTTTTTTTTCAATAAATGTATTTTTTTCTTTCTAGGAAAAAAGGTCTTTAGGACTCATGATAAGGAATCCTTTAAATAATTTTAGTAAAGACTTATCAAGTAAAGCAAAACTAATTCCAATTGTGATTTTAACAGTAAATCAATGAGTACAGAGCTAAATAGTTTTTTAAAGCTGAATAATACGGAAACAATAATACTAATAATATTAATAGAAAAAGGAACACTTCGCAACAATTCGGAAAGACATTCAAGATACAATTGCTTACAAAAATCTTTAAATACGCAATTCATGAAAACAGTTTTAAGATTGCTTTATAGCGTTTCGAGCACATTTCTGGTACTTCGAAAAGTTATCCACAAAAATTATAGTTCGTAATGGTTCTCTTTTTTTAAGTTGAAAAACCTCATAATATCAATGTTTGAGGTATGGTTCTGTTGATACACACTTTTCAACTTCTGAAGGTTTCAAAAACTGATTTTGATTTTACGGCATTTCCTAACATTATCTCAACTCCCTTGTACGTAGAATACCGTATACACTTATTATTATTCATAACAAAAGTAAACCTAATGTGCATCATCTTTAAAAAAAGTTTTATCATTTATTATTTTTGCTAAAGATTCAAAACATACAGTTGAAGCGCTTGGTTTAAAGGAAATCTTTTTAGAAATTAAATTTACCCGTATGCTAATTTTTCCTTTGTGTTTTACCACAAAGTTTAAGGTCAAAAATATGCGTGTAAACATTCATTTATTTCTTTGGAATTATAACTTTTGTCAAAAGATATCAGATATCAATGCAGAACCGAAAACATATTTTTCTCCTACATTTTCATCTCCTCTTCTGTATGTTTGAACTCATGCAAATTATTTAATTAAAAGGCTTTCAAGGAACCTGGGGAGGAATTTCTAAAGACGATTGAAAATCGATTAATCCTTTATATTCTTGGAACTAAGAAATCGAAAGAAGGTGTTCTGGTCTTCAGAACCAATACCAAATACCTTCTTTGCATATACAGAAAGGTGGCAAATAGGATGAGAAATTGATTCTAAAATTAGCATTCCTGTACCGAGAAACTTTCGCAAACTTCAAAAGACCTATGAAGTAATCGATAAAATTAATAATAGAAGTTTAATAGGTAGAGAAAAGAACATTTCAGGAAAATATTTGAAATTACAACAAGTACAAGAATTTAGTACTACAAAGTAAACAAAAAATTAATACCATAAATATGAAATACGAAACAAATACAAGTTAAATACATCAATTGGAAGTACTTTTGTGGCCATGATATGTGTGGATTTTGTTAGAAGGGTTTTTCAACTTAATCTCAGTTAAAAAAAAAACAATGAACTAATGTAAATATTTAAAACTCACTGCATCCTATTGCTAGCTAAATTTGTCAGTTTCTGCATACTGCACAATCACAGTTCTCAAAAATTGCCAAAACAGTTACTTAAAATGAGACGACTATGACATTAAGTACTCAGAACAAAGTTTTCTAACAATAAGCGAGGGTAATGTTCAGGATTTATGGTAACATATTTTGTAATTCGTCCTGTACATTATAAATCAGGTTTTTCTGAAATATCATTCATAACCTTTTCATGCTTTGCGTGCCAAGTATATACACTTCCTGGCCATTCGTCACCGGACACCCCTCGAAGAGGATAATAGTGTGATCGTGTTTTTCGTGGTATAGGCTTGGTTCACTTGTTGCAGTGGATGGAATCATGAAAGCCGATCGGTACCAAGCAGTTCTGGACAACCACGCGTTACCTACCTTGTGGCAATACTTCGGAAACGGCATTTTTCTCTTTCAACAGGACAATGTACCATGCCATAAGGCACGTGTTATTACTACCTGGTTCGAAGACATGGATGCGGAAAAACTTGATTGGCCTGCCCAGAGAAGAGACCTTAACCCCATCGAGCATCTTTGAGATGTGTTGGAGCGGCGGGAGAGAGTCAGGCCGACCCGGTCTTGAAACAAGACTGAGCTCTACGCCATGTTGAAGGAGTAATGGAGTCTGATTCCTGTTGCAACATATCGTCACTTGGTGGAAAGTCTTCCCCAAAGAGTTGCAGCTTTCATTGCAGCAAATGCTGGCCCTACACGCTATTGATGTTGTGTGAGCCCGCTTTACGTGACTTGTATGAGGTGTCCGATGAGGAATGGCAAGGTAGTGTATAAATTAGGTATTGCATTTCATAAAAAAAATGACTTCTCCGTATTTTGAGATTTGTACGGTTGAAAGAGATTTTGATCAGTTTCAGCAAATTTTCCTGTGTGTGTGTGTGTAAATGCGAGTATGTATCAATATGTGTAAATATGGGAAATAAATGTATGCACGCTCTTATTTAAAAAGTAAGGAGATAAATTTAACATCCGGTATACAGTAAGACAATAGTGAACAAGAAACAATTATTTTGGACCCCTTACCTGAAATGGTTTGACAAAGACGACATTTTTTTCGTAAAGGTGTGATCGCTACGTAATATTAAATAACTCAAAGGGTTTAAACGAAAATTTTTAGACATGTAAACCTCAATGGAAACTAGTGCTGATTAGTTGAACCATATAAATATGGGGGAAAAGTTTAACTTCGTCATAACCTCTTTGGATAAGGGGTGTTACGTAATCAAACTCTTTGTTATTATTGATTAATGCTACTTTAACCGTATTTCAACGACTGAACAAATAATTGCGCATGTGGACCATAAAGATTACTAGGGATATTTGGATTGTACTCATACCACTCCAAGAGATGGGAAGTAATCAACAGGTTTCTCGTTAGTTTTGAGTACTATATCTCAAACAACAATTCATTGATTAAAAAAAGGATGTGGATCTCGAAGACACCTGGTGTTGTTTATTTACAATACAATGTAACCCCTTATACTGCTCCTTAATATACACAGGGTCAAATATTTTGTGGGTATTAATGTGTGCTTGGGTGCCTTAAAAGCCTCTCAGAAATGTGTTTCTAAGATAAGAAATTCAAAACCGTGATGTTATACCTGACCCAGCTCTTATTTCGTAAGAAAACGTACATATTGTACATATATTCATAATTAAGAAGTTTATTTAGAAATCTTAATTTAGAAGTTTTCATACGTTTGCGAAAGGAAAAAACTCAAAATGGGTTTAATAAATGGACTTACCAACGCTTATTCGGTTCTTGGTATGAGAGTCTTTAATCCTGCAAAGAAAAAATTAAACCACTATTACTCATTGGATTTCTGTATAGTGTCCATTCAACTATTTTTGTTTCTTTAAATACATATATGCGGATTAATAAATTAACATAACGCTTGTCATAAAATTCCATTAAAAACACAAAAAAGAAAAAATAGCGTAAACACATTATTATATATTTACTTTGCAATACTTTATGGTGTAAGTGAGCAATGATTGTAGAAACTCTTATGTATCGATAAATGACATTAGTGGCTCAGGATAAGAATGTGATATGCCACGTTATGTGAATTTTTCAGCAGGCCAATTTCCAACTTATAAAACATGTTAACACATGATTTTTCAAAGGTATTCAACGAGGCGTGTTTTTAAAGTAAGTTCTGTTTTGATATAAAAAAAAGAACGAGTACACATAGAGGAAAGAAATTTATTGCACAAAAATCTACCACCCTTACGCTACTTTTCGACATTCCTCTCGCGATTTTCCTAGCATTTGCCATAGCGTGGTACATGTTTTTGTATACCTATTTGTACAAAGTTGCCGTCCGTGTAGTCAACCATGAGGACTCTTACAGGGCTTCGGCTGGAGCGTTTTTGAACATTCTATGGTATGCCCCCACCTCGTTCGCAGCATCTTTCATTTGTTTCGGCATCTAAAGTCTTTCCTGGGTGATCTGTGGCATAACAGCAATGATGAGCTCAGAGAATATGTTATCCCATGGTTGACTACAATGGCAGCAATTTTCTACGAATAGGTATACAAAAACCTATACCACGCTATGACAAATGCTTGGAAATTACGGGAAGGTATGGTAAACTTTTGTGCAATAAATTTCTTTGCTCTATCTGTACTCGTTCCTTTTTTATATCAAAACAGAACTTACTTTAAAAACACGCCTCGTACATTCTGAAATACTAAAATCAGGTATGCTTCTCTTCAAATAACATAAATCATTGTCATGTTAATTTTGATTTTAGTTATGAGAAACAAAAACTTGATCGAAAAGTCGCATTTCTCCTCGATCCTTTCATATGTTGCAATTTTATTTTCCTTTTATACAGCATCACACACACACACACACACATATATATATATATATATATATATATATATATATATAAAGTCTTGTTCCCCTCCTTCCCTGGCATAAGGTATCATCTAATTGTTAAGGTATTTGCGCTTAAATTTGACATTAGAAAAAAAGTTTAACAAAAAACGATGCAGGATGTTCTAGCAGTACCCAGAAGCTCTAGAGTTAAAACTGCTTTCAAACATGTAAACCATAGCTCATGTAAAATTCATTTTACATGAGCTATGGTTTTCCCCAGTTGTTTAATGATTACGAAATAATCAGTTCTTTTCAACTGATATTTCACTAGTCGAAAGCATGTTTAATTTTATACCCGAGTTTTATACATGAGTTAATCCTTTGAATTCAATCTTAATTTTTGAGGTTTTGTACTTCCATCTCGTTATATACTGAATTATGCTCAATATATTGCTTTGTAGTAATTATGTTTCTTGTGGGCACAGCAAATCTCTTTTTTCTCTATTAAGTTTTGTGCAAAAAGATGGGTTATAGGTATAGAGACAAACTATATTCTATAAGTAAAACAGCTTATATATTCATAAAAAAAATTGCAAATGCCTTAACTTGCTACCAGTAATTAATTTACAAATCCTGAACGAGTTCATCTGCGGTAACTAATTACATGTATAATGAATTTTATGGTAGTCTCCCTATTTGGGTAAATGTCTATCAATTTTAATCCAGAAATGTATTATATAGTTTTGTGTTGAAAAATCTTAAATTTTCGCAGTTCCATTTTTTTTTAAAATTTAATATAAAATTCTGTATGAAATAAAAGAAATAATGTTTGGAAATGTAATAGAAATAAAAATATTTCTTAAATCATAGCTACAAATGAAATACAAAATTAAATCTAAACATTTTTAGTGTTCAAATATAAAACTCAACGAAATAAAACCATGCAAATATATCCAAACCCATAACGTACGCGATTCCAAATCTCCTTAGCATTGAAATAACGCGATGTACCGAGAAAGAAAAACTCTCTCTTATAAACATTGCTAAGATTCTTTAATAAAATGAATTCAATTGCAACATTTAAACTTTAAAAATTATTTACTTTACTTGAGTTTCAACATATTTAAATCTTTGCAGTCAATATTTTCTTCCAGAAACCTAAGCAATAAAAACGTTAAGTAATTAGGAGTAAGGATTGAAAGCCCGGAGGAAATATTAATTTTTACTACCGAATTTGAAAATGAATTTCTTGATATTTATTCATTAAAAGTAAATTCATTTTTGATTAGGGGACTTGGTATGGGAATTCTCAGCGATACATTAATTTTATGGAAACTTGTATTTCAGTGCTGTTCACGTTTTGAAAGGTAGAAAAGTTATTTATAAACTTCCAATAAGTATTAAGAAAAATTCTAGAAAATTGCAACTTAAGACTTTTATATTTGCCATTGGTTACTGTTAGTTATTTTAAGTAGAAAATTGTACTGATCAAGAACAATTGCATATATTATTATAAGAGATTTTTTTTTTACTTAACATGTAGTAAAATTGCAAAATGTTTCACGAAAAATATTTTTATACACAATTATGACTAAGAATTCTAATTAGTAGCCCCTAGTTACCACCGTTGCAAAAAATATTAGCCACCTTGATTTTGGTAGCCATTAAAAAAGCATACTCGATATAAATTTTCACAAATATAGAAACACCTGGTCCTTACTTTTGGTGTCTTAAACTTGTTTTTTATGCTATTTTGAATAAAATGGTTGCCTGTTGGGGGCTGGCGACCACTAATCTAGAGCTTTACTTGGCAAATTTAAATAACTTAAAGCCTCAAATCAATCACTTTTTATGTTGTATTGCAGCAAAAAAAAAGTGGTTTGGAAAATTTAATCTTACATTTAAAGTTAGGTTGAGTTTAATGCAGGCGTCAAAGAGAAACAAAGAAAGATACTCCAAACTGCTTGTTGATTTTGAATAAAAATTCTAAGTTAGAGATTGAAAGTGTTGCAGTTAAGTTCATTTAAGATACAACTTGAAAAATAAGTGTAAATTATGCAGGGTATTAAGTTAATAAACGAATGTATTTGAAGTGATATTTTAAGGTACATGTGATAAAAGTCAGCTCAAGTTTTCGAAACATAAATTAGAATTTCCATCAAATATTTAAAGTAATTTAGCAGAATTTATGTGGATGTTTGAGCAAAATGTTTCGGTAGCAGCCGGAAGAACGTTTGAGTTCAGTATCTATAAAAGAAAGAGCTAAAAGTAGATTTAAAAGAAACATTTAATATTAATGTAACTAGTGCTCATGTTGAAATCCCGATATTCGTTATACATAAGAGTCTGAACATTGTTAGCTGGTATAACTACCAGAAGACTGTAATATTTGAGTCCGAAGTAAAATATCTATCGATTCGTCCACAGAAGGAGTCGCCGACCTAAGTGCCTTTTAGTATGAGATTTCCTTTAGAGTTTGACTGAGGATATAGAAAACGAATAAAAGCAAAATAATTGCGTTTTGCACTTAGGCAATCACTATCCTAATAGCCCTTTTATCTAGTTTTCTCACTGAACTGTCCACATTATTTCAGCCACTTAGCCAAATGACCGGAAACTGTTAGTGTTACTGTGACCACAAAGCATCAAACATGAAAACCAAAGAAAACAATTAAATATCCATCCCTTCTTCCGCAAAACGAACTCGGAAGAACAAGCACACGTTCCCTTAAAGATCACTTCAGAAAATACACAGGCTCTAGCCCTCTTACTTCATTCTCCCATTCGATCCTTTGGAAAAAGAGTGCAGAACCTTAGGGAGTATCACGCAGAAAGAAAGAAAGAAAGAAAAAAAAAAAAAAACACGACAAAATAAATCCATCCTTCGATGCCCCCTTCTGTGAAATTCGACAACCCCTGGACTCTTCCCCTCGCAGGTCCAAAGAGTTAGTGAGGAGAAAAAGATGAAAGCCAGAAATCCCATGCTCTTTGGAGCGAAGAAGAAAAGAAACTTGCGTAGACGAAACTAAAGAAAAAAACGCTAGCAAAAAAAGAAAATAAATGAATAAAATGTACACTCAGGATGAAGATAAAAGACTAAGAAGAAAACGTACATATCGGAGAATCACTTGAAGCTAGAATCGAAGTCTCAGAAACGTGTGCTTGGAATAAGAAGTAAGGATTAGAGATTTTTAACCCGGACGAAACACAGATACTATCGGACTCTTCGTGTTTGAACATGCTTAACGGTTGAGAAGATCTTTCTCTAAGTCTTCGGCACAAGAGTGTTATCTTCTTACACTGAATTTTGGGAATTCCAGAAATAAATTGATGTTCAGATTTTAATACCAATATTTCTACATACATGTACTGCATATAAAGCAGAATTATTTTACTCAATGTTTGATAAGAAACAGAATTTTTAAGCTCTGTGTTTTCTGTTTAAAGTAAAACCTTCAAACTATAGAATTAAATTAGTTTTTTCGAGCAAAATCACGTTACGTAAAACGTATTGTAAGATTTTGGCAAGCATTTAAAAGTTTCTTATGGACTTGATAAAATTGTATTGTTTTTATTGTTTTCCCAATGCAAATATAAACTCCACTAACACTTTTCTAGGTATAAATTCATCAAGTAGCACAGTGATTTGCTGTTACAGAACGAATTAACCATTGCGTTCATTTTAGTATCTGTGACTACAGTAGTTAAGGATAACTTTGAACCCTATGAAATAATTAACTTCGCCTCACCTGAATATAATTATTTACAGAAATTTAGAGGCTTTATGTAATACAAAGAGGAGCTAATGCAAATTTGATATTTTGTTTTAATATCTAAATTTTGACAAAAAAAAAAAAAAAAACATTAATTTTTTATCGCACTTCCCTCATTTAGAGTTATTATAAGTGACAGAATAACGTTGATTCAAGATACTAATGGTTTTTATACTTATTACTAGGTGGCCGCTCCCAGCTGGTTTCACTCGCCAACTTCTGTTTACTTACGCAAATAACTCTTAATCTTTACTAATAATAAAGCTGAAAGTCTCTTTCTGGATCTCTCTCCGTCAGAATCTCTGTCTGTCTGTCAGATTCACTGTTACGCTCATAGCTCCTAAACCGTTCGGCCGATTTTCATGAAATTTAGCACAGAATTAGTTTATAGCATGGGTGTGTTCACCTCGAAGCGATTTTTCGAAAATTCGATTTTGTTCTTTTTCTATTTCAATTTTAAGAAAATTTTACCGAGCAAATTATCACAACGTGGAAGAGCAAACGAAATTATCATAACGTGAAACCGTAACATGGGCAAGCAAATAAACACAGCAAATTGGCGAGAAATTCGTCATCCATTATTTGTAAATCTACAGGCGAACCAAATCATCTTTTAATTTTCAACTACGGGCAAAGCTGTTCAGGTACCACTAGTTAAAAAATAAGCAATAACATCAAAACATAATGCAATGACAAAAGTACGCATGAGCATGCAACAGAGTTATTAGGACCCTGCTTACCAATAAATGACAGCCAGTTTCGCAATAAAAATTCTCTAGGCAATGTTTACTTCATTAAAAGAGCGAATAACAACAACCCTTATCTGTAAATCTTAACTACCTTATGCAGCGAAATTTCAGTTGTTTTTAAGTTTATTCAACTTGAACGTATGCTCCTAATAGACATTGGAATAATACTAAATAGAGTTGCAGAGAGGGAACGGGAATCCTTCTTTATTTTAAGGAATTAAAAGTAAAAAAGTGGAAGCAGTAGTTGTTGAAGTTTCGCTGTAAATGTGGTTTTTTAACAACGACAGTAATATCGCGGAGAAGGTTATGAGCATTGATCGGTCTAATAAGGAAGAAATACTTATTTGCATTAGCGTCACTCAAAATCGCAACCTTTACGTTTACATTTTTTTTCTTTTTTGTTCTTTGCAGAAATAACCTTTTAAATTTAAAAAAAAAAGGTCACAAAAACAATAAATCTTAGGGGAAGGGGAGAATGAAAGATAACTAATTTAGTTAACATTTTATACAACATGCGAATACAATATTAATTCAAAACTGCTGTAAACATGTAATCCAATATTATTTTAAAGAATAATTGCATGCTTAATTGTAAACCGCTCGTTAGAATATTATCTTAGAATAGCCTTTGCTATCAAAAAGCAACATTATTAGAAATAAAAAATAAATGATCAGCAGTAAGAAAATTCGTTTTTAAGACATTTTTAATTTATAGTTTGTTTGGAAATCATTTTATGACATTTTGAAAACATGTTCAGGCACTATTCATTGGTGGTTGTTTAAGTTGATTTTCTGACATCGAATGTTATTGCTTTTCGATTATCAATAAATGTGTGTGATTGTTTTTTTTTTGAGGGGGGGAGGGGCATTAAAATCGTCTAAATCTTTTGTATTTAACAAGCAGCGATGTAAATCTTAAGTATTTTACAAAAGGCACGGGTCTAATTTTCTATATAGAGTGGGAGAGTAGAGTGGTGGTGTTTCCATTCCAAAAATGGTGTACTTTCTAAAAATCTAAGTTCGATTAAATAGTTCAAGATTTATCAGCCAAAACTCAAGAAGATATTATTTCATACCTTAATGAAATAATGAATCAAAATTTGACACATTTTTATTTATTTTATCTGCCTGAGTTGTTAACGGGACCAAAGATGCCATAAACGACTTAACAACCTTGCAAATGGCGTTGCAAGAATGTCGTAACACATTATATACCTGTAGTTCCGAAGTTGACCACATTTTCAAAATGAATTATTTACTTCCAGTCTAATAATAAAGTTGAAATTTTAATTAATTTCAAGATACAAACCGTACTTCTATAATTATTTTTAAGTAGTTGTTCATTACTTAAAAAAAAGAAAAAAAAAAACAGTAGACGGAGGTGACTTATAACACCCGTCATATTAACTTATAAGGTGGAAAATTATCGGTATTTTTTTTAATCATTAACCTGTTCGGACAAATCTAGGACATCGCCTGAGCGATTAAAAAATATACATTGTAGATAAGAGTTTTCAGAAGCTTCTTCTGTTTTCTAATAAACTATGAGCAATAATTTATCTGATAGCAATTTTTTTTTAAATCTAGCCAATGATGTTTTGTAGTTTTTTATCGATATTTGATTGTGAAGTATTCTAGTTTTACAAACAATTAAAAGAACGGATTAAAGAGCTAGTAGGAAGAAAATTTTGAGTGTTAAGAGACTTATGGATTTGTTGTATTGTCGTCAAAACTTTTAAGTAATATTTTTCTCAGTTGTATATACTTCAAAAAAATAAAATAAAATAAAATAAATAAATAAATAAAATAAAAATTTCTAACTTTAGGTTCTTGCAAAAAATATTACTCGTTTGTATCTGATTTCTTGTAAGCTAAACCAAATAAAAGTTTTGAAGTTGCTTATCTGAAACAAATTAAAAAAACTAACTTAACCGAAAAATTACGATTTTTTTACAGTATTAAGCATATTTATAAGAACAAAATAAAGAACCTAATCTTAAAATTTGCTTCATAAAAATTAAGACTCTTTAAGGCTAGATATCTCATAATTGCTAGGAAATAGAAAACACCTTCAAATAATTAATACTTTTTCCATGAAATACATTATGAAAAGAGCTCCTTGAAAAAGTTACAGATTAGACACTTAATACAGGCCTTCATTGTGTGTAAATGCTATTGAATAAAAAGATGTATATGATTGCTTCCTATTGCAAGCTAAATGAATACCTCGCTCTAGTGTTGGGAAAAGAGTTGTTGCTTTCGGTTTATAATTTTTATTTATATTTTTTTGATATAGAAAATATCTTTCAATAAAAACTGAGTGTTCAAATTTAGGTTTTATTTTTAATTTCCTGATGATAATTTTTGAAAACATAAATAAAGTTTAATAGGAATTTCTTCAGCTGGATACTATTTACTTTTTTTACTGACATAAAAAGTACCCTATTTATATGCAAGAACATCAGCCAACATTTTTGCATGAAAAAACTGTTCGGAAAACAAATTATCAGTCATAACAGTTTATATTCGCCTTATCAAACCTCAGTTGTGTGAATAAAAATGGACTGGAGATTTTATGACGGGGGTAAAACCCACAGGAAACCAAACTATGATGGCAGTTCGAATGTCCATGTTGTCACGTAGGGTTCACCCATGTACCCAGAATACTGATGCAGGATTAGATGGCTTTGAACCGGAGCTTTCATTTCTTTTTCCTGTTTTTTTCCCACTTCGGCTCGTGGTATTTACGTTCTTGTGTGGTCTTTAACTTCAATCTTCAACACACAAGATTGTTTTATATAAGCTTAAGTAATCGCAATGGAATTTCCATTAGAGTAACGGCTCCAGTAACCGACAGTCGTAAGTTTGAACTTAAATAATACGAATTTTAGGTTGGAAAATCTGCTGTTGCTGCGACCAATAAATACAGTGCAACCATCAGAGTTGCACAGTAGTTATCAGAGTGAATTTTATGAGCAAGTTGGTATTTTCAAGGCAGTGTTGGAAGGTTATGAAAAATCACCACGAGGTCGTCCAGTATTTAATGTTCATTTGAATTTGTTAAGATTTTAGATCTAAAAATAAAGAACTTTTGCACATTTTGTAGATAAAAGGGGAATTCTGTCCCTTACTCATTTTTTGTTCATTCTAACTGTTACAGGGTATCATCAGAATTGTCAGTGTCTGTAACTAGGTGCTGGACCTTTTTCTCTGAAATTGAGAAAATAAAAAAAAAAATCAGCTAATTCAGAGGATCCAGAAGCTGCCAAACGTTTGATGAGATGTAGTTGAATGAGAGAAAATTAGTTTAAATGTATAAGTTTAAATACATTAAAAGGCTCAGAAAATTGATTTAACCAGAGAGCGATGTCATACGCATGTCTGTTACTGGTGCCGTTACACTTGATTTGTTTTAAATGAAAAAGCGTAGTCGACATCAAAACGTGGTGTTTAACTCACACCGGAGATAAACCGTAATAAAAACTTTATTTCAGCAACGTAAACAGTTAATTTAATCAATGTGCAATTTCTTGCGCATAGCTTTGTGGCTCTAGGGTGAAAAAATAAAATGTTTGAATCAAGTCCCAAAGAGAACTTCATTAGTAATAACAGTCTACAATGCATACGTCTTATAATCAGATCTTGTCTGAATACCAAGTGGTAAACAGACGATACTTGTTGGGAAAATGCCAACGAGATAAAGAACTGGGAATCAATCTTGGAATGCTATTAGGATAATTGCAGAAATATTTGGGTTTGTCAGTTTTACAGAAATAAAGTTGAATGTCTGCACGGTTGTTTGCCTTCTTATTTGCTTCAAAGATATTTTATTTCAATCAGATGAAAATAAATTACAGTAGTTCTCTTCTTCGCTCGTCTCAAAAGCATTAAAAAAAACTAACAGATGTGGAAATTTATAAAAGGTCCTCGAATAATTTTATATATATTTAGTTTTTGTACCAAATGGCATTTATTAAAATGGTGTTTCATTGGTTTACCTAACTTTCTTTTTGAAATGGAAAAAGCATTACAAAACGTACTGTTACGTACTTTTTTGTACAAAACGTACTTTTAAATACAAATATTAATCTAAAGAGTACAGAGGAAAAACTCAGTCAATCGAAAAAAGCTAAATTTGAGAAAAACGCATGGTAGGAAAGGTGGTCGACTATAAAAGTAAACTTCAGCAAGCACTACTAGATTTCAATTTTTCTGTTTCATTGAAAAGACTGAGTGATAGAGATTTAATTCTGCACTTTTCATGTTAAAAAAGTACGCAAACTAAAGTAATTTGAAGAAAATCATACGTTACTCGAGCGTAAAACAGTAAATAAAAATTTTATAACTAAGAATGCTTGAATGAAATGAAAACTTAACTTAGTTCACTGTGTAAGCTCAACGACTAATTTAAGAAAGGCTAACGTTTAGAATTAATGAAACGAATAGTTGAGAAGTCATATTAGGTGGCTTCTTCTAAAAAAATATTTTACCACCTCTTTTTTAATCTGCGACGAGGTGAAAAATATATAAAAGATAAAATTGACGTTTCTAACACAACTTCATAGTTGTCTTACGGTATAGGTAACGGCACCAGTAACAAACAGTCGTAAGTTTGGATGCAAATAATAAGAATTTTAGGCGGGTAAAACTGATGTTACTGCGACTCATGAATGCAGTGCAACCATCTAGTGTTATTAAAGTGAATTTTTTTAGTCTTTTGGTATTTACAAGGCAGTAGTGGAAGGTTATGAATAGCCATCACGAGGTCTGCCGATGTTTCATCTTCATTTGAATTTAATAAGGTTTTAGATCTAAAAATAAAGAACTTTTGCACATTTTGAAGAGAAAATGAGAATACTGTCCATTACTCATCCTTTCCTCATCCTATCTGTTACTGAGGATCATCGAAATCGTCTTTGTCTGATACTGAGTGTCGAACCTTTTTTCGAAATTGAGCAAATAAAAATAGAATTAACTAATTTAGAGGATCCAGAAGCAGCCAAACGTTAGACGAGATGTAGTTGCATGAGAGAAAAATAGTTTTAAAAATACATTAAAAGGTTAAAAAAAATGAAGTTAACATGAGAGCGAAGTCTTAAGCAGTAATAATGTGATAAAGCTTGATTACATTCTGAAACATTTTTGTTTAACACTAACAGAAAAAAGTTAAAATATTTTTGATTCTAGATGAGCACCAAGATTTTCTAACAATTTATTTTAAGGAGCGTAAAAGTATTTTACCTTTATATTCGTATCACAAGCTTTTATAGTGATCAGAAAAAATAATATTGACATTAATTATGCTTTTTTATGTACCTTACTATGTTTTTGCAAACAAGAAAACTTGAACGAAAAATCATCTGGAGTTTTTTTTTTTTTTTTAATAAGGGATACATAATGGATAAGAAAAATGTTACACAAGGAAAAAAAGTCTGTAGTGTGAAAGCTACTAAAATCTTTCTGTTTTAGATCAACTTGACAAAAAAGAAAATAAATAAAATTAGACGCCAAAACGATTTTCAGTTGGAAAAAACCATTAACTTAACCAAACAGCATTCTTACACATTCTTGTAAGAAAAACTCACGTTCCATATTTACTTCAATAAATCAAAAATGCTAAATTAGAAAAGGCCTCACAGAAATGCAAGAGTTTACACAAAAGATTGACCATTCCATCACGTACAGACCATTCGTGTGGCCTGAATACAGATGTTGGACTCTAAGAGGACGGCTATTTTTCTTTTATCTTACGCTGGTGCCCTTAGAGTCCTGCTCACCCAGTGTGTTCTTTTTCTTGGGAAATGCATTCTTTGAGGAGTGCTTCCTCTTGCCGAGGACTTGGAAGAGGCAAGTCGAAAAGAAAATGTACCAATTCGTTATCTCGAAGAAGGAGATAGAGATTTTTCTTTCGCGGGATTTTTTTTCTTCTAGGAGATCAAAGCGTTTTCTTTTTTTTTTTTTTTTCGTTTTACCATTTCTTCTTAGTCATGATCTAGAAAGTTTTTATGTCATTAACTATGGAAATTGACGCTGAAACTGATTCATGCCGTTTTGCTGAATTTATTTAAATGTCTAGAATACATACGAGTAATTTATATTTTTCTAAGTTAACTATTGCTCTAAGCATATATATTATGCTCAAGAAAACTTGGTTCGTCGTTAGAAAGCAATACATTATGATCGTATTTTAAACATTCCTTTTAATTTTTCACACAAAACACAAACGTTTATTATCTGGTATCATACATATGTTTTAATCTTCAGTTAAACGTGTTGTATCATGAAGCCCACAAACATATGCATTCATAATCGTTTCTTGTACTCTGAAACGGATGTATGCAGGAAGTTTGATTTTTATTTCACACTTCCATTGAATTTATCTTTATTGTATCGGCTCAACAGTAATTTTTTTTTTTTTTTTACATAAAAATGTGTGCGTATTAACAGACCCATATATATATATATATATATATATATATATATACTGCTGTGGGAAGGTAAATGGCAGTATATCCCGAAATGAGTTTCCAAAATATTAGAAGAAATACTAACAGGCAAGTGTTGAAATGACGTTTTTTTTTTTTTTTTTTTTTTTCTCGCGGAAACCAAAAAAGCAAAGTTTGCACAATAAAGTGAACGAGAACTCCGCCTCCCCAATTAAAGCACTTATAAATTATGGAAATTTTCTGCAGTCGTCATGTAGTACAATTTCGTCAACATAAAAGCTTTGCAATATACATCATTGATAACAAGAAGGTATAAAAAGTTGAACTGAAAGATTCGTACAGCATATTTTTATTTGTTTAACCACGGAAGATGTTTCAAAATTCAAAAATGAAATTTATATATCATCTGGTAAGTTTTCCTTTTAATTAGATTAATATAATTTTAAAGTACGCTAACCTAATACAAAACCGAATTTGCACATTAGCCTGATTAAAAAGAAGGTTGGTGTGGCATTCTTGACAACTGAGTAAGTTAAATTTCTAGAAAGGTGATGCCAGAGCCATACACTGTTAAAAACATTTCGGAAAATTTACGGTAATTGTTGCTGGCATCCATGTTGACAGTATCTATTACCGTAAAAATCAAATGTTACTGTAAAATTTTATGGTTTCCTTGGTAGGCCACAGCAACCAATTGGCGCTGTGTCGCTTATTTCTCCGGTATAAATTACCGTAAAAATCAGCGATGCGTTAAGTCTTCCATTTTACAGTAACAATTACGAGAAAATCTTTTTGAATTTTTAACAGTGTAGCTGCAATAAGTAATTGAAATATTAATTATACATTTCCTTCTAAAAGATTTATTAGGCTAGATTTTTTTAAAAACTTACTAGATACAGTAATGACTAGTTCCTAAAATAAAAATCAGTAAAATTACAGAAATTATACCTTATTATTTTACAACTAAAGTATCAAAAAAAAAAAAAAAAAAAAACTTTATTTTTCTTAAATCAAAAATTACGAAACAGATTTGTTAGGTTACAATATTAAATTAACTTAGTAACAGGTTTTGAAAATTTACGTTTTTTCATTGGTCATCCTAAGATGCTCTTTATTTTTGGCACTTTACACGCTACTTGTTAGTTTTTAATGGTACCATTAGTAATATTACTCTCTCTCACGTGCTAGATATGTTTAGTTAACTTTATACAATACTGTAAAAAAACGAGTATAGTTAATATACCTGTAAAACTTTTAATTAATATGTAGATGGCGTCCAAAAGTACCAAGGAGCGGAGAAAAGCAGAATAGATTCGAAACTCTTGTTACCCCATTAAAAACCAAAAGCTTTAAGGTAATTTATGGAATTTTTTATGCAAAACCTTATTAAGTGGCGACGTAAATACCATGTATATCAAGTTATGTAATAAATGGTTCTGTAGATTGTGTAAATTGATAGGACATGTGTGTATAAGGTCCATTAGAGATAAAAATTTACAACTAAATTCAAAAATTAAATTTATTTATTATTCGACTCAGACATATTAGACTAATAACCAACATTTTCTAAATTTATCTCCCATTAAAAAGTAATCAATATAAATAAAACAGATAATAAAGTGTATGTTTCCTATACGAATATACAGTTTATGTCAGATCTTGGGAAAATTGGCAGGGATGTTCTTTTGTCTTCGGAACGGGTCGTAGAGTTTTTTTGAACGCTAAAAAAGGACCTAATTGTTCGAATTTAAACTTTGGGGCCCGAAAATGGCGAAAACTGGCTCTTTACACTTGAAAAAATGATCATATTATAAAATCCGTAAAGTCCGTTAAAAATCCCCTTTTGGGGTTTTATTCCTACAGTTCAAGAAGAGTCAAGGACTCATTAATAGAGATTAATATTTTTAATGGGAACGTGGACTTCATTTAAAAACTGGCGTCCTCATTTTTTTTGAGACCAAAGTTCTTATCCGAACGACAATGTTCGGGGACTAATGTCCTTACAGTAATTGGGATTTCTTGAGACTTTTGTCATTATTGTATGTGACGAAATTTCTCCCCACTGTACTACTCTAGGCGACGCAGGTGTTCTTAAATAAATGAAGTATGACAATAAGAATACAGATGAAATTTATTTGCAATGCTTTTTAAATAAAATTGCATTGCATTTTTTAAAGATATTTTTTTTGCCAACTTTAAGATTTTGATGCATCAATACCATGAACACAATTATGAGTGTAAATTATTTGTATTCGATAACTACTGAAAAAAACTTTCGCTTACGGAACACACGTATTCCATGGTTCATGACGGATCAAGTGCTAATATGTCTGTTTGGCTAAAAAATACTTTAGAAAAACTAAGGAAAGTATTTTTTATTTAACTGATATAAGTTAAGTACTTATAGAATATGTTATCTATATAGTTTAATGTTGATGACAAATTTGAAACATAAATCTGATATGAAAATGAAGCGAGTAAATAATGAAAAGAACCGTTTTCTTGTAGAATCACTGTTACATCACGTAAAAGCCATTTTTGCGCGCCGAATACCAATGAAAGATTAGACGATTTTGAGAGGTTGGCTTTTTCTTCCCCACTCTCTTTTCTCTTTTCCTTTTTAGACAAAAGCAGGTACTGGGGTTCATTTCGAGTTGTTGGTTCTGCTTCTGATCAGAAAACGTATTCTCTTAAGAGTTCTTTTCTTTGCCACAGGTTGAGAAGAAAGAGTAAAGAAAGTTCTGGAACGAAATGGAGCTCTTTGTTTCAAGAAAATGTGCAGAATTGTTGCATAGCATCAAATATGTATCTTTATACTCAGTTTTATATGCTCTAGCTTCAGTTATGAAAAGTAGACTTACTTTAAGTGTTTAAAAAATAAAAATTAATATTTGAGTGAAATTTCTTAGGACATGTTGCTTCGCTCTTATGAAGTGGACGCAATGGCTACTTCTTTTAAACTTTAAAATTAGCTTGGAGTACATTTGTGGCTAAGCTCAAATAACAGAAAGTTAAAAAATAGGACACTGCAAGGTTCATATAGTGCTCTGTTGAAGTGTTCCTTATTCTTTAAGTTTTTTTTACTTAATAAAAAAAACAATGTGAAATGGTAGCTTAAAGCCTCCTATACACAAGTTCATTTTGTTGAATTAACTTTCAAACTAGCACTTTTCAGGAAATGTAAGCTAGTAGAAAAGTGAAGGAATTACCCGACATCCTTCACAGACAGTCAACTCATTAGGCGCACTTGACATGTTCGCAGCTACCATTATCATTCCTATGAGTTGAACCAACTAGATACTTGATTCAATTCATTGGGACGTTGCTAAACGTTTACACTACACACAAATAAAATAATTGAGGCAACTCCGCTTAGTTTCAATATTGTTATGGAGAAGCTGATCGAAAAAATTCGGCTTTTTAGAAGAAAAGTTGATTCAAGTAAGTTACCTCGAGTGAACACAGCAAAAAACCCCAATCAACTAGTTGACATGCAACTTTTCAAAATCAATTATTCAATTAACCACTTCGTGCGTAGAAGGAATAAAAATTATCTGCGATTATCATTAATAGCGGATCATGTACGGAACAATAAATAAATAAATTAATTAACTAATTAAAAATAAAAATCAATAAAGAAAAAAAAAGAAAATATTTGAATTCGATGAAGTGAAGTTTTTAATCTTCTGCAAAAACTAGTACTTTGACACAATAGTGATGGCAGTTCAATTTGAACAGCTGTTTTTTATCGTCCCAAATTTAGCTTATGAAAAATCACTCCTGTTTGTACAAACCTTTGAGACAACTAACTGGATGCGCTTTTTGTATTTCGTGTAATATTTTACTTTTTACACAGAAAATACATAATTTATTCTACGATATAAGTGTCAATAAAAAAAATTTGAAATAATATGCACTCTAATCCAGTTGAGAGGGACAGATAAAAAAATGTCTGCTCTCGGAAAAGTTGGGCTACTAATTTAGACTATTTTTTCTCCTGTTTAAGTTTATTTTCTTTTTGTTGTTTTAGAATACTTGCCTCCTTTTTATGTACTATTTTTAATTTTCCTCCTTTGATATTTTTTTTCACCACAATAAATTAGTATTACAATAAGTTTGATTAATGATTTTACAAATGTTGTTATTCTTACTGTAATATCTCTTGAGAATAAATCGTATTGTCTACCTTTCGATATTTTCCTCATATTTTTCACACAATTTTTGTAAAAGACAATCTCATTGATACAAGTTCTAAATCTTGTCTTGAATCTAAGTAGCAAGTGCCCAGTTCAAACGGAATTACAGTAAATAAATTAGAGCTCCCATGTCTAAGTCTCAGATTCTCAGATTACGAAAAAAGCGCTTAGCAAAATAGGAAACGCCACAGACACTGTAAGAAGATCAAATGGCCGGTCGGTCACGTATTGGTAATTCGTGTATCCCGAACGGAGAGCCAGGATTGGATGGTTTTAAACCCATACTTTATTTCGCTTTTCCCATTTTCTATTCTTCCGCTGGAAGAAGGAAAGTACATTTCGATTTCGAATTTTTTTGATATTCTTGTTCTCTATGTTGCTTAGAAATATATACTCAAGGGAAGTTTTTTTCCCCCTTCATTCCATTTTGAGGCTGCATTGAAGTGCAGAGAGCAATGTAAGTTTCTTTTGCTACTAACGTTACTTAGACTTTAAATTTGTTTCTAGTTTGATAAATAACGTAGACAATTTGAGCATAAAGTATGTTAAACAGGAATATGATATTTTGTTGCGCCTATACAATATGTTCACGTCGCACACACGGGTATTTGAGACAAAAAGCTGGCCAAACTCGAATTTGTCAACTTTACTGGTTATTGTTGGTCCTGAGTATCAAAAAAGGGTAAATAAACATGAAAGTATGTTGAAGCGTTCTTTTTTCATTGAAAATAACTATAAAAATTCACCAGCAGTCGGAACTTAACACTTTCATGATTGTGTTGTCCTTGTTTGGGACATTAAAGTGTTTCTACAAACCGTCATTGTCTTTAGAAGAAACATTTACTATGAAAGGACTCGAGCAAGGTTTGTGTCCCATTATTCGTCAATATATATTGTATATGCTTTTATTAATTTTTTTAATGCCTTTCTTCAAGCCTCACAATGACACATCCTCTTCTGTTTTTCTTTTTCGTTAGTGAATATTTTCAAATATTCTGTTCTCATTCGTACTACTTCCAAGTTTTCCTATAATACTATCGATTTTGATAATTTGCAGCAAAAGTTTGACCAGAAAAATAATGAAGCATTAAATGGAGCAAACTATTATTTTCATAAATTTTCATTGTTTCGGTTATTTTTGGGTTCACAAGTTTTAGTCAGGTGCTTAAATTGAAAACAACTACAGGATATTATAAATTAGACCATAGGAAGACAATTTGCTGCTACGGACTTTCAAAGTCAGACCCAGAAATAAAACTGGATGATATTTTTCAATTTGGATACTTTCTTACAAGACAAATATATAATTTCAGCTAGTTTCAATTCTATTTGCTTGAACTTTGCATCAAACAACTTTTCTGTATTGCATTTTATTATATTTTGTAGTTGATTTTGAGTCTTACACATGACTGAAGCCATAGAACCTAAAAGTAATCGAAAAACTCAATATTATGAAAATATTATTGCGCTCTATTTATAGCTTTATTATTTTTTCCGGCAAATTCGAGCAAACTTTTGATGCAGACTATCAAAGTAGACATTCTAATGTAACATAGGATATAACTTAGAAGTAGTACACATTTGTACAAAGTGTTTAAAACCATTCATTTACATAAATTTTTTTTAAAAAAACTGATGGCATTGTTGTGAGGCTTCAAGTATGGCATTAAAAAAATACTAACAGTCTCAAATAGTAAAAATTGATAAAAGACTAAAAACCTTCCCCAAGCCAAACCATAATATTTTTTTTCTTAACAATTTTAACGCGAAAAATAACACGGAGAAGGTTTATAGAAAATCTCGAATGTCGTAAACAAATACAAACGAATCATCAAAGTGCTAAGTTCCGACTGCTGGCAATTTTTTATGGATAGTTTCAATGAAAAAATAACACTTCCACCTAATGGCATGTTTATCTACCTGTTCTGAGACTGAAGGCCGACACCAATCGGTAAAGCTGACATTTTGACTATTGGTCAACTTTTGGGTTCAAATACCCCTCAGTGCGTCGTTAGAAGTCACCACAGCACGGCAAACAGGATTTATAGCATAATATTACAATGGTTTACAGTCTTTTTTGCAGACCAGGTGCCAAACCTTTTGACCAATTTTTGCTACTTAGAATAGTACCCTAGGTGTCGAAATAAATCTTCATTTTGATGTATTAACTCCTCTTATTTTACAGGTATTTTTTAGAGCAGCATGCATGTAGAATGAGTCGGTCTTCGATCCAAGTTATTTCCTGGTATACTTAAAATCTTTACGAAAGTGTGGAATTGGAGTGAGCTAGTTTTATTTTCTAATAAACGCATTTTTTCTAGATTTCCAGATTCATGTTATTTTTTTCTTCGCTACGTAACAAGAATAAGGGAAGAGGAACGGGGGAGGGGGTCTTATAAAAACTACTAATAAATGAAAAGGCGACATTGTCGTAAATTTTTGATTTAATTATACTTTTAAAATAACATTAACACTTTTTCAGAAATTGTCGGCAAAACAACTATTGAATTTTCCCTATGAGTGAAAAGAAAGCAAAATATGGTTTCAAGTACAACTACAGTCAACTTTTATTTACTTATTTATTAATTATTATTATTATTTTTTTTTTTTTTTTTTGTGTTTTTAAGGGAGGGGGAGGAGAGTGATCCTCCTGTATGCGCAGTAAAACTACCTTGATCTTCTATTTCTTATCTTGAGCTGCTTGAAGCATTAAATTTCAGAATATTTACTGTGCCATAAAGTTATACTCAACTCCATTGCCAAATATGCGCATATTAACTCGATACCACGAAAATTTTAAGAAATAACTTTTTTTATTTTAAGAAATAACTTTTTTTGACGGGTGCTGACAAAATATTTCCCGACGCATCATCTGGATTCTTTTTTTTTTTTTTTTTACATCCCTCAAGGCGATTTCACACTGAAAAAAATGCTCGATTTTTTTTACTGAGAGTTTTCTCCGAAAATAATTTTTCGAAAATAATGACAACCTGTAAGACTTATCCTGAGCTCTTTTGATTTATTGATGTATAGACAATCGATGTTGAAAGTGCTTTTGATATAAAGATGCAGTGGCTGATGGTGGTGGATAAAAGTTTCTTTTCCCATACAGTCTTTATTTTTATCACTTATGTATTGAGGATAATACTGCTATAGTTTGTTTTTGAGTAAATAAAATGAATTTTATTCTCCAGATTTTTTTAGATAAGCAGCAAAATAAGCTTCGTATGGTGTATGATTGCGTTTCTACTATGTGTTTCCATAGCTTACAAATTCTTTAATAACTTGGAGCTGTTAACGTTCCTTCCCAAATAAATTAGTTATTGAAAAAAAAAAAAAAAACGAACGTTTTGAATGAACGCGACACGAACGTTTTGAAGGATTAAATTCAACATAAAGGTTTAATATATCACCGGCCACCGAAACTCGAAATTAGATTAACGTCCTGAATTGTATCTTTAGCCTTGGTTTCCTAGAAGTGAAATCACCGATCTTCGGCGTCGCTTCTCGCCGTGACGCTGAAATCAAAGTCAAGTGGATTCCGTCGTGGCCATTCACGACATCGATTTAGCTCGGGTGCGCATGTGCAGAAGAATCAAGTTTTCCCCTCGGCGAGAAGCGACTCTGAAGATCGGCGATTTGCTCTTAGGAAACCAGGGCTAAGTAGCGACGCGTCTGCCATCTTGGGGCTAAACGACGCTTTCTTCTATGTCTGTTATGGTGAAGTAGCGTGTTTTGCTTCTTGATAGGGGTTTCTTATTAACTCCATGTTAATTCACAATCAATAAACATTACATTCAAGAAGCAAAACACGCTACTTCACCGCAGCAGACATAGAGGAAAGCATCGTTTAGCTCCAAGATGGAGGACGTGTCGCTACTTAAGCTACGATCTAGGGTTTTAGTCCTAATAGCACCTGCCAGAGCTGTGATACATTATTGGAATCAAGCTGTGGCACTTTCATAAAGGAGATGAGTTCGGGATTATTTTTGAGAGCCCGGGTCCGCCCGAGCCCGAAAAATTGTAACCGAGCCCGCCCGAGCCCGGGTAATATTGTCTCGAACAAAAATCCGAGCCCGCCCGAGCTCGATGGAAACTTTCTTGTATCAAAAACCGAGCTTTCTACAGTCTGACACATGGAGGTAGGTCTGACATCTCTCCACTAATGAAAAGTGTTATGTCAAATGTACTCCTCAGAAGTTTCTAAATTTTCTCAAAATGCTCTTCAAATGTATTACTGTATGACATATTGCAATAGTAATCGCAAAAAAAAAAAAAAAAAAAAAAAAAAAAAAAAAAAAAAAAACAATGAAAAAGCGTTAATTTTTTTTCGGGGGGGGGAGGAGTTAGAATTGTCACGTTGATTGAACTGATTTAAATGTTCCTTTCATTTTCTCACAGTGGGAAAATTATTATTTGCTTTGAATTTGTTTGGAGATTGACTATTGAATATCTTTGCTTGAGTTCGAGTCCGCCCGAGCCCGAAACCTATTTTCGGTTCTAGAGCCCGAGTCCGCTTTGGGCCCGGGCTCAGCCCGTCTCATCTCTATTTCATAACACATTTCATGTGAATTTACTGTGCTATCGCTGCAGAAATGAAATTGTGACTTGTCACTTTGCAATAGTATGAATATTTCACTGCAAAAACTACTTTGTCATGCCTTCGTGTGACTGACACTCGTAAGTTGCAGCAACCACTTGATAACTTTACACTGGCCTTCAGTCATAGAAGCGCGATGTGACAGTTACACGACTTTTGCATAATACTTTTGCATATAATTAATCGCACTGTTATTAACTGGAAAACCGATTTCCCAATGTATGGGGAAAAAAAGGACTGGATTAAGAAATCCTTTTTTTAATGTTATTCCGTTAGTTTTGTGTTCCAAAGGTTTATTAATTTACAGATTATGAGATAAATAATTGTTTGTATTTACATTTAAGACGGGTGGAAAACGGCTGTTTTCTAATTTATCAAGTAGTTTTTTAAAAAATATATAGTGTAGGGTTTTTCTCGGGGAGGGGGGGGGGGGCTCCGTTCCGTGATTGAGCCGAAAAAGGTTTTGAAAAATATAGATTTTTGATCAAAGTATGATGAGTTATTTCATCCTGTTCTGCCCTGTTATATAAAAAATGATTCCTTATTTTTCGATATAAGCAAAGCATACCTTGTAGCTTTTATATATTTATTTGTTTTAAATACGCAAAATTGAATTTTTTTCCACTAACTAAGTATGCAGATTTTTGTTACATTGAAATTGGGGGCAAAAATTTCCTAAATCTCAAAGAAAAAAAACTCATACTAAAAATGAAACAGGATTACTGAACATTTCAACACAAATAAATAATTTTAGTTTTGGTTCGTAATTATGTTTCGAAGAATGTGTTAAAAAATCTAAAATGTGTTTAAATATTTCATTTCGGCCGAAATTCAGAAAAAATATTAATTAATTTCATTTCATTTCTAATTATATTTCACCGCAAAAATCCTTACAATTTCGCTGAAAAAGAAATAAATTAAAACCATGTAAAATCTGGAAGTTCATTTCTTTCGCATTTCTTCCTCATCACTATGCACAAACTTCCTAAACTCCACTAAAACTAGAAGAATAAAACCATTTCCTAGAACTAGAGTTTCCACAAAAAAGCGAATCACATGCTTTGGGAGGAAAACCTCAAGTGCAATGGAGGATGAAATAAAAAATAGAATTAAATTTAAGAAAAAGTTACCCTCTCACAGAGAAATTCGACGAGTATTAATTGTCTTACTCAGCAACCGAAGAATATATTTTTCTTCTGCTTCAGAACTAGTTTTATTTTGTCCTTCATTTACAATGCTAATCAGATTCGATCTCTGCTATGTTGGAACTTTCTCTCAGTTTCTTTTTTTTTTTTTCTATATCTGTAACATGACATAGGAAAAGAAATTTCATTAATTTCTTTCTCAGTGTTATTGCCAGTTTCTAATGCAATCTTTTGAAAAACGAAACTGAATTTGATAATGATAGCTTGGGAAGAATTTTTTTTGTAACTTGTTATATTTTTCTTCTGAGTAAATGAACAATCTGGGAACACAACCTCAGCTGGGATATTTATTAGTGTTTGGTGTTTTATTTCATAACTAAATAAACAAATAAAAATACCGAAGATCGATGAGCTTTCTGTGAAGCCACATTTGTTCTGTGGCTATGTGTTTACAAAGCTTTAAATTTGTTACACTTACAAAACTTTTACGAATACAAATTTATACCAATTGGAGGGTCATATGACTCTCTGATATCCTAGCTAAGAGATGGGCCCAAAAGTTTTAAAATTATGAAATAGTGAATACACTGGAAGTGTTAAGGAAATGGTAGTTTTTCGCTAAAAATCAGACTTTTATTTTAAAAAAAACTATACTTTTTTTTCAATAAATAAGTAGTCACAATGTGCTATTTATGTCATATTAAACAATCATTTAAATTATTATAAAGGTGCAATGAATATTGAAGAAAGGTATTTAGGGTGTTAGCCCACCTTTAACTGATTGCATTTAAAACAAAATGGTACATGCCGGGAAGTGCAATCCAAACTAAAATACGTTGTATTTACTTTTCTATTTCACGTCAAAATAAAAGTTGGTATTAAAATAGAACAAGAAAATGTTAAATAATATCCAAATAAACTTCTTTCCGTTTTGTTCAGTCTCCTTTCTGTTTCTTTACATTCATTAGAGTAGAAAACATACAGTTTTAACATAAATGAAGTTTTAAGGTACCCACGTGATATTTCCGTCGTTATTGAAAATATGATCTCAACATTTATTAATTTGACATAACTACCGCCCTTTACAACATATTAAAACTTCTGAAAGCTCCTTATAACAGTTTGAAACACGCATTACCAGGATCCTAGGAAATTGAACAAACCTAATGGTTTATAAATTACTATCTCACAAGCGTACTTAATGTTTCAATACATAGCTGGAAAAATCTCTGCTGCCGGAAATTTAACTAAAATGGAGGAAACTGGACTCGATGTCTGAAGGCGCTGCATTTCGTATTAGGGTTCAGCAAAAGACTTAATGAATTTCTGCGTTATCATTAGGCCCTCTGTGATTTGGCATGAACTTCAGGTGAGTCTGGGGAATAAACGTAATGCAGATATTCATAATGATGGGTAATTTGTATCGGAAACATTTACTCGTTATATATTGACTATTTTGGGCAGCTCGGTGTGGGTGATTTGAAAATGTTTGAGTATGTTTGTCGCAAAATTTCCATAATTTAGATACCGCCAAATTTGGCGATATTTGCTTCTCCGTTGAAAAGCAAATGCTTCATGTCACATCTTGCAATGAGGATACATAAAAAATAAATGAACTTGAAGAAAAGGATCAAATAAATACATAGAGAATAGTACACAAACACTACGCACGTTTTATTATTTTCGAATAGTCATTACCTTGAAAAAAGTAGCATATAATGGATAAGTAAGGCTATTAATGAAACCAGGACAGCAAACAGTTGATGCATCTGCTTCAGAGATTTGGTGGCTTCAATAAAAAGTGGGTACTAACCACTATTAAAGCTAGATTTAACTTCTTTTGAAGTCAAATTTGGAGATATATCGCCAAATGACCACCTAATTATATATCGTCATTTCAGTTTTGCAAGTTTATTACTTCCGTTTTATGCCGACATTTTAACTTCATTCGCGTGATTAAAATATTTTAACGTGGTTACCATCAAATTCCGAAAAACATTTTTTCTCATGATTTAACGTCTTTCACTGCGTACAATAAAGTACTATGTATGAACAATACAGTATTATAAAAGTCATAAGAAGCATGTATCGTCAACAATCACCTACAACGCCAAAAGTTGGATACGAGTAATAACCTGAAGAAAAAAAAAGCTAGAACTTCACATGCATTTGGGACAAAAACTAGCATAATGAACTATTAAAATTACTAAAAATATATTTAGAGGTTAAAAAATGGGTTAAAGGGCACAACTTTATGAGCAGTTATTTATTGCATTAATTTATTTTTCCTGTTTTTTTTCTTTAATACTTATCACCTGTTGTTACTTGTAGTATGTCAATCATAATTCGTACCTACATTTTAACTTGGACTTCATTTCAGAATGAAACATATTTAAATAAAGGAAACATTGCACTAAAATGAATATATTTCACTATTTTTAGTATATACTCAACAAAATATATTCAGAGATAAAATTATTTTTGTATGTAAACGATATTTAGTCACAACTTGACATAAACTGCAGTTAAATTTGAGACTTTCCGAAAATGGGTTACAGAAGTTATTTTAGAAGAAAATATATTCAACGAGTTATGATTGTTATTTCATCTTCATTTTTGAAAACTAAATAGCACAAAATAGTGCATTTTTGTTCTAATTTTAATAATAAAGAAGCTAATTTTAAGTAATTAAAATAAAAAGTCTCGACCTTATGTTTAATTTTTTTTTTATCGCAATTACTTAAACTGATTTTGTTGCATCCGCTCGGAATACTTTGCTTTCTGTATGTTTTTTAAGCAATATTTTTTTTTTTGCCCCAAACATTTTCTGATTTCTTTCTTTTTTTTTTTTTTTTCTACTTACAGATGCTTAAGTATTTAAATGCATTTTTAAATTCGTGACTATTTCGTTTAATGAGAAAAAAATCGTACAAAGCTAAATTAAACGAAAAAAACTTTCGAAAACATCTAAAACTCTCTGTTATTCGGCTTTTTTTTCGATAAAATTTTTCAAGAAAGGAAAAACTATGTTTATTGAGAATAATAACATACATTATCCGCAGAAAAACTGCAAAATGAAAATGAGAAAATAGCAAACGCAATTAGCCTTTGGTTCTCTTTTTCTACTTTGTTTGTTTAGTTTCACATAATGTTTTTCTAAACATTAGACGGACTTAAATATTTTTGAAAAAAAAAAGGAAATTGCCTTCTGATATCTTTAAAGCGCATTTTTTCTTTAAATCTTATAAAAATGCTCTTTTTTTTCGAATGAAACATATTCGAAACCATTTGCACCAGGAGACGAAAAAAAGGAATGCAAGTAAGATTCACTGTTAAATAAAAAAAAATAAATAAATAAACTCCATGATTCTGGGGGGAAAAAAAAAACGGAATACATTTCAAGGGATTTGAATACCCAGATGCATTTAGAATGCTCATGTGATGTCAATACGGTTTTAAGATAAAAGCCATGGCAAAAAGTATAGCATCAGCAATGAAGGAGGAGCCTGGAGAATTCGAGAGTGATGCTTTATTTATAGTATTAAAAACGACACTTTTAGAAACTGTAGTAAATCAAGTTTAAAAGACTGAATTGATTTAATTTAGCTTAAGGTAGTTTGTACTGTATGATTAGTGTTGGTAATTATTTAGAAGGTAAGAAGATAATTATTAGTGGATTATAATTTTGGAACATAAATGTAGCATAATTTTGTTACAAATTTTGTTATTTGTATGATTACACAAGAATGTTTTTAAACAAATCATTAAATTACTTTACTTCGCATGAATTTTTTTTTGTCCGTTTTCAGTTAAAAGAAAAATATGTTTTGCTACTCAAAAATAATGGGACGGTATTGAACTTATAAAAATGTGTTTATGTTTTTCTTTTGTTTTAATGCCTTATATACATTTTTTTCTTATTCCGATCATTTTCCCTAAACTCGACATTTTTGTTCTTGTTCTATAAATGACAAATAATTTTGTATAAAAATCAAACTGATATTAGAATGCTTTAATAACATGTTTTAATATTTGTAAAATTGGCTAAAACAAAATCGCTATCATTATCATTCATCTAAAAATTTTTTTTATTTAAATATCATTCCCTGTGTGTAAAATCCTTAAAGCAAAATAAGTTTAAACATGTCTAAAATCCATATACCATTTGTAAAGAAATTGTCCTTCAACCTACTAACAACTATTGTACAATATAATATTGTATTAATAAGCAACAATTATAAATTTCTAAAATATAAAAATAAAGATTTTCAAGGTTTGCACTATCCCGAAAAAAAAATAAATAAATAAATAAAATAAACGCCTTTAATTTAGTTGTCATTCCCCTGTCGAAGAATGGAATTAATGATTCTCACATCTGGTGATCGGGGAATGTGGGGCAAAGTGAAATGGTTAAGATAACTTACTTTTTTCAAAATGAGCCTGTGGGAAATTTGATCTGAAAATTACGGTGCATACAGAAATAACAATATATTTTACAATAAAACTTGAATTCAAACATTATTTTTCATTTATGGCAGCAACTTTGCACCTCCAAAAAAAGTTCGAAATTTTTCGCTTCTTCTTTTCATGGGGCAAGTGAAATATAAAATTTTTATTCATTGAAATATTTCCTATTCGATTATTAAAGATATTTTTGATCAAATATATGAATAATGAAAAGAATGAAAAAATGTTTAAAAAAATGAACGAATGAATAATTAAATAAATAAGTTAATAAATGAAAAAAATAAATCAGTTAAAAAATAGTGATTGAAAAAGAAAATAAGCGGATGAATGAATAAATAAAATAATTATTTAATGAAGGAATGTAAATGAAGTAATTAATAAATGATAACGTAAGTGACTTGATAAAAGATTGCATAAGTAAATAAAATCAACTATTTCACTTTGCCCCTCACGTACTTGACTAATTTTACAAAGAATTTAAAATACAAATAAGTTTAATATTAAACAAATACTCCACTGACTATTATTGTATCTCAATTAATATTTAAAATGTTAAGAACAAAATTTTTATCACTTAATAATAACAAAAATAATTTTTGGTTAACTACAAAATAGTACAATATGAGTATCAGTTTTTGAAAATTGCTCGTATTATCATTTTCTTTGATTTTCAGAGGTAATTTAATCTTAACTGGAATAGAGTACACATCTTACTACATAGTTAAAATATCTCTAGATCGGTGGTGCTAAAAGCAGAGTAAATATTTCACCATTTCACTTTGCTCCATCTTCCCCTACTTATATTAACCCAAAATCTTTGAATTGTGGTCTTATTATAGAAATAATCTTAATTGGCTCCTTTTGAAAAAATAAACAGAATCAAGTACAGTTGAGTGTTCCATAGTTAAACCTTGTAATAAATTTTTAATGACTGTCACTACCCTGGTTCCGATAATTTTATTTTTGTAGTAAGAACTCAATGATAGTTTGTTTCTTGTTTGTATGGAGTTTTTCCGCCTTACTTTAAGTGATAGGAATTTTGTTGTATGTACTTATGGCAATATGTAAGTTAAACTTAACTTTTATCATTCCTCTGAACCATGTAATGAAGAAAAAGGACGAACATAACTACTATTTTGCAAACCACCACATTGGGTCATTTTAAATTTCATTAAAATATTGCTGTCTGTTTCCATAGCAATTACAATACGTGCAGGAACATGTATTTTTCTGCTAAGTGTTATTCCTCTGTTCAATTTACGCAGTTTAGGTAAAGTAATCCATATTAATTTATATACATATATATATGTATGTATTGGGGGGATTTAATAACTGCGTATTCTATTAAAAGACTATCATTGATTTAGCTTATAGTAGGGGAATGAGGTGCAAAGTTAACTAGTTAAAAAAAACCTTTCTTTTTTTTATGAAAAAATTGACAATTTGTTTTGAAAATTACGGTACATAGAGAAAGAACAATTTATTTTACAATAAAACTTGCATTGAATGATTATTTTTTATTTTTCGCAGTAAATTTGTACCTTCGGACAAAAGGTGGATATTTTTCACTTCTTTGTTTCATGGGGCAAGGAGAAAAATAAATTTGTTTTCTAATAAAATACATATTTTCTATTCGATTGTTAAAGATATTTTTGATAAAATAAATGAGTAAATAAAAAATGAATGTATAAATGAAAAAAAAAATCAATGAATGAATAAATAGAAAAAAAATTAATGCGTGAAAAAAAAGTAAATGGATGAATAAAATAGTGATTTCATAAGAAAATAAGTGAATGAATATAGGGAAGGAATGAAATAAGGGAGCTATTAAATTAAGGAATTTCTTATTTTATGAAAATAGCAAACATAGTTTAACTATTGATAAAATGTAGTAATGAAAATAATCCACCTGCATTTGAAATGTTTTAGATACTTGGAAATAATTTTTGTTCATTAATTTTTTTATAATTAAAAAACAACAACATATTTTACCATATTCTGTGCTATTTCTTGTACTTATTTCAAAAATTCTTGGATTGTAAAAGATTGTGTTGCCGGATATATTCTTTTTGCTCATAAAGATTTTTATAAATTCCAGAAATATTCCAAAATAGAATACTCCAAAGGATACATAATCCTTTATGCATGTACTATCCAGATCCCATGGATTTCAAAAATAGATACAAATATACTCAGACGCTAACACCTCAGATAAGTTGTCGAAACACTCTTCCAAACGCCTTTTCCATTTTCAGAGAAAATGTATTAGTGGTCTCAGATCCGAGTAAGATGCTCAAAACCATTCCCAGCTTTCAAATTTCCAACACATCAAATAATATACGTGTAGTAAATCAGCCTAATATCTCTCCTAATCCTCTTTGCGGGCAGGCACGTATGACCGGGATTAAAGCCTCCCCAAGCGATTCCAGGTTTCAGACGATTACAAAGGGCATGAGGGGAACATCAGAGCTTCTTCCGGTCAATACCGCTCCCTCCAGCCTCCCAGACATGAATTGTAGGAGATTAGAAACCGCAGGGGTGTAAAGGGAGCTTCTGTTTCTTTTTTCTCGCTTTCATCCTTTTCGAATTGCTCCCCTGCGGCAAAAACAGGGTGCTATCGTCTGAATGAGGATATTAAAGCCACCACATAGACGTGACAGGTTATTTTATATTTATGTTCTTCTTTTGGATAGAGTTTTCAAGGCTGAACGTGCGGTGTAAAAGTTTAGTTTTAAGTAAACAGTTTTCCTTGGATTTTTTCTGTATTCGATTTCCAAAAAGTTTGTCTATTTAAGCCTGTTTTAGGTACAAAAACATTTGCAACTGAATAGCGAAAACATGAGTATTAAATGCTACATAGAATATAATAAAAAATATTTTGTTTTACTAATCTTGCAGACGTAAACTTCAAAACATCTCGGTTTTCTTTTAGAAAGTCTGATTACTCTGAAATACCATGCAGTTTACGACATTTTTCATGAATCTAGAAATAACATAATGGTGTAAATATTAACATGATCCTAGAAATAAAAGCTGTGTAGCAGAAGATCATCGAAGTGAGGAGTGTTCCGCACAAAATATTTTTTAATTTTCTTTTTGGTTTATATTCTTTGTAATCACATGTTTTATAATTTTTAAGTTATAAATAAAGTAAGTGTTTAAAGAAATGAAATTCTAAGGTAGGAAGTCATTGGTTTCCATTAGATGTCATTGGTTTCAAGTCCAGTCATCACTTTTAAAAGCTATCTTTTACAAAATAATTGAGGCTATTTACCTCATAGTGCAAGCAGTAATTTCTGAACTTAACAAATGTGCCTTAAGATGAAAAACCTATGCACGTGACTTCAACCAATGTATTACTTCGCCAAGTAATACATAATATCAGAAAAGAAGTATCACAAATTCGTTTTTCACTTAGAGACGAGTTGATTTTTTTTTTTTTTTTTTTAATCCAGAAAAAGTAAAAGTCGGGGCCCTAGTTTCCAACTTGGCTGACATGGCTCTCCTCGGCCCTGTACGGAGAAGTAAAGCACATATACAGGGCGTGATCAATAAATAGGCCGACTAGCCTCTGGTCTAGGGCTCCCAAAATGTAGGGGCCCCCAAAATGGCTGAAATTTCATTAGTCTATGGCTAAAATTATTTCAGCTAATGGCTAAATTTATAAAGTTTGAGTACAGGGGGCCCCAAAAAAGTACTTGACCTGGGGCTCCTCTTTCTGTATATTAATCGGGCCTTTTGCACGTATAGGAACACGTGAAAGCAAAAGCGCTAAATTATCCTAATGCGCACATTCGCCCTCTTTTCCCAAAAAAGACTCATATTTTCTGAATCATTGTTTTAGTGATCCAAAGTGTTAAAAAATGCGTAAAATGCTCCAAGACACATATACAGATGATGGCCGAAATTATTTTACTCGAACCAACTTTTCCGCATTTTAATTTCTTTTTTTTTTTTTTTTTTTGTTACATACTTTTATTATTGAAACACATGTCACAGTTTACTTAACAGTTTAAAAAAATCACTTTTTTTTAAATTTTAAATGTCATACACGTCAGTGTCAGGGTCCATTGAAATTTCAAGTTACAAGCTTCTTTTTGTGAGTGTTATTTTTGAGAAAAAATAACTTTTTTATAAATAATACAAAGAGGAAACTCAAGTGGCCATATTATGCATTGAAAGCATGTCACGTCGCATCCAAGCCGCAATAGCAGCAAAAGACGGAGTTATTAAATAATCATTTGTTTACCTATTTACAGTATCGATCAGAATGTTCTTTACGTTTAATATCTTTAATTCATAGTTTAAATAAACTGTAAAATGTGTTCAAGAATTAAGCTATATAAAACCAATAAAAAACAATAAATATACGGAAAAGTTTGTTTGAGTATAATAATTTCGCCATCCTCTGTATATGTTAAAAATACCATTTAAAGTAAATATACCAAAAACTGGAGTCTCGCCATTGACAGTTTTGTAAAATTCCCTTTAGGTCTTTGCTTTAAGTATTTTGTTTACTGATTTGGATTATTCTGATTATGAAAATTAACGGATACGGGAAATGACAGTTTATGTTAGAAGAGAAAAAATAACTTCTATAATAATTCTTTAATATCTATTTCAGTCACGTTTTAGCACAAATTAGTTTTAATCACTTTGTTTTGGATAAAGAGGATAACTTTATTACTTTCTTTCACAAAAAAGGAAGTATTGTATTTGCAAAAAAAAAAAAATCACTCAAAAATCGGCTTTAATTTCCATTTTTCTTACCCCCGAATAAACGTTGAGTTTTTTTTTTTTTTCGAGCCGACCACACGTGGATACATGCCTAGAAACCTACAGACACCCGAAATATCCATTTTGACGACCCCCGAGTTAATTACCACGAATTTCCTCGTGACGTCCGTATGTACACATGTGTGTATGTATGTATCTCGCATAACTCAAAAACGGTATGTCCGAGAAAGTGGAAATTTGGCACGTAGACTCATAGTGGAGCATAGTTGTGCACCTTCTCTTTTGGTTGCATTCGGATGCTCCTAAGGGGGTCTTTTGCCACTTTTTGGGGGGAAATCATTGTGAATTTCAACGTAAAAAGTGGTGTTATAATTTGTCGGACACTTGGCGATATATCGCCAGTCTTTTGGTCGCCAAATTTTGTCGCCAACTTGGCGACCAATTTGGCGATTTTTTTTTAAAATTTGGTTTTAATTTGGCCACTGTTGGTGATATTTAGAAAGTAAACAATTTAATCACATTAAAACTGCCAATGATGGGGAAGTAACATTAAATTGGACTAAAAGGAAGTCATGTGATGCTCACATCAGTTCGTTTAAAAACTGAGATTTTGAAGATCAGATGATATACATTTTCCCTCTTTTACTATCTTTCTATTTTTAGTGCAAGAAATATCTTGAATTATTAAATTGAAATAAAGTTTAAAAAGTAGTTATATCATTTTTAGCTATTATAATGTTTGTTTAAATCAATATAGTAGAAATGTATGCATAACAAACTTTAAAAGAAAAGGAAACAATATTAATGTAACTTTTAAAATGTAATTAAAAACCTCAAAAGCATATATTTTCATTCGACATTATAGTTAACCAGGTCTGTTTCTACAATACAAAAAGAAGTATAATAGTAAGTAGTATTAAAAAAAAATAATAATAAGGTGACGTTATAGTTTTTTCTTATTTTCCCTAACTAAGTATAAGCAGAATGCTATGAAAACATTGATTTCGCAATTTTTATTCGACTATAATACAATAGCTCAAGAACTCCGATATCAACAATAAGCTCCTGTTATTCTTTGACATAAGAGGATTACTATCCGCAAAAAGTTCTCATTTCGAATTTTTTTTTCCTAATAAACGTTGCATATCCCAAGTTCCAAAAGGTGAATCCAAATATAATTCTGAATTCAAAATATTACAAACAGGCTACTCTTACAATTGCAAAATGTTGTTCAACTATGTAGAAACTTGATGTAAAGTTTAATATGCTTTTGTAGCACGTATTATTTTTTTTACAAAATAGTTTAACTCGTTCAGAAGTTTATAAGTCTAAACGTTAGAAGAAGAAAAATTACTGCTTTAGATCATAACTAATCAAGAATTAAAATTTCCATTTAAAGCTTTTTTTACGAGAGAAAATGAAAATATCTCAATCTTACTGCTCAATCCACAATTATGCATAAACGCACATTCCAGACTTTTGCAATTCCAGACGGAATCTAATTCAAAATATGAAAGCCAAGAAAGAAACCCAACTCTTTTTTACTCCCTCATTTCCTTGGAATTTTTATTATATTTTCCTTCAGTTGCGTGATTGTAAAAATTTCATGAAAATACTCCCAGCCAGTAGAGAGAGTCAGAATGGTAATTTTTATCTTTTCCTTTCATTTTCCCTTTTGAGAAAAGCGGTAGTACCAAGCGAACGTTTTCAAGGGGACCGACCCGAGGCCCCCGCCACCCCCTTCGCCACTTTCCCCTGCGGCGATGGCAACGAGACACGCGACTGGGTAAAATGGCCGACATAAATTGAGCTCACTGCCAACGCTGTGAATGAAACGGGGAGAATTAGGTAGTAGAGACGAAACTTCTGTGCTTGTTAAATTTCCCCAGGAATGTGATCATTACTTGGAATTATTAGTTTCCTAGTAGGCGTATTCAGACACATTAAAAACCATGTGGGAAGACTGGTTATGAGCCGCAATTACGACTGTTAAGGCAGAATTTTGAAACTTTTTTCTTACCTCATATGAGTTGCATGAAGTTTCTTGCAAGTTTTGATATGAATTTTGAGAAACATATTTTAATAATGTTTCATGCATAAAATGATTAATGAACATGCATAATTCATAATGCATAAATGAATTTTCTTGTTCTAGATTTTATTTTCATTTGGTATTCGACAAAAATAAAATAAATAAATAAATATTAATTCAATTTAAAAAATATGACTCGTTGGAAAATGTTTATTTAATATAATTGAGTAACTATTTGTTATTCGTACATCAATAATTTTCCCTGTTTATGTTTTAGTTGCAATTTAAATTATAAATTTACTGAATTAGAAACAAACGCTCATTTTTCATACAGTTTTTCTCTTGGTACAAAGTTAAAAAATAAGGAAAACCCGATTAATGTTTCTTTTAAAACAATATTGTACATGTGATTATTATAATAGCTTTTGAACAATTATTGCCATAACTGTTACTAATTACTAATTTATATTTTTTACATTTAAATGTAATGCAAGATGAAAAATTTAGCGAGTTAGAGAGTCGTTTGTTAGGTCTCATAGACAATTCTTGTTCAATGGTTCTGATACGGTTCAGAATACCTCATTGAAGTAAACAGTGTGGTTTTGATAATTATTTAGTTTATGCAAATAATGAGGAAATTTTTTTGAAAGATAGTAAAAAAAAAAACTTTCAACCACCATAAGCACATATAAAAATATCTTCTTTATAAGGAAGGGAAATTTGATATTTGTTTACTTTAAGTGAGGGCGCATTTTTTGAGAAGGAATATAGATGCATCCAAATCAAAACCAGTAAGTTAAGTGCAGTCGAACTTGCTTATAATGAGCGAAAAAGGAACTGAGATATTTGCTCGTTGTAACTGATTGCTAGTAAAAACGAGTTAGTGAAAAAACTCATAAAAAGTCGTCATGATTACTTTTATTTTCATGTTTTAAATCACTATGTTCCAAATAAGTTGGTTACTTTGCTTTGAACTGTCTGAATGTATCTTTTTTTATGTCATTGTTTTTGAGGAATACATATACACACATGATTTATCCCTTTGGGTAACTTTGGAAGGAAAAAGAAAATTTACCAAAAGAGGCTAAGCTGAGCTGGAAGTCAAGAGAAATTTTATACTCGCAAAAATATTGCTCGCCTTAAGCAGGGATTTCTCGTTAAAAGCAAGTTCTGCTCGCATAGATTTAATATTGTACCAACCAAGTACTTTTGATTTCCTTTAGTTTAAATCCGGGGTCTCGTTAAATCAGCGATCGTTATAAGCGAGTTTGACTGTATTAAATATATTGAGCAAAGCGATTCATCATCTCACGGAAACATAATGAGACTTTAAGAAAACCATTCATTTGCTTTCCAAGTATAGTTTTTGCTGTATGGTTTAGCTATTTTCGTTTTATATTCGTTAATTCATAGATATTATTTTGCTGCATTACTTTTATAGATACAATTTCATCATAACTTTTTTATTAATCAACCATAGAACTAATTATTGACACACAGTTGCTCTTGCTAGTACAAACAAATGAGTGTTATTGCACCAAAAAATAACATTTGTAGCGAATTGCAGTGCCATAAGTTGATTAAATGAGGAAAAAATAGATAAGAAAATCATAAATGCATAGAAGGGCAAAAATTATAAATGCAGTAATGTCAGAATGTCTATCAATCAAATAGACAGCTCGAAGAGTTTATAATAAAGTTGTTGAAAAGGAATTCTCTTAGTATGGTAAATTCATTCAAAAAAATCAGAGCCTATTTTGCAGAGCTCTTACCGGGTGCTGAAGATATTTTTTTTTTCTTTTTTTTTCGAATCTGAATAAACTTTTTTTATCCTTTCCATAACTTGTTTGCTTTTAAAATGTCAAGGACCACAGAATAACTACTAGTAAAGAGAAATTGTAGTAACATTAAACTTACTTATGTCTTAAAATACCTCGAATCGGTCTTATGACCCGATTTTCGAATCTAATTTATTGATCTTTTATAAATGTGAAAGTTTTCTGTAACACACACACAACTAAAAAATTCTAGTAAAATACAATATCGCCCCAGGCCCGGACTGGCTCCTGTTCGGGTTGTCGGCTAGGTGCTGAAAAGGGGCCCCACAAGGGGGGTCCTCAGAAATGCCATTTTGCTCTATTTTGGGACTTGTAAAGTTACTGAACATAAGGTACAATTTTATGTATAAAAAATATATTTTTAAGAATTTGCTTCACCTACTCTTCATTAAAACGAATTTTCATTCTGTATTTACAATATCTAAATTGTATGAAACTTGTAAAAAATGATAATAAACTACAAAGTACAATAAGTAACGAACAGGTCTGCAAGTCAGCCAAAAGCACTTACTGCAGATGCATCTATTTTTAAAATCAGTATAAAACATCAGTGTTTGAATACAGTTATATTCAACAATTAAATAGAGAAGTTACTTCGCAGGATCAATGGGTAGTAAAAATTAGAATTATATTTGCTCAACGTTATTTTTTATACATAAATATATATTGCTATCGCTAAAATATTTTCAGGAATAGAAAATTGATTTACATTACAATTTAAAATTATACATACTTGACCCCTTTCGTGTATTCAAAAAAAAGATCATCATTATGGAGATTATTTCTCCAGATTTAATATTTACATCTCCATCTTGCTACTGTGTGATATGAAACAATTCAAATGCTTTAAAATTTTAGCTACAGATTTGGTATCCTGCCAGTGAGTAGCTAGTCTCAAAATGACAGATAGCAGTGCATAAAATTGTTGAGTTAATCTAAAGAGAAAAGATAATTTTTAGCAAGAAGGCGAGTTCTGGTTCTAATTCAAGAAACTTCTTTCACATGATCTGCTTCCAAGCTTCCAACGTCTGGTGTCCACATGTTTTAGAGTAACAATTTGACAATAAGTGGAAAACATACCTCCCTCCCCACATGAAAGTCGATTTCCGTCTGATAACGGATGAAAGGTTTTTACAGTCCCTCCAGGGAGAACACCTGGGCTCACGTCCGAAGGTAGTTCTCGCATGCCGATGCTTCAATGAGGAAGATAAAAGTTTAAAATAACGATAGCCGCTTGTTTCGCTCCTTGCTTTAACTCCTACCTTTGCCTGACAGAGCAACAGAATGAGCGGTGAATAAAGCTGCCGCGAGGGATGAAACAAGTACGTCGCAGAGTGTAGACATTGAGTTTTCACTTGACGGGGCTCCCAGCACATCCATTACTCAAACATTTATTTAAAAAATGAAAAAAAAAGTTTTTTTTTCGAAATCGAAGAGAACATGCCACTGAACTTTTGACAAAATATCTGTCCTGAAAAAAAAAAAAAAACATCTAGTTTTACCAAAGTAAAAATCATATCGGTGAGAGTAACACGCAAAAATTAGTCAACAGCTTATGATATGGAAAATGTTCAATTAAAAATTATTCGTTTATGAGAAAAATTTATGCTTTTGTTCTCCTAAAGCATACCAAATTATTAGAACCTGATTCCCGATTACTGAATTGGCTGCGTCCTAGGGGCCCCCAAACCAGGGCCTGATTAAGGTATCAGGGGGCACTCCCCCACCCTCGAAAAAAAAAAGTTTACGAATCAAATTCAAAGAGCTGGAAACCCAGTTGAGACAAAACTGATTTTTGAATAGGCTTACTAGGCGTGGCGAAGTCCTAAGGCCGCCACTCTTTAGGAGCCCCAAAACGGTTGACACTTTTTATGCTCATGCAGAAATTGTAAGGTTTAAATACATAGGAGCCCCCCGAAAAAGCGTTTGGCCTAGGATCCTCTGATATATTAATCGGGTCCTAAGAGGAGGGGCCTAAAAAGTTATATTTGCCCTGCGGTCCCACCTGGAACCACAGGACAGAACCTTGTGTGCTACAAATATGAAACTAGCAAGACCGATTTTGGAAAAAAAAAAAAGTGAAGAATATGATCAAAATAGTTGCAAAAAAAAAAAAAAAAAAAAAGAGATCGCGCAAAAATTTTTCCTCCCCGTTTAGGGGCCCTCCTCGTTTGGGGGCCCTCGGCGATCGCCGACCTGACCAGTCCGGGGCTGTATCGCCCATTTAATATAGTAACGATAGGCATTAAGTAATTTAAGCAATCGATAACTTTTTTCAAGACGATTTACAAGTTGTAAGAGAAAATATTACAATAATTTCTTTTAAACCAGAAAAAACCATTATCACACACACACGCAAAAAAAAAAAAAAAACCTTCACAAATTAAGTTGCAACGTTTAATTTAATTAACCGTTGATAATTTTATTAGTAAGTAGGGGCTCCGTCACGAAGTTTCCGGGGTAAAAATATTGAAAAAATTACCACCAGCAAACCTTCATACAGAATTTAAAATGACCATGACTTATAGACAGCGATTAAACAAGCCAATTCACTAACAAATATCCAAAACAGAGAGTCCCAATCTAGTCGAAAATATGGACATAAATCGCACTGACTTTATTTAAAGGAACGACATCTTTACATGCATAAAAATAAGTTATTAGACAAGACAAATGTCCCAATATGAGTTCTTATAATAGAACCAAAGCTACTTTTTTTCGTTAGGCGTAACATATAGCCGATTTCTCAGAACAGATTATTACATTTGCGTGCGTCCAGCAAATAATTTTCCAGGTAAAAACGCCTATTTCTTCAGTACAAAATGATCATTTTTATAGGGTGAAAGGACAGAGAAAATTACCATACGCTTTTACTCTGGTCTGTCGTTAGTGGACACATCCAGATGTCATGTGTACACGCAATAATAAACATGGTGGCCGACTATAAAATCACGGTTTTTTTAATAATGCAATAAAGCTATAAATATTTGCAGACTAAATATGCTAATCATTATATTATGTTATTTTGTGTCCAATATTTTTTATAATGCTGAAAGTTAATTGAAAATATCTATTTCTGATAATATTGAAAATTTTAGCTCAGTCAACTTTAAAGCTAAAATTGTTTTGTAGAAGCTCATTTACGATGTGCAGGGTCTGTATTTTTCGTAATGATAATGAATATACAAATCACGATGTTTTACAGATATCGCTTCAAAATTTTGGAGTCATTCAAGTTATGCTCTTTGAGCTTCAATACTCTTATGCAGGTGAATTTTCCACTCTTCGTGATCTCCAAGCGTGCAAACCACTTTAATAGAATCTAGAGTTCCGTGGTTGTATAGCGTCTAGAGTTGCGTCCTTTGAGAAGAAAGGAAGGGTCTGTAGGGAGGATAGGGAATCATTAGGCCGTTTCCATGGACACTTTCGACCACGGAAAAAACCCGCTTTTCACCCCATTCCGAGTATTTGCGGGGTATAAGTGGATTTTTTCTCCTCTTGCTTACTTTTGGGAGGCAAAGCGGAATTTTATCCAGAATGCATTACGCGAAACAAGTTCGTCTTCTAGCCGCTAAGGATGCTGGGTAAAAACCGCTTTCTGTGGTACAAAGGGAAACCTCATTTTACACGGAAATGGGGAATTTTTCAATCGGTTTTTTGCAGACCCGAATGCTATTTTTTTTAAATCTTTAATTTATTTGTTTGTTTAACTCTATTCAATGCTTTGCTCCGTTTTGAGCTTGTACGTGTACTCTAAAGGATGTTTCATTTGCTGACTTTCAGGAAGCATACGGAGAGTAGAAAACTTGCCTGCAGAAGTGTGATAACACCAAAGTAGAAATACTTTAGAGACTAATGTATGATCGACTTTCAGAAGAAGTCATTGCAAAGTCTCTTCGTGACGTAAATGCTAACTTACATTCATATAAGTTACTCACGAATGTAAGATTCCCAAACCTGTTAATGATTTGAGTCGTTTCGTGACGCGTTTGCAATATGTTTCATGTGACTTCGTAGCAACGTCGCTGCAATAACTGATTTGTGACCACTCATCTTCCGATATTAGAAAGACGCCATTCGCCCCAACTTTTTGATGTAATCGCGATTGACATTCGTAAGTTGCTCTAACGTACTTAATTTTGTATTGACTATTTACTTTTTTTAATGCGATGGGCACATTTTTAAGACCGTAACACAACTTTCACACGCAGGTCACATTTTAGTTATTGTGCTATTATAGGTGCAAACACAAGAATTAGCAAAGACACTGTCACGCATAGTGATCGGTTTCAAGGTGACTAAACACAAAGCTTTACAAGATTTCAGTCTGATTTTTATCTTCATTAAGTTACACTCGACTGGAGTTATGCATTACCCATGATCATCCGTTTTCATACAGATGCACAGCAACAATAAAGCAAATCATAACAATAAAAGTCATAACAACAATAATAATAATACTAACCAAGCGTTAATGATACTAATGATAACCAAAATAATACTAATTGTAATTAACTAACAGTACTTTAATTAACCAACAATATTTTTTGGTTCAAATTTCAAGTTTTTTTTTTTTTTTAAATTCAGTTCTTCATATTGCATGTAATTTCCTTTAATAAAGATCCTTCGCATCCACCTGTAGTTTTTTACTCCGTGTATTACTTTAGTTGAGAACTATTATTTATATTAATTTTTCAAAAATATTAAGACACTGAAAACAAAAAAAAAAAAAAGAAAAAGAAAAAAAAAGAACTCATTATGTTGTATGTTATATATGTGCACATGTTTGAATTTCACTAGATAAAAATTGAACTTCGAAGATAAGGACAACATTCTAAAAACTAATTTTTTAAAGTTTTTTAAACATAATGATCAAAGTATAAATAAAAAGAATGAATATTTTCAAAGGACGTGAGTAAATGTTCGGTCAAGGCAGTAAAGTTTCAAGCGATTAAACATTTCACATGTAATCCAAGAAAAACGTATAATTAACTGCGTAATATGAACAAAAATTTACCCACAGAAAATATAAAATTTCACAAACTTCAAGCAAAAATGAAATTGATTGATAGATGGTGGTATAAAAGTTGTAAAAAATTTTCCTTCGACGGGGAAAAAATAAAGTTCTGCAGTGTGAAGAATGATGGTTTTGAGAATAGTTATAAATATTAATGGGCAAACATCTACAGTGTTATTTTGACAAGAATTGAGTAGATTGGACAAGGGACGACATATAATAAACAGGTTGATAAAGCCTGTCACCAACTTTTTCTAATTTTTTGGAAAAAAAATGTTTTGGCATGTTTTTTGATAAAACCATCAAACTAAAAGCAGAAAACTTGTTTAAAGAAGAATATGTATGGGACAAAACTTAATTTAGAAACATAAAAAAGCAGTTACACAACTTTAAATTCGAAGAAATTCACAATGCTTATCTTTATGATTCAGAACATTATTTTAATGTATTTTCAATTGTGTTTACTATAAAAACGTAACCATATTTTTTCTTTCATGTTTGTAAAAATGAGAAGAAAAAAGTGAACCAATACGACTTTCTCTTTATTGATGTTGCTTAAGCAGTAAAATTGAACGGTTGTTGAATTATAGACAATCATATCGAAAAAAAAAAAACATCATTTGAGTAGGAGCGAAAATTTATTTTTAAATAATACAATTATTTTTCAGGACAAGCTTTTTAATAAGCATTGTCATATTGCAAAAGGCCACATAATGATTTGACACAATAGTGATAAAAAGCACGTATATTCATAATTTTTTAAAACACGAAATATATGTATGCTTGTTTGTAGTTTCCATTTATTAAGCTCAATAAATCCTAGCTCAATTTATCTACGATTAGGATATAGATAACTAGTATTGTAATTCTGCAACCACAATGTCCGACATATCAACTCTACATTTGGAAATGGAACTGCGTAAGTGAATTCGATGATATGGTAGCGGTGGTGGTATCCAATAAAATAACTTTTATTTTTAAATAATAATGCGGCTGTTTTTTAAATAGGTACATAAAAACCACAAAAAAAAGAAACAAAATCATTGTAATTGTTAATTCAATAAATGTAACCGCAGAAAAATATTAAATGTAATGCTGCGTTTTGAAAATATTTAAAGAATGCAATGTGAGTACCCTCTGGCATCTTCTTTATCATCGATTTTTATTATTTTTTTACTTCCTTTCCTTGCTCATAGTACTGGATTTGTACTAGATCTAGAATGGATTTATCTATATATTTAATTTTTGGCATCGCGTGTTTATTGCACGACTTTTTTTTTTTTAATTCGAGACAAACGTAGGTTTTTAGCATAACTTTATTTTTAAAAATATTTTTTTTTATCGGCATAAATGTTCAATATTTTAAAATACTGGAAAAAAAGAAACTCCTTAATTTTAATTCGCAATCGGTACAAGTTGGTTTTGAAAAATGAAGCATTCACATACCAAATCGATTTGATCAGTTCGGAATGAAAACTTTGTCAAATCAACCATTTACTTAAGAATCATAACGGCGGGAGTCGGTGCATATTATTATCCTGTACATTTGCTCAATAACTGTCTTAAAATCCAGGCGTTTTAATTTCAATTTCTTATTTTTTAATTGCATTAATTAAATTAATTATTTAACCATAACAATAAATGAATTTGTATAGAAATATAAAATCGAAGTAATAGAAATTGTGCAAATTTTTAATAATTACTTAAATATTCTGAAACAATTTACGTCTAAACATTTAACATTTCTTATCTTTTTCATCGGTAGAAGAAATAAATAAACTAAACTAAAACGAACTTTTGCATAAAGCACTAACTTTCTTCCTTTGTTTATTTCTTCAGAATTATAACTCCCTTCTTATATATGTTTTTTCCTTGCAGTACTGCAAGTAAAGGAAACTAAAACTTAAACTCCAAAAGTAATATTCCTCTCCACAAATGTTAATTCTAGATCTTCATGAAGTTTAAGCATACATTTTTATCATTATGAGGTGCTAAAATTCCAAAGTCGTTTCTAGAAATGTGTTTCACAGCAGATGCGGAGTCACTAAATTACCGAGTCGTATGAAATTTCGAGTACTGTTTCGCCTTCCTTGGTAATAAGCACTTTAATGTGGATTTGTGCTAATACGGGAGTCTGAAACATAAACGAGAAACTGGGGAAAAGTATGAGCGATTTGTCACGAAACCGTGCAAAAATAAAACAGCGCTCACTTTTATTTAAGCTTTTTAATGGATCTAGATAGAAGAACGTATCGTTTCGTAACTTTAACTGAAGGTCTTATGCGAATAAGTAAAAGCATAATTAAAATAACTCATCGTAGTATGATATAACAATCCTAACCTTTTTTTGCGTGTAAAATTTTGTTTCTATCTAAATTTTTATTCAGATTAAAATTAGTGTCAACTACGATAATTTACTTAGTAAAGCGATTAGTCTTTTCAGAAAAAAATGATTCGCAAACATAGGAAGAAAAAATTGATTAGCAAACATAGGAAGAAAAAATGCAGAAAAGTAATGCACACATGTTTTATGCAATGTTTGGAGGGGACCTATCAACAATGTATGATGGTGAGAGCTTTCGGCTTTACACAATAGGTTCAGAACTTTATCAATTTCTACAAGAGATTGTCGACATCTGAAAACATGTACATGAATTTTTTTAAAAATTCTTCCATTACAATGATTGCTTTCTCATTAGTGCTATTTAGCTCATAAGATTAACGACCCTTATTTTTTTTTGGAAGAAAACACTGATTTATGCAGTGTGATTCAGTTTTTGTTTTTTCTTTTTTTGTGTGTGTGTGTTTGTATGTATGTATGTGTTAGTTTGAAGACATACTCACGTTATACGATTGCGCTTAGCTAGACCCATCAACGGTCAATATTAGGTGTTAGTACCTGGAAAATCTACGCTGCAATCTACAATGCTTTTAAATATCGAATCATCGTTCGGTATTTTTACTGACATAAACTTGTTATAATTTTCATTATTTCTTACGCAGCGCAATCGCAACACAAACATATCTTGTGACCAGGCCTTTAATGTTACTTAAACACTATATGTAAAGTTTTCGAAGTAAAAAATGAAAGGAAAATTACAAATAGATACCTTAAACAAAGGAACACCCGGAAAAAACACATTTTCCTGGTTGCCTAAATTCATTGGTGTTCTTTTTTTTTAATCAAAAAATGCGAGTCTGTAAAATACTAAAATACAATTTAAATGTTTTTGATTTTTTTTTACACCAACGTTTTTGTTTTCATTTGTAAAAAAAAAAAGAAATAAACATGAATAAGAATCAAAAGACGAATTTGCAATTTTTAATTAGGTTTCAGAATGTAAAACTACAGCTATATGCTTACAAATTTATCAAACCACCTGTTTGGAAGAATGTATTTAGTTTGGCAAACTTTATTTTAGTGCGGTGGGGAATATGCAGTAAGTCCAAAATCTGCTTCAAAGTGTTATTTTTCTAAGTATTCGAGAGAAACGTGTTCGTCATGAACAATTCAAAAATTGACATTAAAAATCGCTACAACTCTAAGTTTTGAGTACAACATTAATTAAAGAATATCCCAACATGACGCTAGGTCACGTGGTTAAAAGCTGAGAATGACCTCACAATTCATAAACGAATTCGTGCCATTCCCGCGTTCTGCACTGCAATACTGCTTTCCTTGGATTGATCATTGTTGATTTGTTGATTCTCGCTCGTTAGATTTTTTTTTCCAGCATTCCTTAAAAACTCATTTTATGTATCGTAACAGATTTCAAGAATAATTCTCAATATTATAAAAAATATATATTTGAGCGATGCAGGACATAAAACCTCATTCCAATAATTCATCATATCGCTTTAAAAAGAATGGAAAATTTCACGAACTCATATAATGCTTTCGCTCTGTCTATCTTAAGAAATAACAAGAACTAGTTGCCAAAACATGTTAAAAAGATGCCATAAAAATAAATGTATGCAAACGATAAGTTAAAAAAAATATGGAATAATTCGAATTTGCTTTCTTTTTACAAGGATTTGATATTTTGTTTTAACATTATTGCTTTTTGAAAGCAGAAGATACTTCCACTTCTTGTTTTTTTTATGCACGCTGACTTAACGATTTTTTAAAAAGATTTTGCTGAAAAACGTAAATCATTTTGCGGCCAACACACGTATGGAAGCTAAAAGGAAGAAACATCATGAATTGTGAAGTCACAGTCAGCAACTTCCGTTTTTGTTTGGAGTGATGTCAAAGCAATTTAAAATGTGTTTTAAATAAAACTAGAGCTCTAGATTGCAGTTTAACTGAAAACTTTCGATGCAGTTTTTCGTGCTCTTTCTTTGAAAAATGAGTTTGAAAATCATGCGTATCATACATTCTCAAATAGTCTCCTGAAAGCAAAACTGCCATTTTCTTTTTACATAATATTTTCTTACTTGAAATCACCATATGCACAAAAAAAGAAATGTTACTTTTAATTCTAACACCGAAAGAGTTATTTTTCATTTTCTTTTCTCAAATGAAAGAAAAGGACCAAGAAGTCATTTTTTCCTTATCATCTCGGTAGTAGCCATCCTGCATGTCATTGTTCATAGCCTGTCGCCCAGAGTCTGTGACGTCATTTGTCGCTGTCATCGACCCTTCATACCCACGAGACATATCTATCAATTCTGAGAAATGCCACTTTACATTTGAGAAAGAAAAATCTAGCAACATATATGAGTCTTTCGCTGCCTACTTTATTTTGTGATTTCCTTTATGCCATTTTTATTTAGCAATTTCGTCGAACGCTTCCTGGTTGCTCCTGTTACAGAAAAAAGGGAATTTCTTTACTGCATAATATTTTCTACTCCGTTTGCATTTTTAAAACTTACTTTAGGGCTTTGTATTAAATTTCATCCGAAGCTTAAGTGAAATTTAGTGTCAACGGTGCTCTGAATGGCGGATTTATTAAGAAGAAAAATCGCTTCTATTCAATGACTGAAAATTGTATAGCACATTTTCATCTTTGAGAAAGGTTTTAGTATTTTGATAAGAGCAAGTCCATTTGCGTTATCGATAATCTATGGACTATATTTCCATCGCGTTCTAATTTAAAACCGTCACTATTTATTTAAGAACTGAATCTTATTGAAAAAAAAAGAAAACACACTAAAAAGAAAAAAAAATGGCAGTGTGTTTGACAAAATTATAGCATATTTAAGCATTACTCTTTTAAGACACAAAACGGTCATTCTTCTATAGTATAATATCACAGCATTTTAAGAGTCGAAAAAAAAAAAAAAAAATAATGACTTCCGTTCTAATATTGCGACTTTCGTCTTTGAGGGTAACATTAGCCTAACAAACAAAACAAAAAAATTATATATACTGTATTAGACACATCAGAGTGGATATCACTTATTAATTTCAAGGGATTAGTAAAGGCAGCGCAGACTTGATTAAAGTTTCAGTGGTAGTTCTGATTTGCATTTCGTTTGTTGGGTCAATGTTATCCAAGAAAAATAGCCAAAATAACTTCATTTAACAGTGATCGTGTTTAAATTTTACTTAGATCGTGCCAATAGAGGTCTAATTTCACAAAAAGCTCCTTGAAGGAAAGAAGATATCGTATTCATTGTAATATTTAAGTTATCGACGCTTAAATATTACAATAAATGTGAGTTATATATAACACAGCACACAAATACTATAATACCTTTTCTTTGCTAATGTTTATTTTGCTACTACATACAATATACGGACAACCCAGTTCTGCCACCCAGATACTGCAGTTTCGTCTTTGTTAGGACTCTCTAGTTCGGAATAGACAATAACTGTGCTCGAGTCAGATGCAATCGCATCAAAGCTTAGATAGCAACAAACTGGTAGCTAAAGCAAACTGAACACAAAAGCGCGAGTCCACAACAACAGCGTGGTTCAAATCTTCTATTGAAGGCAAAGCTTGAGCATTAAGCAGTATGTTACCGCCCTTATGCAAGGGCTAAGACAGAACTACAAGCAATATAGTGACAGCTCGGTCATGCCAACTGGAGACTGCAATTTCGTCTTTGCCTTAACCCCTGGCATACGGGCGGTTAGCTCACAGCTTAATTATTATATTAATTAAAACTATTAATAAATTCTTCCTATTTATTTTCATCAAGCACTCTTTTTAACCAATCTATTCATCTCAATGTTCAGTCCCGAACTCTTGCATAGCTACAATTTTTCTACTACAAATTAAATTTTATCACATATTTACATATATCTTCCTGTTGAATAGTTATCATAACCTTTCTAATTCATAGCACATTCTTATCAATACTTTCAAAGACTAAAGTTTGTTTATCCTACTGAATTGTTCGGAACTTATGAATACGAACTTGATTTTTTTAAAAATTAAATGCTTTAAAAGTAACTACAGTAAAGTCCGCTTGTTAGAATAGAGGTTAAAAGAATATCCCGTTTAATGTAGTACATTATCAATTTATGTAGTACATTATCAATTATAGTACATATCATACTGTTGATGTCCATTATTTTAATCCCGTTCAATGGAACATTCCGCTTATTAGAATAATTGTCCGTGGAAAATGGGCTAAATCCATTAAGAGAGCCCGACTGTACCATCGTCGTATTGGTTTTTAGCCCTTGGTATTCTGAATATGTTCAAATTCTTGAATCAGCAACAGGTCTGTTAAAGCAAAGGGTTTTTTTCTTTCTTTTCTACTATTCCTTAAAAGAATCACTTCTTTTTATTATTGAAAATTTATTAATTAAGTCAGCAATATATAAGCTCAGAATTTGGAATGGCAAGAGTCCACAATTGCGCATGTATTGCTTGATACGTGAAACAAGACGAGGCAGAAGGTGGGGCTACAAGATAAATACAGAAAGCTAGCTAAATTACCTTTTTTTTCGTAATTTTTCAGTCTCCCATATTTATCCATAAAGCACTGCAGTAAAGTAAACATATGTCGGAAATTACAGCTTTGAGATCGTAGGTACGGCATGTGTATTCACAAAGTAATGAGAAAATATCGATTTTCGGAAAATCTCCAGAAAAATATCAGACAAGCAGACTTGTATAGAAGTCGATGTATAAAAAATGCATCCAAGAAATATAGCCAAAATAGGTGCATGAATTTCATCGTCATTAGAATTTTCAAAAGGAATACATGCTACCCGCAGTAAAATTTGACTTCAAAATAAATTTCTTTAAAGGGTTGAAAACTGCCCTGCCGCATGGATCACAACTTTTAATTTATTAAATCTACAGTACAAGCATCTTGCCATAGTTTTAAATTAAAATGAGTTCAAAATTAACTACTTCAGAATAGAAATGGCAGTTTCCTCCATTAAGTATCAACTTAGAACAACAAAAGAGCCTTGCTAATTTTCAAAAGATTTCTAAAAAGAAAAATAAAAGTATGAAATTTCTTGTGCAATCTTTAGACTAACTAAGACAATGCGTGATTTTTTAATGTTAATTACAGTTAAGGACGGGTGCTAATAGTGAAAAATACATTTTAAATAAAAATGTTTTCGTAATTTCATTTAGAAATGTACTGTTGATTTTCTCCATGGTCGTACTGATTACCATTAACATGTGTAGTACCATTGGAAAAATATTGTTGATAAATAAAACTTATCTTTAAACTGTTTAGTGCTAAAGTAGCCACTGGTTCATGAGATTAATTAAAAATTGAAAAAGTTGAGTGTGTTACTGACAAATTAACATTTTTAAATTATGGTATTGCACATGGATGTTGAACCACTGGGCTGCAACGTTGATTTTAGCCTATTTTCCCCTAAAAACGAAAAAAAAAACCCCACTGAAAGTAAGGATGTAGGGGAAACATCTAACCAAACCTGAACTGAAAAATTATTTTCCTTTAAGGTTTTAGGGTACCAACAGCACTTAAACATTGATGACAAGGGTCCAAGAAATGTACTGTTTTGTGAAATAAGCGAGTCTATATTATATTGTATCAGGATTAAGTCTCAAAAATAATCGTCATCTAAGTGTTCCTTGTAGGACATTTCAAGAAAATATTTCGTCGACTTCATTACATTAGATATCAATATAGTTAAAAGACCTAGCGAAAGAAAACAAAAATAAAGTTAACGTTTGCAGCTGTTTTTATACCACTTTATCAGCCCTTAAACTAAGTGTCAGACATATAACAACTTTTTCTTACATACGTTGCTGATCAACTAAACAGAAACCGTTAATATCAAGCCAAAATGATATTGTTGTTTTTCGAAATACGCTATATGATGCAATAAATCATCGTACCCACTTTGCAAAATAAGATGTGTACACTTGTTTAACAACTACGGGTTTCTTTTTTTGCACTATCTCACTACATTCATAGTAGTATACTTATTTAGAGCTTTTACTCAAAAGTAGAAAGTTTTTCATCCAACAGAGCATCTTTCCATTTCGCTTTGTATCCACTGGAGACTAAATTCGGTATGGAAGAATACACGGCGGTAAGAATTGGATATCCGACGTCCCTCAATTTACACAAAGTCGATAAAATATCCCGTATTTTAGATACAGTCTAGCAATAAAGAAGAATTAAAAGGTTTCATTTAATTCTGAATCATACTAGTAAAAAATGTTTAATAAAGTAGAAACAAAAAGAGCGTAAACGTTTGCAGCTATTTTAATTCCACTCAAACTGCACTGAAACTATATTTCAGGAGTATAACTACTCTTTTCTACATACTTGCTGATAAATTAATGATAAAGCATTAATATCAATCGAAAAACATTTTTTTCAAAATGTGTTACATAGTGCAATAAAGCATTATATTCGTTTTGCAACATGAAATGTGTAGACTTGATTGAAAACTACATGTTATTTCATTTGCACTATCTCTCTCTACATTCATAATATCGTACTTATTTAGAGCTTTCACTAAAGCCGTATGGATTTTCTCTCAAAAGTACAAAAGTCTCTTTAAACAGAGCACCTTCCAATCGACATCCTTGATCTTCTCATTTCGCTTTGTATCCACCGGAGACTAAATTCGGTATCGAAGAATACACGGAGGTAGGAATTTGATATCCGATGTCCCTCAATGGACACAGATCCGATAAGATATCACGTAATTTAGTTCCAGTCTACCGATAAAGAAGAATTAAAAGGTTTCATTTAATTCTTAATTAAACGCAAAAGCCTCAGCATTCCCATGACACTGACACGAGATCCGCCAACTTAAAGGACTTTAAAGGTAGGAAATTAGTAGAATTAAGGACTGGAAATTGTGATAATGGATCTTATTTAATGAGAAATACGTGCTTTAAGAGCTACGAAAAAAGGATTTTAGAATGTGGAACTTTTTTTTATTGCAAAGATAAATCTATAAACATCTTTAAAAATGCATTTGTTATACATTTTATACTTGCTTTCTTATTTTAAAATTCAACGAAATTTTTGCTTTGCTAATGATATTAAAACTTCGGTATAATTAATAGAGCTAAAATTCCAAAACGAAGAGAGATAATTAATCAAACTAGGTACTGGAAATAGTGACAACAGTTCTTATTTAATTAAAAATACGTGCTTTGTGTGCTGCGAGAAAATATTATTTTTCTAACTCATTTTTTACGGAGTCGAATACACAAGATCTTTAAAAGTTGCATTTGTTGTATGAAACATTTTACGTTCGTTTTCGTTTTTAAGATTCAACATTTGTTTTGCTTAATATTAAAATGTCTGTATGATAAATGTAACGAAAATTTGAAAACACAATTTCACTTACAGTTCCTTAATTTCTTCTTTCATAAAACTGAGGCAGCAAACTGAATGTCGTATTCAAACTTGAAATGCATCATACAACAAATTTTAATATTAAAATGGAAATTCTTTTTCACTCTTGAAAACAGAAATAGAACTGCTTTAGATGTTATGAGAAAATGGTAACTTCTGCGATAAGAATCGAAATTGAATTCAAAGAAATAAAAATACATTTTTAAAGGAGAATGCGCTTTTCTAATTCATAAGATCAGAAAGTCATGCGAATTTATTTATTTAGCATAGACAAGATATTGAACGATTTTGGAAATGGAATCATGACATATTTTTCCATGAATTCTTAAAATTCAATAATTTATTTTTTTAAAAAATGTTTATAGGATTATCACGAGATCAACACCTTATATTTAATTGAAAAAGTGTTTTCATTTTTCTCTCCATTAATAGAAACTACTTCGTATGCTTTTATGTGCTGATCAAATAGCAATAAATAATTATTTTGAAAATAATACCATCAATACATTTTTTCTAAAGTTGGTAAAAAATGTTTTAACTCTCTCAATTAACGGAAGAATTAAAATATTATTACGTTGAAGAAGTTGTCTTTTTAAATAAAAGGTTTAGTATAAATACACGAATATATTTCTCTCCTTTTTTCAGTTTGAAAGCATTTTAAACACATAATTGAGAACTACAAATGCACGTTCTTTTGTATGAACATAATCACTTCGACAATATAAGGAGCATCAGTGCAACAGTTTTTAAATAATTTTACTTTGTACTTTGTTCATTCAACTTTGAACAAAGATTTCCTTCATCTTCCATCCTATCATCCTATTAAACGTTAGAACTCAACAAAAGTTTATCGGATAATTCGGGAAAAGTTTTAAAAACAACGTTTAAATTCGTAGTAATAATCAATTAAAAAAAACTGCAGACCCTTTTCTTTTTTTGAAAAAAAAAAATTTCTGAAGTTTTTTTATTTACTTGTTTTTAAACAATTAAATTTTTTTTTAGAAACTAAATATTAGTTGCATCGTTTTAAAAATGCTTTTTATTCTTATTTTTTTGGTATCTAATTTATCAGAAAGGTGAGGCGAAATTAAGTTTAAGAAATCAGATTTAAATGTTAGAAAGGTATGTTTTACATAGTTTGCAGTCTTAGCAATTAACCCTTAACAGGGAAGGTGCGGTCTCACAAACCACTCAAAAGTTCATTCAATCACTCCTATTTCAGTTTCAGTCCGAGTGAATGGTTTTTCCCAATAGCTTTTTGTTTTGTGTCCTTGAACACCCTCCTTTCTTATCAGTATCTTTAGGCAAGTGCATCTGGTTCAAATTTCACTGCATTCTTAGAAGCGGTCTGTGAGACCGCACCTGCCCTTCAGTGTTACAATTTTCTTCAGTAGTAGACATGGCTCTTAACGTTAGAAACCGCGGATATAGGTTCATTTAATCTTAGCCGCGTTATGAGGAAGAGATGCAAAATATTCTAGATGAGGTTGGGAGTTGTTTGAAATGTTCACAAACGTTACGCAATGATGCTCTAGGGACAATGAAGACTGAATTATTTCACGAAATAACGGCGCGAAATACTAATAGTTAAAGGGCTGTCAAAATTTTCCCATAACATGATATAATCAATTTTATGGTACTAAAATGTTTTGTATATATTAAACAACTAAAATGAAATTATTAATAAATAATAGATTCATTTTTATTACAAATAGTGAGTTATTTACTACAGCATATGATTTTCTCGAAAAAATCTTAAGACTCTAACAAAATTTCCTCGAAAAATTTATATTTCGATTCAAAGTTAAAAAAAATATTTTTCCCCGTGCAAATAAAAGTTCAAAGAAAATGTGAGGGAAATAACAGGACTGTATCTTAATTACACGAAGAAGAATTTTTTAAATAGAGCGGTCTCTGAGATCTCACGTCCCCTGTTACGTCCTATTTTTTCACCTCCCTGTTACGGGTTAGACAGAATTTTGATCAGATAATAAAAAGTCGGTGTTGGTATTCAAGAAAGTAGGCTCGCATAGTTCTGGACAGAAAGTCTTGTTCTTACAAGTTCTTACTTAAATTTATCTGCATTCGCAATTATAGTGTGAAATTTCATGTTTTCAATCACCACAGAGTTTTGGAATCGAAAAGGATCTAGAATTTCCTCATAATCGAAATATAGGAGTTCTTATTTATAGATAAATACATTTTCAGGTAGAAAAATTAAAAATAAATAAGGAGCTGTTATGATTACAGCGCAAAAATAGTTAAACATTAAAATAAAACTAGTAACACCATCTGATGGGCTAAATACAATGCTGAAGTCGGTTGCCGTTGCGAGGGCTAATATTAATCACGAAGTGGCATTTCGACATGTTCCCACATAATATGCTTGCACGCATTATGTTTCAAATATCATTGTGATTACGTAGCGATTGGTTCAAAGCCGCGAAGTGAGCAGTCGGCTGACATTTGTAAATCTTGAATGGCACCCGTTTGATCAATGAAAAGATGGTCTATGTGACGACGCGTGTCGCCGGTTGAAATAGGATGTTAACATTACATTATAGTGTCCGGATATGTAGAATATTTTCTCATACGGCGCGAACGGATTTTTAGCAAAGTAAAACTTAATTGAATGGCGTTCTGAGATAAATATTGTGGACGAGATAAATAAGATACGTATGATTAAGGATTTCGTGCACGTTAGGCGTTGATTTTTAAAATTTACTTATTTTTGCTCAAAACATTTCACAGCTAAATGAAAAGAAAAAAATCCCTGATTATAATACGCAAATGGTAACAGCTGTTACTTCCTACTTTCAGTACAAAAAATAAGGGAAAAGGCATGAAACTATGCAAATGTTTTATTATACTGTGAATGTGTTGTATGCTCTCGTGTCATATGCATGAAAAAGCATTGTTTTTTAAATTATATTTTGTTTTTGTTTTTTCTAATTGCAAGTGATATATTCACATCAATCTTCTGCAGTTGGACTAAATTGTCGGCATTGTGAAGCTTAAGCAGATCTTAATCACAGCATTACGACGCCACCAGGTTATGTTTTTCCCAACTACAGTTTTATGGCAAAATACTTCTTAAAGCTTAAATCTGTAAAAACCTATCGACAAACTTATTTATTTCAATGTATTTCTTGGTTGTTTGTCTGATTTTTTTTTTGTTATGGTTTTCGTGGTGTTGATAGAGAAGAAGAAGACATTATTGGTCCGATCACTGACTAGGTAATTTAATGCTTTATTTTTTTTCCCGTTTTTGCTTTAATCACTTTTTCCAACATAAGAGTTATGAAATCTGTCTCAGCGGCTCATTAGAGTCAATGCACCTCACAAGAATTTTCTCTTAAAAACCAATTGTAATTTAACTTTTCGACAAAATTTAAGATTAAACTACATTTTGGTTGAACAAAAATGCACTATCATGCTTTAAATTTTAATTGTAATAAAAAGGTCTGTTACCTCTCCTTAAAGTTGTTCCAGGATTTTAATTCAATTAAACAGACTAAAATTAAAGTTCAAAGTATTAACACCTTCAAGACTCCATTACAACATACTAATTTATTTTGTCTTATTATAAACAGAAAAATACATTTTTATTTAGTTGTTTTATATTGGTAATGGCTTCAAAATTAACTTGCAGAATTTTTTCCACCAGTAATTACAAAAAAGTAATTTTAAAAGTTAAAAACACACAATGTTGTGTGTAAGTAAACATATTTTTTTTCTAAGCAAGCTACTTCTTTAAAGAAGAACGATGGTGAATTGTATTTAAAGGCAAAGAGAGAGTGAGACACTTACCGCTATCCAACTTCGAATGCAAGTGATGGTAGAGTTAATAAGTCCTATGTCTACGCTCATTTTGTTTAATATTGTATTACTTTTAAATAGTAAATCGCACTTTTTAAAATTAAAACAATTTTCAGCTCTTACGTTGATGGCGTAACCAGTTATGCCATTATAAATATCATAACAAATACAAAAGTGACAGAAATTTCCCAATAGGTTATTAGTTTTACTTAGAAAGAAGGAATGGGCAGACGATTGCTTAAAGATTCATTACCATTTAATTCATATCAACAAAAATAAATAAATAAATAAATAAATAAATAAAAATAATTAAGTTTACATTGAATTTGAATTTTAAAATTTTAAATTCAAATTATGTTTTTTTGCAATCACGAGTTGCGACAAGACCCTACTTGTTGGTTATTACCCTACTCACTTGTTTCTAGAAACGGATCCTGTCCCTCCTCTTAGGCGGTTACGTGTGAACAGTTGTGTATGTGTAGGCTTGTGTGTGTGCGTATACCTTTATGTATGCACGTTGGCGTGTGTGTATGTGTGTAAAAGTGCGTGTGTGTAGTGTGTTAAAGGTACGTGTGTGTATGTGTCTAAAGGTGCGCGTGTGTGTGTATGAGCGTGCGTGTGTGTAGGACATGGACGCCACCGACCAGGAGAAGCGGATACCGGGAGGAGTTGCGCCTGAAGAGGACGGGACGGTTGAAAAAGGAACCACAACGCCAAGGACAGTCAAGTGAAAACAATTAGCAATCGTGATTGCTCAAAAAACTTCCCCTATTCCAGAAAATCTGTAGGAAATTGAACCATGATAATTTTCCATACTGACTCTCGTAACGATACAGCTGCTTTTTAAGTACTGCTACTTAAGAGAAGAAGCTGTATCGTTGTATCGTAACTTAAGGAGAAGCTGTGTTGTTGCAAAGTAAAAAGCTGTACTACTGTAACGTAACTTAAGAAGAAGCTATATCATTGTAACGTTATTAACAATGAAGTTGTTTGGTTGCAATGTAAATTAAGAAGAAGCTGTATCAGTTATAAAAGCCATGTTTCCGTAAAAGTTTAGTTTTTTTTTTTTTTTTTTTTTGACAATGAAGGCTTTATTTTCTCCTAAACTACACGATATTCCAAATAAAACGATTACAAAAGAAAAAATTGAACAGGAGCCGTTTTCAATATGCCACAGTAATAGAATCAACGTAAATGTATTCTGTGGCAGTCCAAGCAATGTAAAACTTGAATAATCACTGATGTATAGAAAACTGCCCTCTTTATTTTGCTAAAGTTCTTCAGAGCTGTTAATTTTTTGTTACAAAATTACCGTTACAAATATTACCCTCTGATTTAAAGGGATTAATTATGTTTATGCCTTGTGAAATCTCAAAAAATATAATATTTGACTTTGAAAAAATATCAATTTGCAAAATACTTAAATATATATTTCTGTTATATGCTACTTAAATGAACTTAAAAACTAATGAACAAAATACACTAATTAAAAACACATTTGATTAACTTTATATTTAGTAAACAAATGCAATGCAAACATGCTTAAAGTTTAAAATCTTCAAACTAGTGTGCTTGCCTGATTTACAAACATCTTTGCATGTTTTGAATCATACGGCAAACATTCCACCTTGTTATACACGTCTTAAGAAAGCAGAAACTTATGTGGAATGCAAATTTGTAATATCACCCGCAAAGTTCAACCGAGGGAACGCAACACCACTTTTAAAATCTTTCCTTTTCCGCAAAATTCCCGCTCAGAAAATCCCTTCCTGCCTCGAGCCTTGAAATAAGACTCTGGCCGGCCTCAAGACATTTCCAAAATCTCTCGGCCGTGCTAAAACCTGGCGTTCCGTGACGGGATGGTGGTAACGATTAATCGATTAGCATCGCTTCTCCGGCTGCGTGAACGATTGAGCAAAAGGACATTTCCGATGCCGAGCGTTTGACATGCAACTCTTCGTGACATCATTTATTTCCTGACTCTACCATCCCCTCCCACCTGTACCCCTTTTTTGAGACTTCAACCCCCGTACCATCATTCACAGGCGATACACAAACTTCAGACTTTACCCCAGTTTAAAAGAGCCCCATGGCAGAAAATAAGAAAAAGTTTAAGCTTCTTATGTCACTTAAATGCTTTAACGTTTCTGGCGAGATTTAGTTCAGACGAATGTTTTGAAAGAAAAATATTTTTGGAGAAGTATTGGAACCTAAAAATGTTTTTGCACTTGAGTGCAATATCAATATTTGTTGCAGGTACTAATCATTTTCCATTTTTTTTTCAATTTTTTCATGATAAGTTTATAGGTTTGTTCAAAATAGTAGTATATCTTGAACATTTATCAACACAGAAAAAAAATAAGGTATTTCTCATAAAACACAACACAGTTATTTCTGTCATGCTGTTTTACTGTTTTTAAAATATGAAAAAGGTTAAAAGACAAAATATCAATAAGAACAAGCCAAATGTGTCAAATGCACCCATTTTCGATCCCGCGTGGTGTTCAAGAAAGGGAAATTTTAAGCTAACTTTTCGCACTAACAACAGTGTGTATTCCTCTCTTTCTTTAGGTTTTCAACAATGCTGCGGTAAGTACAGAAACATATTTTTATGAATCTATTTCGAGCAAAATTTATCTTTCTCTTTTTATTCGCTTTTTGTAAAATGATTTATTTTTTTTAACGCCTTCGATCTTTTTGAAAATGATTCCACCAAAGCAATGCTGATGGATGAAGGAAAAAATCAATTTAATCTTAAATTTATAGTTTTTCGAAGTATGTATCAGTAACAAAAACAATAGGGAACAATTAGGTTTGAACAAAGGCTGCGAACCAATTATCTTCTTTTTCTTTTGAAGGTTCAGATAATGCTGTTACATGCACATAATATGTTTAGAACCCTTATTTGTGCCAAACATGTATAAATATTACTTTTAAATTCACGCATAAATGTGAAATTCACAAATTGAAGTTCGAATGACCAGATATTCTGTACCAACTCCCGACGCCCAAAAAGAGCATGAGGGGTCCTAAATTCATCGCATGTATCTGTCTGCCTGTTTGTGCAGTCATAGCTCAAAAATGATGACCTAGTTGATTAATTATTTTTATCGAATCTTACCTATGTGCCCGCAGTTACAATTGGAAATAGTATGCTAGAAAACTGCAAAATAACCGCTCTAATTTCGAGCCAAATAGACAGAGTATGTAAAGAGAGAAATAACAATGTTTAGATGCACAAAATTGTAAATTACAGCCTATTTGCAATTTTTTGCAATTAAATATTGTTAGTTCTTATTTTACTTTTCCAGAACGAAGGTATTTTTTCAACATTAGACAGAGCATGGTTCCGGAAAAACAGATGAAATTTTTGAGCAAATAAAATAAGCATGTGGAGCAACGATTCTTTGTTTGTAGCTTTCTCTCCTTTTCTGTTTATTATTATAATAACAAGAAATAACATTACTATTTAAAAATTTGTTATATTTTATGTCCTGCGAGATTACTTGCGGCATCGAGTTAAAAAAAGGAGGGGGTAGAGTACTACTGTTCTTAACGATGATTCATTTGAGTAGTTTTTTTTTTTTTCTATTTTCAAGTTAGAGTTTTACAGCTTCAGATCGTTAAAAAATACCTACTACTGATAACTTTTAGCCACAAAGTGATCCGCTTATTTTATCATTAAAAAAAAACTTTCGCAGAAGCGAGACTAATTGCCCATTTTTACATGTCTTGATACTGGATCTGCTATCTATATTACCTTTTACTACATTCATTTTTCCGGTGCACAAAAATGTTTCAGGATCGCTTTTGATATTCCTATTAATCATTTCAAAATGAAAATATCACAACCTGCCATTCTCAAAAATTTTAATTATGCTTTTATGGCTTATGGTGTTAGGAAAAAAAAAAAAGCCTCAGTCTTAGCCTCATATTTTCAGTTATATTGAATGTTTCTGATTATTTCAGCGCTCATTGTCTAATTAACATGATAAATACTGTCAAAATGGAACCAATTGATTGCATTCAAAAAAAAAAAAAAAACTTAGATTTACTTCATGTCGTCATACGTCTATGTTTTCAGAGAGATTCTAAAGTAAACGGAAAAAATCAAATGACCGTGTAATAACTAGACTTTAAGCGATTTTTTGAAAGCATATCAATAACGAAGTTGTGCTAATCAGTTTCTAAAAACATTTCTTGCAAGGTGGACCCTGCAGTCAAACGTTTACATTTTTAAGCGAGATTGATGTAAATAAACAAGGTGCCAAATGCCCCAAAGTAAGTGGCACATTCGGATATTTATTTCTTATTTCATTAGTTGCAACTGTGTCTCAAAAATTAATGCAAAGATTCAGAAACAAAATAGTTTGCAGGAATACCTGGAAAGAATGAGGTGCTGGTTATATTTTTGAGCATATGTATTAATGGGGGTGACACAAGCGAGATCTTTTTTTTTCTCAGCTGAAACTGTTTTTTTTTTTTTTTAATGAAAAAATGTAAGATTTAGAAAAAGAGAAATCTAGTGAACCTAAGGCAATTCTCAAACTTAAGAAGTAGCGAAGACGGAAAAAATTTGTAGTTGCGATTATGCGTGAAACCTGAACGCTCAAAAATATATATAACGTTTCACGATTTCTATAACGTACTTGTTTTATTTTCGTCCAGCAAGTTTAGTGACTTTTTAAATTTAATGGCAATAATAACAAGTTAATTTTGTTTTAAGATTACGATCATTGCTCATAATTTAAAACATACTAGAAAAAGAATGTAGTGAAAAAAAAATCAAATGCTTTAAAAATGAATTCGTTTACCTTTTAATGATACAACAGGTGTCAAACAAAACAGCTAGAAGCTAATTTCATTAAAGCGCTGAGAAAAGAATAGCTAATGATTTACGTAATGAACCTAAATGTGTCAATATCAAGAAACAGGAGAAAATAATAAACTTAACCAACAAGAAGGCAAAAAGAAAGAATGGTGTGAGGAAGGGTTGCCTCACCATTGGCGTTTCTGAGCTAATAATGATTTTAAAAAATAGCTTCTAAATTCTCTCAAAATGGTTGGCTTGGTTTATTGCATCTTTATTTTCTCTGATCTTAATCCAATGCCCGCTATTTATCTCATATGCTTTATCGTGGTGTTTTTTTTTTTTTTTTTTTCGTCTCATTCATCAAAATTGCAATAGAACTATACAGTAAACTATACAGTAGTTGAGTGCTTAAATATTTGTTTAAAAGTTTAAAGGTTTGAATTATGTTTTACCGTTGTTGTATTTGCTGTTGTATTTTACGTATAATGCCTTTGTAGAAGAAATCTGCATGTTTAAAAGAAGAAGTCAAAAACTTTGTACGAGGGTTGATCCAAAAGTAAGGTTCGTATCAATTTTATAAATATACAGCATTGTCTAGACTCTGAAATTTACATCGTTGGAAAGAAAAAACGTTTTTTTTAAATACACAATCACCATCTTTTTCTGTGCATTATTGTCGTCGGTGCCCTAGCTTCTGTATCTAGTGTCACAGAATTCTACCGCCAACCCGTTGAAGAAGCGTTTCACTCCTTTCTCTGACTTTTGCTGGGAAAATAGGCTAAAAAGAAGAAAAAAGCATGAAACAAGGCTTAATGCATTTTGAAAATATCGCAAAAAACAAAAGAAAAGTCAAAGATAAATAAAAATTTAATAAATATCGAAAAATTAAAATTTGGAAAGTAGGGTTTTGAGATGGGAAAAAAATATCTGTCAGTCTGGCCTCCCCCCCCTCCTCCAATAATTTGAAAGATTCCGATTCGAACAAATATTTTTTGTTCGAAAGATCTCGGCGAGAACACTTAATTCCTGTATTTCATTTTTTCAATTGAACAATTTTTCGTTCAATTTTGAACAGTTCAAAAAAAAAAAAAAACATACCATTAGCGCCTACGGGGAAATTCAAGGCAATCCCGAACTTAGCGGCAAATTTGCTTCAAATAAACTTTGTAGGAAAAACCTACACTTTATAGGAAAACTTTTTTAAAATTACCTTAATTTTTAAAATTATTTTTTCTCAGCAGGGGAAAAACAAACTTTTTTTTTTGATATGATGCATTTATTTTAAGAGCTTATTAATTTTTGAGCAATCACTAGTGCTTATTGTTTCATTTTAACTGTCCTTGACGTTACGCTGATTTTTCAGCTTGGACCAGGGACCTCTGCAGCACCAACGCCCACCGTCTTCGGCAGGCGTTAATCCTAAGTTCCTGAGCACTGTCCCCCGCAATTCGCTTCCACTGGTCGGCGGCGTTCATATCCTAACACACACACACACACACCTTCACACACATACACCTACGCCTACGTGCATACACACAGGTCTACGGACACACACAAGCCTACACACCAACACACACACACACGAGCGCACGTAACCACCCAAGAAGAAGGACAGGCTTAGGGGGAAAGGATCCGTTTATAGAAACAATAACTCCAAGTGTAGGGTCCTGTCTCAACTCGCATTTGCGAAACACATAATTTGAATTCAAAATTTCAGAATACAAATTTTGTAATTCTTTTATTTTTCTTTTTAAAAGCGACTAAAGGTTTAATTTTTTTGGAATAAAATGTATTGACTGCTTTGTGTAAAAGCTTCTGCTACTTTATTTGTTCGTTTATTTATTTTTTACGCTTCTAATTCTGTAGATGAGCAAAAACATATTTTAGTTCTGGAAATCGGCTTGAAATATTTTTAAAAATATGATTTAAATAGTTTACGATTTTAGCTAATTTTGAGAATTTTGATCAGGTATTAGAATATTGATATTGGTACGCAGGAAAAAAGGCTCGTTTAGTTCTAGACGGAACTTCTTGTTTGACTTCGTCGTCGCTCCGAAAACGTTGGCCATCAAAGTGTTCCTTAAACTTAGGAAACAAGTGGTAATCACTAGACGGCCCCGTCGACAATAATGCACGGAAGATGATTGCGATTATAGATAAAAATAAAGAAACTCTTTTTCTTCCCAACGATATAAATTTCAATGAGAATAGACAGTGCTGTTTATTTTTAAATTTAATAGAAACTTTACTTTTGGATCAACCCTCGTGAGTGAAATGAGTAAAAAATATTACAACTTGTATACATGCACAAATAAAAACTATTAAAAAGATTTAAAAAAACTCTGCCTGCAGCTGTTTCGGGGTTATGAAACCAAACCCCTCAGTGCATAAAAGAACAATGAAACACAAAGTCCGCACTGATGAAGGGGTTTGGTTTTATAACCCTGAAACAGTTTGCTGATTTTTCAAACTCTTGTTGATTGCTTTTATTCGTACATGTATACGAGTTGTCACATTTTTTTCTCAAATCTGCATGTGTGTTTTGTTCTGACTTTCTGGGAAAATTCAGTTAGAACTTTTATGCACAGCCTTATAAGACGATAAAAATTTGAGAAACCCGAATGTGTGCTTCAAAACGAAAGTAATTACTGCAAACATCCTCTTATAGGCAAAATGTTCCAAAAATACTATGCAGGCCCGAAATAACGAAATTTTTATCGCGGTTGGTTCAGATGTTGTTAAAGTAATGGTACAAGATTAACTGTTAATGGTGGTGTCATTACAAATAGCAACTTCATCGTGATATATAAAATCGTGAAAATGCTAAAAGTTAATCCGTTGCAACAGTCGTTAGATACTTCTTTTCTTGTTTATGTACTGTTTTGTATTAAATATTTATTTTAAAATCTTCATTAAATTTATTAATTTTTTAGGAGAATTAAAAGATCATATTAATTTATGTGAAGTCATGTTAACTGCTTCTGACTATCGTCTTTCACTAGAGCACTCCGCCCTTGCCGACTTCGCACGCCACCCCGCCGCAGACCTATTTTGTCCGTTATCACCATTGCTGACCGAATCGACTGAGATAATATTAGAAGTGAAAAAATGTTGATTGACATTTGAAAAAAAACCTGCTAACTTAAGATGTACAAAGATGAGACCGAGCGAAACGGGTTCTTCGCAGAATTTAAAATTTTTCAATAACTTATTCCACTTTCAACTCCCATGAGTTGTCGAAGAGATGATTTTTCAACCAGAAAAGAGTGCACACATTTGAATGGTATATACATTTTAATGGTACCTGTTTGAAATGTATAACGACTGCGGTTAATTCGAAAATTTCTCAGTCCCAAAGTTACCCCTTGAAAAGATGAAAATTATCAATGTATAGGTTACAAAACACAAAACTTGCATGGTTACTCCTAAATTAATTACTTGAGGGGGTATTTATCAATGTGTATACATACTTGAATGTAATTTGGTTGTGGCAGTTCTTGAAGCACTAGAGAAAATTACACCCAAAACAAGAATTTCGGGAAAAAAAATGGCGAGAACAAACTTGGCGAAACAACGAGTGCAGTGAACCTGGGTTTTGACAACTGTTGTCACGTAGCAGCACAATGCAGGTCTGCCCAACAAAAGCGATTTCAGGCTGAAACAAAGTAGTGTGTGTCAAGGGAAAACCCGCAACCTAAAACGGTATTTTATTTCATCACCGCAATTAATTTAAAATAATAATATTTGTTAATAAATTACTGAACAAGTTATTGTTTAAGTTAGTAAAATGCGTACTATTTCAAAAATGCGACATAGTTTCCATTATAATCTTTTTTTTTCTTCAATACAAACAATAGGTTTAAAAACATAAAAGAAAATCCAAACGGCATGTTTATGTAGCAAAGTTTTTTATCAGTTTCAAAGTCTCAAGTAATACACTTTGGAAAAAAGAAAAGCATTCTTATAAAAATAACGAGTTCGCAACAAACATCAAGATATCCTTTTTCACTGAACGCACAATTGATAATATTTTGTAAATCATAACTCAGCACGCATAAACACATTTTTTACATTACATCGCATTTTGTATAACGACTTTCAATACCAACCGTCTTTACTAATACCTACTGCAGTTGAATCCAAAAATAATTTTATCATCCCTTTGCTTTCAAAGTTTACTCAAATTCGAAACGCATCTTCAAAGCAATTTGCATCTCGGCTGCAAAATATCTTTCCTTTCCAATTTCTGCATGGTTTCATCTTTCTGGAAGAAAATTCATCCCTATTCACTAGTTCTCCCTAAGGGCATTATAGAAAGAAAAGAACGTTGAATCAAATTCCTTTTTTTGTCCATCCACACCCATTGGAATATTATTACTTTACATTCAATATAGCCTTTCAAATACCGAAAAAATGTTCCTGAAATTGCGGGAAAATTACCCCCGAAATCATCACTTTACATCAATGGCGAAACACGCATGGTCCATTAAATTCCCTTTTTGTTTTTCTTTCCACTCCACATTCTCCCCTTTATCGTCTTCTTTCCCAAAAGAAAAGAATTTATTCCTTTCCGTTCCTTCACGTGCTAGCGACTTGGTTTCCTACTGAAAATAATAGTTAACTGAATTTTTAGTATCATATAATGATAAATTAGAGAGAAATGATACCTTTCTTTTCAGCAAAATCGATTTTTTACACGAAATTCAAGTGGTAAAATTTTTTGGAAATAAGGAAACTTGATAAGTAGTATATTTTGGTAATCAAGGCTAATATTGAAGTGTAATGCAAGGCTATTGTTCTATAAAGGTTAAATTTTATGCATCTAGACAAGAATTGTTTTTCGGAAAGGAAAGCAGAAATGTTCTAGAATATTGATTATTTGTAAAATATAATTTCACTTTTTATTTTTTTACTAAAATTGTTAACTAGTTTTACATGAGTTTATTTGCCACAGATGAAAATTACATTAGCCACTAAGAGATTCATAAATTATATGGCCGTATTAGATATATTTCAAATTTGTACAGAAAAAAGAAGCTGGAATTTTCTTAAATGTTGGCCAAATGTAAAAACATAATTTTCTTTCCTTTTTCGTATGCACAAAATGCTAGCTAGTTTTATTTCGAGTTGACTTGTCTCAGGTGAAGACTATATTAGTCACTAAAAGATGCAGAAATCATGCTGCCGTACTAGATAGGTATCGAAATTTTTACATTAAAAGAAGCTGGATTTTTCTTGAATGTTGGTCAAATGTAAAAAAATATTTTTTTTTCCCTTTTTTTTTTGAAATAAAATGTTAATTAGCTTCCATTAAAGCGGATTTTTTGCAGATTGAAAAATACATTAGTTACTTAAAAATGCAGTACTTTTACTGCCGTATAAGTCTTTTTCTTACAATAAATTCGCAGTCAGAAACGTTATAAAATAGTTATTTACGTTGTGGAAGCCATTTTAAAACTTAAATGAATCGTTTAAACGTTATGTGTAGCTGGGAAGATACAACCAGAAAAAAAATCAAGAAACATAATTCTGTAAAATGGGTGGTTCAAAATAATTTTTGAGAAGTTTAACAATTTGATTGTTTCAAATATTTTTACGTGTTTCACAAAACTCCTTTGTTTACATTTTAATACTAATAGTAATTGCATAAAAGTAGAAAATATTAGAAGATAAACATTTAAACATAACCGAAAAAAAGAATCAATATTTTTTCTGGTAATAGTACATATTTTAACGTTGTTATGCAGCACAAGACATAAGAACTGAGTAATCAGAAACTTATATTTTTCTTCAGAAGATTAAATTCAAGAAGTGAGAAAACATTCATGTTATTTGCACAAAATAATGAGCACTAAAAATAATTTGAAACTATAACACTAAAGCTACAAGTACAAATTTAAAAATTATTAATGGATCAAAACATTAATAATAAATGGAAAAAGTTGGCTTTCATATTTTTTAGCCAATTGGCGCGGCATATTATTTTTATAAAACTCTACAGATGTAATCCATCTCACCGTATATATTTTCCTTTCCCCTCCCATGCATATCGCCATGGGGGAACGGGATTTATGAAAGATGCCTATTTCTGTCCCTGAAATTCCTTATGTAAACTCTGCGACGTATTTGGATTTCACAGGCTGCGTACAAGAAAAAAAATCGCTCTGCTATATTGGATTTTCCTATCTTTTCCAATCTCTATCAAAATGTACTTTTTACACATCTGCGTTACTATATGTTGAGGGGACCGTACGCAATCGATATAAGGTTAGACTTTTTATTAAAAAATGACAAGCATAATGCGACTTCGTTTCTTGCATAATTTAACATTTTGAAAATAGTTAAGAAATAAATCTCTTATGGTGTTGATTTAACTAATGCAAATTAATATACAGCGCGCTTCACTGAGAAAAAAAAATATATTTAAAAAAGGTATTTTAGAGTTTCATACTCCATATATATATATATATATATATATATATATATATATATATATATATATATATATATATATATATATATATATATATACAATTTGCTTATTCCTCATAAAGTTTTTTTTTCTCTCTTCTAAGTCAAGGGAATTTTGTTGTAGTTGGAATCAAGTAATGGGCATGATATTAAATTGGAGCTGAAAATGCAGTTTGTTGAAACGGATACTTTGTTGTATTGTTATTCACTGTAACGGGATTTCACTGTATTTTAACGCTATATATCTTCTGACTCGCGAGAGTCATCTAAGTATGAGGTGCGACATTCGGGCAAAAAATAATTGGCAGCCCTGTTCTTCGGAGTTATATTAGTAGCCGAAGTGATGTAGGTGGAGCTGACAAAGGAAAATAAAGAACCCTGTCCATGAAATTCATATGTAACGCACTGTAGCTACTGCTGAAGCGATCGGAATAATTACTACAAAATTCCTTGCAGTAATAGACTTGCGTGCGATATTTTCTCTATAATTCCTTGCAGTAATAGACTTGCGTGCGATATTTTCTCTATAATTCGGAAAAAAATTAACTTAAAACAGTTAAACACCCATACATTTAAATAAAAACGCTTTGTTTGCCTAACTTACCGACAGCACAATAAGTTCTGCAATTCAAGCTTAATGCTTTAGAAAAACTACACTGAGTGCTTAATCAGAGATTTTGTTATCAAATTCTGATAATGTATAAAGAAATATAAACGTTTTATGCACTGAGAAAAATTCGAAAAATATTAACTAGTAAAACTACTTCCGGTCCCATACATTTAAGTGCATCACAGTCCAATGAGCAAGGTAATAAATAAAACTTTCCCGTGATACTAATAATTGCAATATATCTATCATAATAAATACATATACGTATGCTCAGGTATAACTTGAGCCCAGTAGGTCCTTAATAACTATGGATGGATAACCGGGAACTAAAATCTGTTATTATCTATTAGGTTCTAAAAGGCGTTAAATGTTGCTAAGTTTGACAACATTTTAAGCTGAATTCGGTACTGAAAATGAAGCCAACTTAAAGGTTTATTCTCAATTTTTGTCTATTTATAGAGCTCTAACGGCTTTCTATAAAGGAAAAGCCACTTACAACCTAAATCTTTAAAAATTGAGGTGTTTTTGAAATGAAGAATTCCTGGAGTAAAGTCTTTAATTTTCAGAATTACATCAATTTAAACTCAAAGTTATTCAAAAAAAAAAAAAAATTCACTGATATTTTAACGATATATTATACATATATTTATATATTGCAAGAAGATTTTATATAAGAATAATTCTTCACATTATATCACATAAAGATGAAACTTTATCGCAATTTCTGAAGACTTAATAAAGTGCCCAAGCATTTCAACCTTAATGTAATGTGACCGAAGAGATAAAGAAGTAAATGAGTGGAAAAAGAGTATGAAGAAAGGAGAAAAAAACTTAAAGATAACAGAGTACAAATCGATGGAAGGGAAAAAAATCTTTTCAGCGTCTGTGTCTCTTGAAGCAAAGCTTAAGAGAGGGAACCTTGCCAAATCCATATAATAACAACAATAATGTTAAAAACAAAAGGCCGTTGCACAGTAACATACCATTAAACTCATTGATGCGTGCTTTTTGCTCTTCAACGAAACGTGATTCAAAAGAAAGAAAAGAGAAGTACAGGAACATGGGAAAAAAATTGCGCCCTGGCTCAGGGAATAGGGAAAAGAAAGAAGGCAGCCTGAAAAAACATCGAGATAAGAGCGACGCCAGAGAACTGTGCCAAAAGAAAGCCCCTGACGTAAAATAGATGCTTGATTAGAGCTGAAAATAATTGCTCCTGTAATGGAGTTAAGGAGGAGAAGAAAAATGTATGGAAAAAAATCCAAAAATGCATTTAGAAAAGAAATGAGGGTTTGAGGACTTTGACGAGCAGTTTCGAATTGTTTATTTAAATTCGCCCGGTTTGAGATTAGGGAGTGTGCCTCTCAGATTCAATTGGATTTTAAATGGAGGATTTTTTTAGTTTCCAGACTTTTTCCCCTTATTTGCCTAAGTAATAGCTGAGTCAATAAGAAATTAATCATTTGAATACAATGTCTTGAAGCATTTAGGATTGAAAAAAATATACATATCTTTCGTTACACAGTACCGTTTAAAAATTTGCAAATCATTAAAGTCAATAGAGCAAAAACATACGCACACGCAAAAAGGCAGACAATGATTAAAGTATCACCTCATCCCACCGCACAAAATATATCGGACATTAAAAAAAAAATCGTCGTCGTCAGTCCCTGAAGTCCCTGACATGAATTTTAATTTGGAAGTCTTGAATTCAAATTATGTTTTTCGTCATCACGAATTGCGATAGACTCGTTGGGTTTCTTGTTTCTACAAATGGCTATATTCGCAGTCATAATTGCGCAAAACAGGGAATTTTAATTCAAGACGTCAAAATATAAATTCATGCCATGGGATGAATGGGTGCTTTTGTATTGAATGCTGGTTTTGTCTAAAGATAATTTTGCAAAGTCGAGAGAACCTGTTACAAATAAAGTCGATGCCTGAGGACATCGACGCCAGCGCCCATGAGGGGCATTCTTTTGCTGAGTCCGATGCGCAGTACGGCTTACACAGGCCAAGGGCTTAAACGCAAGCTAAAAAGCCAACTTCAACCAATTGAGGACAATTATCTCGTCGTTTGTCAAAAAATAGTTACAATACACAAGTTAATTACTTACAATATCGAAATATTTAAAAAATTGGACATTTCATTGTATACGAAATTTTTGTTAGTTTTTTTTTCTAAAATTTTAGTAAGAAATTTCAAATTAAACTTAAATCAATGTAATAAAATATAAATATCAAAAGCAAAAAGAAATTAAAACATTTGTGTGAAACTCATTTGTATATGGTCATCTGTATATGGTTTAATTTCAGTCGACGTTTTTAGAGACTTAGTTGGCTTTTTGGATTTTCTATAAGACGTTATCTTTTTTACTGTTTTGAAAACATCTGTTTTTTGAAAGCTAACAAAACGTAAATGCTAAAAAATACATTCCGTACTTATTATATTTTCCTTCGCGACAGGGTAAAAAATGCTTTTTAATAATTAAAAATAGCTATAAATGTATAAAGATCATGCGTATTAAAGTTATGATAAAAGCACATATATATCCTTTTTGCAGTTACTTAACAACATGTTTTTTACCTGTTAAATACTTGAATTTTTTCTAAAAACTTTGACATATTTTTACATCGCGTCTATTTAGTTAAAGAAACTACACTAATCGTCAAAAATAATTGTACCTTTTAAACAATAAAGATTTTCAGACCTTCATCTCACAAGAATTTTTATATAACATCAGACCATATCATGCGTTAAACAGGTAATTCAGGGTGAGCACAAGTAAGGAGCTCGATTAAAAAATTTAAAAAAAGAAAAGAAAAAAAAAACATTTCGGAATTATTGCACATGTATGTGATACATGACTATGAAGAGAAGTATGCCAAGGTTTTTTTTCCAGTTGCAAATGTTCGATGCATGGCCCTTTTGTTTCACAAAAAACATTTAATCAGCATAAGACATATAGGCAACGTATTTCGTTAACAAAGCACCTCAAATGCGGAAGTCCTATTTATCTCAGACAACACACAACAGATGAAAGCAACAGCTATCAACTTTTCGATAATTTTGAGCCAAACCAGAAGCATATCAAATCCTGGTTCAGCACTCCCTGAGGTATTGGTCTCTTGGAGGAATTTATGACGATATGTTGAACGTGCCCCAGTCATCATCAGAGTACACGGAATATCTTTGACCGGTTGGTATCAAACCCGGAACCCTCTAGTTACAAACTTACTGCTTTACCGAAAAGGAGACCACGGCCTATTTTATTCTTTATATTCATACATTTAGGCACCAGGTTTTGTTATTTGTGTTAAAATTTTTTTTTTTCTTTTTGTTTTCCCCCCCTTAAAATGCGGTCTAGCATTTGTGCTAACCCTATAAAATAAGATATTTTATCAAAAGAAGTAAATAAACAGTTAAAATAACCTACTATCATCTGTGAAAAAACATGCAGCATTATTAAAAAGCAGTTATCTGATTTCAAAAAATGCCTTTATAGAATTAAAAGTTCAAAATCAAGTACAGTGCAAAAATCTTAGTTAAATCTAACCTAATAAATATTTCGGTGCTTATATTTATCGTGCGTTAACAAGTTTAGAAACAAAATAGAAAAGTTTACGTTTAATATATAAATGCATGTGCATGCATGTATGTATGTATGTATGAAGACATAATTATTCATCTTTTTCGTCAGCCTGGCTCAATGTTGCAAGAGGAGATTATTATACGGAAGACATCTTTATAAGCTCAGTCAAAAAATCTTTGGCGGCAGCTGGTGCGAGTTGCATGTAGCGACAAAAAGGGAGAGGCATATTCAGAAAAAGAAACGCAAAAAGAAACAAAGTTAGTGTAGTCATAGAGATGTTAGGTGGAGAAATGCTGTCAATACTCTGTCGTTGGAAAGGAGTGAAGAAAAGATATTAGTGAGAAAAATCATGAAAAAGAGGCAACGATACAGAAGTGCATGGACGGGTCATACTATCATTATATAGTTATGAAAAATGCTTAATTTAACTTAAGGGGATCCGGGACACATTTTGAATTTTTTTTAATTATATACTTTAGAGTTTTGAAATTTTTTGCACTGAATCACCATTTATTTAATAAGAAAAATTATAACATAAATATGAAAAAAAAAATTAGTTTTTTTTTTAAAATGATGTTGCTTTAAATTGCTATAACTCAAAATATTCTTGATCATTTTTCATTTTTTTAAATAAATTACGCACAAATATCTAAGCTTTAATTTTTGTTCGGTGATTTTAAAAATATTGATTCAATAAAAAATGAAAAATATTTGAAGAAAAATTTCGAAAAATTCGAAAATACTTCAAAAAAAAAAAAAAAAACATTTTTTTCAGTAAAAGTTTTTTTCAAATTTGCCGAATAAAAATTAAAGTAAACTGTTTGAAAAAGATATGCTCCAAGTTTCATTACTTTATCTTTATCGGTTTCTGACTTATAAGAGTTTGAATGCAAGAAATCGGGAAAAATTGCATCATGGAGAAAAACGTGTTTGAAGTTTTAAAGTTAAGTACACATTAGTTAGGTGCATGCAATATATATATATATATATTTCGTTCCATTTAAGATATAAACAAGATTCAAACCTTTTAAGCAGAAAAAAAAAGGAGTAATCTTTCAAATGATAAAAATAAAAAAAAAAAAAAAAGCAAAATTTGACGATTTTTGTGTCCCGGACCCCATTTAAGGACAGAGTAAGGATTAGAAAATAATAATAATAATCATACCATAATCTTATACTCAAGTGTTAAAAAAGTAAAACTAAATCGTTCGAGTGGAAAAACACAATAAATTAGCTATTAATGACAAAAATAGAAAAATAAAATTTAAGTTCAATTTTCAGTGAGATTTAACTTTCGTAATGAAAGTACGAAATATATAAAGGTTTTATAATTACTTCAAATATGAAAGATTATTTTCATTTCCTACAAACATTGCTTTGGTTCTGCTGATTTCATTGCGTCTCTCAAGTCTACCGAAAGTATTGACAGAAAAGTCATACTCATTGGTTTTACTTGCTTACTTTCTGCTAATATTCCATTATAAAATTATTACAGTTGTTATTACTATTTTGAGTGCTAAACATGTTTGTGGATGCAACAAATGCTGCTAATTTGTTTGATGCGATTATGTAGCCATTTTCAATAGTATTACATTTGATAAAATTCATTTTCATGCTTAGTTAAACGCTGTTAGATAAATGTTCAGTGTTCTTACCTGGTTAGGTAAAATAATTTAAGTGCATTAAGTTTTCCATCACATATAATTATTGTCCCCTAAAAATAGTAATATTCTGAATAGGTTAAGTACAACTCACTTAATGAGATACTTATTTGTATACTTACCTTTATAGCAAGCTAATCCATCACAAAATAAATCCAAATTATCTTTAAATTATTTGCTTTTCTTTTAATTAATTCAAAAGCAAGAAAATAAAAAAAACTAATAATTAAGAACCAAATTTTTACTTATTTTGTTACCCCTACTGCTAGTAGTAAAAATTTATGATGTGCTACGCCTTCTAAAACTACACTGCTTGACAATTGCTAAGGAACAATTACATTTTTTGGAATTGTTAAGAAAAAAAAATAATTAAAGAAACAGAACGAAATATATAGTTAGTAGGGAGGATGTGCCTTTATTATAAGTACAAAATAATACAGATATTACTGTATGAAAGAAGTAAAAACTTAAAAATTAAAAAAATAATAATCCTACTTAGATGATTTTCATATAGCCACAAAAAATGATCCAGGTCAGAATGATGGAGACATGAGAACCTGAATAAGATGCATGATTACCAGGGACACTAATGCACAATTTACATATGTTTTCCATACTCCCCACTAATTATTGAGGAGTGCTTGGGGAATGTTTTCCCACTCCTCTCTCAATGCGGATTTGAGTTCTTGTACTGTTTTGGGAGGGACTGTTCTTAGCGCAACACGTCTGCCAAGAGCCTCCTAGGCAAGTTCAATTAAATTTAAGTCGGGAAAGTAAACAGGTCAAAACATACGGAGAATGTTTTGACTTTACAGTGAGCCTGACACTTCAATGCTCAAGTGTGACCGTGTATTGTTGTCCGTAAAGAGAATGTCCGGACCTACAGCCCCCCCCTAAAAAGACGAACATGGTGTAGCATAACATCTCTGCAATACATTTGCGAAGCATTGCTTACTTATTCAAAAATGTGAAGCGGTGTTCTGCCATTGTGCATGATGCCTGCGCACACCCTGACGCCTGGGCAGTGCCGATCACGTTCACAAGCAAATTTTTGTGCATAACGTGTTCCACGCTCTCTCCACAGTAGTTGATGATCAGAATTACTTGTCACACTGAAACGAGAATCGTCAGAGAATATCACTCTAGACCAATTTTGACGATCCCACCAACATGTTTCTTACACCAGCGTAATCTCTCTCGACGACGGCGTGGTTGAACTTGAATGCAACGTAAGGGCTTCCGTGCATACAAACCGACATTATTTACTCGCCGTGAGATGGTTCTTGCAGAAACATGCGTACCGGTAGTGGTTGTTAGATTTGCAGCTATCTGTCCAGGAGTGAAATTTATGTTCCTTTTTGCCACGGGGGCTACATAGCGATCCTCTGAAAGTGTGGTGCTCCTACCACGATCCCCAAAATGCTTTTGCAAAGCATTTCCACCTCTAGCGGCCTTCTTTAATCGGGAGATGCCACTTTTTGATACACCCATTGCAGCAGCCACAGTGGTGACACTTTGACCTGCTTCCAGTCGTCCAACCGATCGTCCACGATCGTAGATACTCAAATAATGTCTTGCTGACATTTTACTCTTAAGTATTTCAAGAACCAAACAGAATTTCAGAGAAAAACCTTTTTTAACATCCAGAACTATTTTTGTTAAAAACCAAACAGCGTGAATTTTTGTACGAATCTTGAGTGTGTATGCACTGTCTTTTATACAGATAACGGGTCTTGGTCTACCACGCCATCTGAACTTGAATTTATTTTCATTGGCCAGGTGGTTGAGGTACAAATTTGCATAAATCACTTGTTCCTTAGCAATCGTCAAGCAGTGTATAATGTAACGTTTAAAATGTGTGAGATTTTGAATTTATGAATTATATTTTTTAAGGCAAATTTGTTTACAGTAGCATATACTGTCCGCCTGTGGCAAGTTGAGCTCCGATGACCGACCGATTAAACGATTCCACTTTTTTGGAATAGGGGTGAGGATAAACGGCTTACGAATTTGTGGACTTAGTTTACAGTTTTATTGCCCATTTGAGGAGCATGTATATTTCAGGTAAGAAGTAGCAAGCGGTACTGGATTTTCTAGTCAATAAAAGGGTTGCATTAGTAGCCCAACCAGCGTCGGACAATTTCTCATCTTACTCATTGCTCTCCCTTCAAAGAAATGGACTTGCTCAGGGCCATAGCTCAACTTCTCAGAGGTGGATTGTACTTTCCTGCAGTAGTATTTCTTAAATATACTGAAAAATACATAAGGAAAAATGTGATTTGTTCAGCTCGCGTGATGTGAAATGACAAACAGATTCGTATTAGGGCTTGTACTTGTATAAAAACGACAGCCCTCATTTAACATGAAAAAAGAGCCCTAAATAATCAGACTTGATTGCGTTAAATCAAATATTACCACCGTTCCCATCCCCAGAACTACAACAACATAAAACATGATATAAAAACAATCTTCCCCATGTTCGCAAAAGGAGAAAATAACCTCAATCTTCTACGTGAAAAACTGTTTAACCATTAAGCTGTCTAAGTATTTCAATTTGGACTTCAAGAAAACGGTAACAAAAGTCTCCCTCGGGGGAAAGTACACCAAAAATATCTTTTCTTTTCCTGGACGTTTTTTTGGTCTTCAGAATCCAATTCTCTTAAACCCGATCATAGATTCGGCTAAATCACTAGGTAATGCTTGTCCTCGACAGAGTAAACTTCCGCAGAGGAGCCGTATATTCTCATTGCTTTCAAAACCTTCCGCAATAGAATGGAATTGTAGACACTTGAGGTTTTCAGACTAGGAATTTATGAGAAAAGATCGCTTTGGTTGAAAACATTGAAATGTATTGCATATTCATTCACATTGGACGTAAAACATCGTAATTACGCAGGGACTGTCGCTAGATTATTTTATCTTGTTTATTATACCAAAATTACGCAAGTTTGCAAAAACGAATTAGATCATTATGCACAATAGTTACTAATTTCTTACTAGGTTCTTATGAATAGGACTGCTTTATTGCACCAAAAGAAGATGCAGCAAATATTTCTTTTCATCAGACACACGCACGCACCCACTCACTCATACTTTATTTAAGTGTGTGCGTGCGTGTGTATTTAAAATACGTTTTTGGCACAAAATATTGCTTGCTACCACTAATGTATCTCTTTACATTCAACAGCATTGAAGCATGTAATAGTTTCTGGTAGTGAAATTAAGCTTTGCAATTATTCATTGAAAAGTTATTAGGTGTGAAGAGAAGGGAGTTGGACATATGCCAAAAGATTGTAATTTCCTCATCTCAATACCCTGCGATTCAAATTACTAATTTTTTTCAAACAGTTAATTTTTAACTATTAATTTTGATTTTGAGCTAATTTTATGATTCATTAAATGTGCTCCATTTCTAAATTTTACGTAAAAAAAGGCTAGAAAAAAAATTGTCTAGCATCTAAACATTACTTATAGAGAGAAAATAACGGTTCCGATTGCTAAAAATGTTGTTAGAAATAATAATTTCCAACTTTTGTATCACAGCATAATTTTAAAAAAAATGTAAAAATACTTCTATAATGCAAAATGAATTAAGTGAAAGTCGAAACACTTAAACTTGTTTGGAATTTTTTTTGTCCTGAAAGCACAGAAAAACTTATATTTATGGCAAAACATTGCTTGAACATGTTTGTTGTTATAATATTGAAATTATTGACACGTGGAAAAAAGGAATTAAATACCGAATGTTTGTTTTTAATTGCACAGTTTTAACTTAATAAATGAAGAAATTTTATTATTTTTCTTTTTATTTCAAACTTTACCCCCCCCCCCCCAAAATGCATTTTAAGGATATTAAAAGGACGTGTAAGTGAGCAATGAAAGCATTAGTAAAGCGTGAAAATTTTAATAAAGTTTATAGAACCAATGAAAAGAGCAGAAAATTTGATGTCGAAACAGTGTTTTTCTTGAAATTAGTTACTTAACGATTTCCGGTCAACAAAAATAGTGATAAAGATTCATTCTTTTAAATTTCGTAACCCATTATGATATGCATAGCAAAATTCAGGTGCATCAATTTTTAGACCTCTTCGTCATAAATGCGTCATGTTAAGGGAACCTTGACTTAAGCCAAAATTGACTAGAAAAAAATCAAAATTTTGATTTTTGTGTTTTGTTGTATTTCTAACATTTCTCTTTCTAACTCAAAATTCCGTTTAGCGATTGGGCATTTTTACCAAAGTTACGATTGCTTAAAGTTTGAGCACAAAACGATTTTTCATGCAATACTCTCGTCAAACTCAGCTGTTCAGACGTAAACAAAGTAGGAAAAGTTAAACTTTAATAATCTCTCCTATTATATTTAGTTAAAATATTATTTTGTGTTGTTTTTGGCAGCGGTTATTCTTAACTGTGACTGATTATACAGATTCAGTTTGTTTACATGTGTGATTCAGACGTTTTGTTAATCTTGATAATATTTTAGCATTTTACGTGAAACGAAATTTTCTCTATTTCCATACCTACAAAATGCTCGATGCGAAACAATTTTTGCTCAAAGTACACGAAATTCAAAATTTAGCCTCATGTTTTACCAAATAATAAAACTTGGAATGCATTATAGAACCTAACTTCAGGAAAGCTTAAAAAATTCGACTAAAAATTTCTAGCAGAAGAAATTTCGTAGCATGTTTAGCGAAATATTTTTAAAAAATTTTGAAAAATGCAATTTTTAAGGAATTTACTAATTAATACCAATTTAATTTCCTAATGATGTATTATGTACCAAAATGAAAAAAGAGAAAATTGTAAAAATGTAAGTCGCGTTTTTGAAAAATATTCATTTTTTTTAATTTTAAAATCAGTTAAAGCTTTTTTTTTGTGATGCACTATATGTTTGTGCTTAAATACATATGCCCACAAAATCTTAAGTCTCTAATGCGAAAACTGAAAAAAAGTAATTTAAAGTCCACCGTCCCCTTAAACTTTTACAGCTTTTTAGCAGTATATAGTACAACAAACAAATTATGATCCTCGAAATGAAATATTTTTTTAAGGATGCAATATATAATAGTCAATATGAAAACCTTGGGTAAACTGTGAAATTGTCGATTCAAATTTTTAGAGAATATGACGAGCGCAAAAGTCTGGGCTTAGTAACAAGTTTTGCAGATGAAATGTAGATATTACTGAAAGCTCTTCAACCAAAAAAAGTCATAGCGTTTCGTAAATTTGTTCATGGATTAAAATTTGCAAAGAAAATTTCAGGTAAAAAAGTTAAAATTTTTGAAGTTCAAAACGTGAACAATCTTTTAAATTTAAAACGAGCTCTCCTTCTCAACTGCTATACTGCCGTGGGCAGGTAAGTGCCAGTATCTTCAATAGTTTTCGAGATATTTTAAGAGCACATTTTGGATTTAATACTAACTACAGAAAAATGTTATAATTAAACCTTTTTTTCGAACTTTCTTTTTCAGTGGAAACCAAATAAGGGAATTATTTACAAAATAATTAACGCACAATAAATGACAAAAACTATATATATATATATATATATATATATATATATATATATATATATATATATATATATATATATATATATATATATATATATATATATATACAGTTACTGAGCTTTATCCGTACATGGCAGTATACTTTTGCGGTGTAACAACTGTTATTGGGTAATCCCTCTCCATTACCTTTCATGCAAAATGATATACAAGAACGAAGTATACGAAACTTACCATCAAGCAAATATGAGTTTCTCTGCTTACATACTCTGCATTATTTTCAGATTCAATGATACTAGACTTAAACATGTATGTTATCATCTGTATATCTGTATTCAGTAAACAAATTTATTTTGGAGACAATGTCGAAGTAATATCTAAGCTACCAAGAATTCCTCCGAAGGAAAACCTTATTCTGAATATCATATTCTCTTATGTGCGCAATCTCTTTTGCAATTCAAACAAGTGGGCGTTGAGATATACAAATCTGTATAATAATGCATACTTGAAACAATTTTGCCACCATAATTTGGAAAATTGAAACATAAATATTTAATACGCTGCAATATGAGGTGTGTGTTCAGAAGAGAAGAAAAGTAGCCCGCATGCTTTAAAAAATTCAGAAAAAATGAATAAATTACCCCTTTATGATAACATTCCTTAAATAATATACTAAATCTTTGCTTTCATGAAAAGTATAAAATCTTTTAAAATTAAATTTGCAGCCTGTGTCAGAATTCCAATTCTGTTGAAAATGAAGCGCCCTTTACCTCTTAATTTTAAGAATGTGAATAACATTTTAGGCTGTGCAAATTACCGTGTTTATAATCTTTCACATAGCAAAATTTCGTATAAAAGTATAAAATGCAGATAAAATAAGTGACTTGACAAGCTTATATAATTTCATTTTATTGAACAGTTTTTGGGGGACACTAATTTTAATATTACTTTTGAAAGAGTATGGGACTTTTAAATGCATAAATGGCTCAAAATGATATTTTACAAAATAAAAGTTTTTTGTAGTAAGGAAAAAAGTATGTTCTTCATAATTTATAATTTCAGCAAGATCATTAAAAATTTCACGAACTTCTCATCACGTGCTTATTATTAACTGCTTTTTGCACATGGTTTAAGCAAAATTGTAAAAAAAAAATAATAATAAAAATTAAATAAATAAAAACTGCGAATTGTTAAATGATAACCAAAATGAAACTGAGTGAGTAGTCTGTACATATACATTTTATCACGGTAGTTTTTCCAACTACAGCTACTAGTTTAAAAAGTAAGAATTAGATAAAATTTGGTTTACTCAGAGGCTAAAAAATCACCACAGAGAAAAAAGTTGTAATTAGTTACCCGTTTAAAATTCCTTGTACAAAATAAAATTACTATATTTAGGAAAAACTTTTTTACATGAATTTAAGCATAAGTTTTCATTTTATGCCCTCCAAAATTAATTTTTAATGTTTTCTTTGAATCTTGTGTGCGTGCATGTGAACACACATGTGTGTGTGCACATGCTTTTACATAAGATAACACAAGATTATTCATTAGATTGACGATTTTAATACGTTACATATACATTAAAAGAATGAGGGAATATAGTAACGTGATTGAAAATATTTTTAAAAAATGAAGGGTCAAAATAAGTTTTGAAAATGAAACCCTCAGAGCAACGAGTAATGTAGTAAAACTTATTAACATGTAAACTGTATTAACATGGTAGTCATATATGCCACGAAATTTAACAGTATATACATATATATATATACATATATATATATATATATATATATATATATATATATATATATATATATATATATATATATATATATATATATATATATATGCCGTGATAATCTACCACGTAGGAAGAGGACAAAGCTACATTCACAACATCTTTATTTTTCATAGAATATACCAGCAGGGACTTCTCTTAACTAACCAACTTGTTTAGTTGTGCCACGATTTTTATATAGGGAATATCATTAAAAGATTACAGATAATTATCCCTCGATCATGTGATCTCACGTGATCTATATAGGAGGAGCAAATTGCAATAACGAAATATTATTGGGCTTTGCACCGCAGACAGAGGCTTGCTTAAGTCTGGAGGGGAAAAAAGTGTCTGGTAGGTACTTTTAGGGAAAACACATCTGATCCTAGAACATAACCATATATGGTATGAGAAGCATTTAAGTGTTTAATAAATAATGTCTGTGACTCATACGCGCTGACATATAAGTGAACAGAACTTAATATAGAAAAGGCCTAGCAAAGAATTTTTCATATTATATATATATATATATATATATATATATATATATATAGAGAGAGAGAGAGAGAGAGAGAAAGAGAGAGAGATGGATGTCTGGATCTCTGTGATGCGCATAGCGTTTCGATTTTCATGAAATTTGGCACAAAGTTGTTTGTAGCATGAGAATGTGTACCTAGAAGCGATTTTTCGAAAATTCAATTTTGTTCTTTTTCTATTCCAATTTTAAGAAATTTTACAGATCAAATTATCACAACGTGGAAGAGTTAAATCACGAAATTATCATAACGTGGAACTTTAGCAAATAGACGATACATGAGTCATCCATTATTTGTAAATATACACGCGAACCGAATAACTTTTTAATTATTCAACTACGGGCAAAGCCGTGCGGGTACCACTAGTACTATATAAAAACCATGTCATTTTTAAACCAGTTCCTTAAATCTTTATTAATATTTGTCGTTTCTTTGTTTTTTCAAATATTTTGCATTAAATTCTCAAGCTTGCCTATCTAGAGGATGTATTTCCAATAAAAGCGCCCTTCCTTATAATATTCTTATAGAAACTGTAACAAATGATTTTCTTTTTCAACGTATAGCTTTGTTTTTCCCATAACTATTCAACTCCCTTTTCACACGGTCCATTTAGGAAAGCGTAACTCATTTTAAGCATTACGGTCCTCCTGTGAATTGGCTGTTGCTTTGCAATTCAAAAAACAAAAGAGGGGTTAGACAAATCATTCACGTCTGTGCAAATGTGAAACACGTTTTTTCCATTCGAATATTGGAGAAACGAATTATAAATATTTATGAGCGCTGTATGAATGCGATTTGACAGAGAAAAAAATCTAAAACTATCGACCATGGTAATAACCTAAAAGTAAACAACTTATTATTATTCCATTTCTTTGAAGTACAGGTATGTACTTTCGGTGAGAAGTAAACAGATAGAAAGCCGGATGGTAGTTAAGATTAAGTTAAATTTGTTTTACTAATAGCAGAAAGTTTGCTGTTATATTTGTTTTGAAAAATATTATTCTTTCTTTTTTCGAGTCGAATATTTGTTAAAGGGGAAAATTATAATTTAATTTTTTTTATGCAAATAAAGTCATTACTTAGCTACATTTTAGAAAGTTTCATAAAAATCTATTGACAGTAAATGAAATACATGTTCTGAGAAAAAAATCGGAAATTTATTCTGCTGTATAGTAATTTCAGATTAATGCTACTGATAAATTAATGCAACAAAGAGTACTTTTCCAAGCTCAAAGCGTAAATCTCCCTATTATAAGGCTTAAAGTATTATATACTTCGAAACAACTAGCCCCCATTAGTCTTTATTTGATTGAACGCGGCTCTACTATATTAAAAACTTCCTTTAAAAACATAAAAAATCAAATGTAACAAAAATGTCCTTAAACGCGCACCTCTCAAATACACAACTTTTAGTCTAATACTAAATTCTAATAAACATAAAAATGTTTTCAAATCATAATCCAAAATGAAAAGCTTACTAAACTCATGAGGTTTATCTGCGAGTTATTCCAAACATGTACATGTATGAAAATGCCTATTTGAGAAATACACGCTGCTGTTCTTGTAGGTCTGTAGGCCGTGCCCGCTGTAAGGAGAAAACTAGTGTAATACAACCCTAATTCAAAATAATAGAATACTTTTCACTTTTAGGAAAAAAGTTTATTCTAACCAAATATCAGTGCAAATTAGATATTTAAATAAACATGCCACCTTTCTTAAACCTTAAAGTGTGCCCTTCATTTCAAATATACTCAACTAAAAATAAGCTTGGACAGAATAATCCAAAAGTTTAAAGTGATAAAGGTTTACATTGAGTCAAAAAATTAGAATATTCAAATTAAAGGGGAAAAAACACTTAAAATTTTTTTAAAACAATATCAATACTAGAATGCGTCATTTTTTGCTGAATTCAATGCTTTAATCCTTTCTTACACGAATTATACCACCTGTTCCCATTAATCGTTTCAGACACTGTTTCCATACCCTCTTCAATGGTGCAACGAGCTCAATTTTGTTTGCAGGCACTAGGTCTTGAACAGCTTTCTTTAGATTTGAAGCTATCACAAATTCTTGATCACAATGAGATTGGCAGAGCTGCTTCACCAGTTACCTAAATTCCTCTTTCTGTTTAAAATCTATGAGTCGATTGAGAGACATGACACGGAGTAGAACCTTGCTGAAAGATAAAATGTGTCACTAAATGTGTAACTGCTGTGTCTCAGATGCAGTATCATGCAGTATTATTGATAAACAGTGGAATTCATGTTTATCAATAATACTGCATAATACTGCATTTATTTTAAGACACATATAATTTCCCTATTCCAGCGTCCCTCATGCACCCTCAAACCAAAAAAGATGTGTCAAGTTGTAGAGAACGTATTACACAAGATTTCACATACCCCTTTTTTTTTCAAACGTCAATCCCGAACGCCTTCTTTTGTTCCCAGATACTTCAAAAAAAAAAAAAAATACTGAATATAATACTTTTCCAACCTTAGTGCTCCAGTATGAGCTTCTCTTTGCTCCAGGAGAATCGTGCACGTTTCTGCTTCATGTTTATCTTTAGTCTTACCTCGTAGATCCCCAATTAACACTGCAGTTTATGCAACCGTCCAAATGTAGTTCGCGTGGATAAGATAGCTATAGATTCTTTCCAATATTTATGGACGTAAGAAGCATTTTTCAATGATTATTTTGGACGATTCTCTTTAATTTGAGTTCCTCTCTGCAAGTTGTTACAATTTTTCTACCTCGTTTTCTTCAGTTATTTTTTAGTTGGTCAGTCCTTCTATATTCCTTTAAAATCTTGCATGCCATAGATTGTAAAATGTTCATTTAAATTGAGTTGGATACAATATGTAACTTGTTTTTTTTTTTTCCTATTTGTCACATTGACGACCCATTTTGAGCAACAAAAGGCTTTTAAAAGAGCGTAAAATTATCTGGTGCCAAGTTCCATACTTCTGACAAACTATCGGTTAAAAGGTATGCAAATATTTTCGCTACTCTTAAAAATTTACATAGAATGAATAGAGTATTCTAATTTTTCGGCACATATAAAAAATCTAACTATTTTTCAAATGTGTTAATGATCCATAAGTTGTCAAAAAAATGTTTGAAAAGTTGTTTAAATTGATTTACCCATTCATGAATAACGAGTTTTAACCTTTTTAATTTACATGCGTTCATTTTTGCCAATTCAGGAACAAGTTTTGTTCAAACAGTTTTTATATTCTATTATTTTGAATTTGGGTCGTAGAACACTAGACTTTGATTAAATTGTTTAAAGCGTCTTATACTAAAAAGTTGTACATTATGAAAAAAAAAAAAAAAAAGAATTTAAGCTTCACTTTAGCATTACACTCAATTGACTAAGCACCATGTCGTGCACTCACAAATCCTAAAACAAGCAGTCTGATGGTTAAATTGTAACCTTCCGCAGTACCGCAAACTCCACTAGTGCTTGTGATAGCATTCCAGTTTTTTGAATAGTGAAGTGCACACGGTTCGTATACCTTTGAATCATAACATCGTGCAGTGTTGGTGATCAAGGGCCGTGGTGGCCTGATCGGTAAGGCGTCGGATTTGAGACCGGAGGGTCCCGGGTTCGAGGCTAGCCTGTCGAAGATCCACCGTCTTCATTGATGGTGACTGTAAGACGTTTATTATGCTCGTGGTCGGAAAGTCCTCCAAATGAAACGATACCTCTGGGGACGCTGAACCAGGGATTGCTCGGATTATGGTCTGGATCAACGAATCAGAGCTGTTTCAAGGATCACATCCAACAGGTTAAAACACAAATAGTTGTAGGTACGGGGGACACTGGGGTGAAAAGTACTGGTGATAAGGGTTGTGGTGACCTGATCGGTAAGGCACTGGACTCGTAGCTGGAGGGTCCCGATTTGTGTGCCAGCCGGTCAAAGATCAGCCGTGTTCATTGATGGTGACTGGGGCATGTTAAATATGTGTAGTCTCTAAGTTCTCCAAGTGAATATATACCTCTGGAAGTTCCAGACCAGATATTACTCGGTTTCTGATCTGGATTTTAAAATCAGAGCTGTCTTAAGGGTCCCGGTTAAACCAAAAAGTTGTAGTTATGGGGAACCCTGGAGTGTGAAGTGGGGATGATCTATCTTAGTTTCCCATATTTTTCGCTAGTCAAGATTGCGAAGTACTTGTTGACCTAACAAATATGAGATTCAAGAACCTCGAAAGCAGTATTTTTTTTTATCACTTTTTAAGGTATTCAACTCTTACCAAGCAAACGTGAAGATAAATTGATAATTAATAATTCAAAAGTAGAAGCCGTTGGAATTTCCCAAGTCGATTGCTTAATAGATGTGAATTAATAGTCCATTACTTGTGCACAGGCTTCACGCATACTCATTTTAAACAGAAATGGTAAAATATGAAAGTTATTTTAGATATGTCTATTAACGTATTGAAAGGAAAAAAACGCTACCTAAAAGTAAAATATGCATCTAAACCATACAGCTATTCTCTTTTTTTCAATATTTGAAATCTGAAATGCTTATCCAAATCGTTTCAGAAAATCGAAAAGAAATTTTCTCAAACGGATGGCAAACACAAATAAACAAAATGATCCGCATAACGAAATTAAGCCATGTAAACCTAACAATATTTGAGATTCTTCCTTCCATGTACCAATCGCTGTTACAATACACCCAACCTTTTACATTCCTTTCGACTTTACTCATGGCATAAAATGTTCGTGTATATTTATCTTCTTAACAATAGGATAAAAGCTTGCGCTGCATGTACAAAAGATAAGTTTCTTGGTTCGACAGCGAAAAAAATAAATAAATAAGAAGGAGCAGATTCAGAATATACTTGATTCAATGGAAAACAGCGAAACAATCGCAATTTGCATAAAAGGTTTACATTTCTTACTAAAACGAAGCAAGAACACTCAAAAGGTTCAACGATTTTTTTTTCCTATATCGAAGCCAAGAGTTCGGTTTATGTATTTCCCTATAGTAAGTGCATTCATGATACCAATAGATTTGATTTATCTATTTTGTTGGAATACATTTTTGTTGCTTCTGAATTCTTCATAATAAGAAACATAGAATTAAAAAATAATAATAATTATATTTCATACGGTTCAACATATATGATTCGGAAAAATATATGTATTGGTTCATTAAAATACATCAATTTAATCGTGTAAAAATAGTTAAAAAGCTTACAACGCTCCATTTATAATATATTAAAACAATATAGATTGTTGTAAGAAATGTAAAACTACAAACGTTATATAGATACAGTGAAACTTGTGTAAGTTGACCACTTGCGGTGAACTACTTTTAGTGATCAACTTACAAACGTTGATTTTTATGATAAAGGGCTGATTCTGTGCCTGAAAAAAGTGGTCAACTTAGACAGGTAGTCAACTTACAAGGGTGGTCAATTTCACAGGTTTTACTGCATTATAAATTGTCTACTACAAAAGTACTCTGACACAGAATTTGATCTTAAGTTCCTGAAAACAAAGAAATATTTTGGAATGTTTTCTATCTAAAAAGCCCTGCAAAATGTAAACAACCTGTCACAATCACGTGCAACCTGATTATCGATAAACTGAACTTCTTGAAATTATCTCAGAAGTATTTCCATCTACTAGAGAGAAGTTGAGCCATACGTGGTTATTGAAACGTTTAAAATAGACACAATTGCCGAAACCATCCTTCACAGCTCGCTGGATAAAAAATATAAGCTTTTCTGTTTGTGGCAGAGATGCAACTAGCTGACAGAATTTGTTAAAATGTTCATCCTACCACTAAAAACAAGCTGATAAGTCATAAATAGGAGTGACATTAAAAAAAAAATATTTTTGAGATCAAGTTACCTACGATAAGTTCATGCGCATGAAAGTCGTTTGTGGGATGGTTTTAATCTATCCGTAAATTCAAGTCTTTTGCAGCTTGCTTAGAATTACACTTATAACTCAAAAATTTGCCTTAATAAATAAAAAGAATCAAATATCCTTAGATGACTTTCCTTAGTGAAAATAATCAAAAAAAATTAGATGACTTTCCTTAGTGAAAGTAACAAAAAACCTTAGATGAGTTTTCTTAGTAAAAACTATCAAAGATCCTTAGACTTTCCTTAGTAAAAGTAATCAAATTTTATGATTAGTGGCATCAGAAAAAGAAACGCACTCCCTCAGAACATCTCAAAATGAATTTAAAAAAAAAAAAAACTTTTGAAATAAGCAAGTTGCTTAAAACTAAAAAAACGTAGGTAGTTAGTAGAAATTAGAAAATATAGTATATATAAGAGCAATGTAACACTTCCTGCGTAAATTCATTAAAGCGGGAAATTCTCAAAAAAAGAGACAGGTCAGAAGATTTTGGAAAAAAAAAATCTTATAGATATGACGAAAGTAGGAGTAACAGTCAGACGAAGTTTAAGTGCCGCTCTGTGTAGTACAAGTAAATTAAACCAAATAGAAATTAAAAAAAAAAAAACACCGCATCTTTCAAAATACGGCTAGAAAAACAGCTTTTATCACTGCCATCGAAAAAGTTTAAGTTTTTAACTTTGAATATATTTTAAAGTAATTATAAGCAGTATGCTATTTCTATCACGCGTGAATTAACTAGTTACATTTTTAAAATTATGGTTGAAATCTTTGCTAATGTAAAATCTTCATTAGTTATAATCTTCATTAGTTATGAAAATACATTTTGCAACATAGTAAAAATAAATATAATTCTTCTTTTGGAGAAAATAAATGTACCATATGAGAGAAATATGTAAACGTAAGGGAAGATGTGAACTCACATTTAAAAAAAAAAATATCAATGTTTTTCTTTTTTCCAGAGAACAGTTTTATGTAATTAAAAAATTCCATCTTAAAAAATACATACACACATATTATATATATATATATATATATATATATATATATATATATATATATATATATATATATAACCTTCTGCATTTTTTGATAGCTCAGATACGTTGCAAATTTTACGATAGATCACTTAAGCTCTAAAGCTAGTAACAAGGTTCAATTGTTTAGGGTAAAAGACACATAAATGATACATATTATACTACTATATTTATTAAATTAAAAATTGATACCACTTCTTGAATCCTGAACTTAGACGCAGTACGATACATGACAACAAACTGTAATCGTTAAGGATATACCACTTTTACCTACTGAGACTAACTAATTCCGTAATTCCTTGAATAAACGAGATTATTGCATATAGTAAAATTTTATTGCAAAAGCCTCAAAAATTTTATTTACTGCGAGAAACTTCGCTGTTTCTCTTAATGAAAGTTTCGTTATAAAGTTTCTGAAGTATCTTGGAAATGATAAGCCTAATTAGTTCGTACAATTAAATTTTCATGTAATACTTAATATTTCACATTTAATGACATATTAACTATACAATATTTTGGGTAACGACAGTTCACTTTGTATTGACTAATACTTACTTTAGTATATTCATGACTTTCGCTGAAATTAACTTAAGGATATTACTCTATCTTTAACTCTTTAACGAACATTTTAAATATATAAACCCATTCATTATTTTTAATAAGTAAATGGTACTCTGAGTGTACAAAAGTTATTTTAATCATTTTAATTAATATATATTTTCATTGCATTAAGCCATGCATGATGAAAAAAAATCCTGATACGTGAGTATTAACGTAGCACTCATGTTATTCTACTAATAGTTTGATAAATCATTTCATTATATTTTTAACACATTCTTTTGAAATTGTAAGTAAACTCTTTGGAATCACATTTTTTCAAACAAAAAATTATATTTATCTATTTTTCATTAGTTATTCTAAAACATATCATACTATTCAAAATATTACGTAACTTATTCGCTTTTTCAAATAATTTTACCCTATTAACTGCAGATACAAATTGTCTGAAATGTTTATGTGTTGGCTGGAACTTTAATATCTTAATTCTGTTTTAAAAGCCTTCTAATATTTAAAACAAAAAATAGTTCACATCATAAAACTTCACATTAATTTCCTGTTTCACTTGTGTTTGTTGCCACTTTAATAAAAGAAAAAAAAAACAGACTAGAAGATAATTGAAATGAATCGGTGGTTTTAAGCTTATCTACTGTTTTAAAGCTAATCTTACAGGAAACAGTCGTCCTCTTTTGTTACTTTAATCTAAAAATCGCTTACGTTTGCAAAAATCACATGGCTGCTAAAGACGTCATAAAATTTCCCATTAATTTCCTGTTTCACTTGCGTTTGTAGCCATTTTAATAATAAAAAAAAGAAACAGACAAGAATATTATTGAAATTAATCAGTAGTTTCATCAGTAAAAATCGCTTACTATTGCAAAAATCACGTAGCTACAAAATACTTCTTGTAAAACATAAAAATTATTTTCAGCAAGTTACCGCCTTATAGCCAGGGCTAAGACAGAAATACACAAAATACAGCGCCAGCTTAGACATGGACTGAGCTGCCGGTGTATTCTATGTATAAAAAGTATTCTTTTTAAACTTTATACTCAAGTGTTCTGCGCGTGGTTCTCATGCAATTATAAAAGTAATTGCAACGACGAAGTGTTTAAACAAATTAGGTTTACTTACACAAACTAGGACAGAAATTTACTACATCCAGAAAAAGTATGTGCGAAAAGTTACGCAGCTATAAAATTTAAAACAACTTATCAAACTTAGCTTATACCAAAAAAATTGCCACTGTTAATTAACACCATTCATGTTGTTGCTAACAGACTGTAATTTTATTCACTTAAAGTATCACAACTCTTAAGAAGCATTTCTTTAAGACTAGTTGCAATCGCCTAATATTCCATAAAGTTTTGTAACCGTATTAACCACAATAATCAAAAATAAAATGATAGTTATGGTTACTTTAGCAAAGTCTAATTATTTCCTGCGAATTCCAAATATTACTCAAACGCACAGAATTACTTAACGATGTTTCTCCGCAACCATACCGAGCGTATGTACTGTTTTTAAAGCTTATTAATAGTGAAAATAGTCGTTCTTGTTTGTTACCTAATTCGAAAACTCGCCTACTATTGCATAAATCAAGAGACTACAAAATGCTTCTTGTAAAAAAAAAAGACATGCAATATTTTCAAGTGTTACACCAAATTTTTTTGTGCACACTTCTCTCTCGATCACAAAAGTAGTTACAACGGAAAAATATGTGTGATATATTACGCAGCTATAAAGTTTAAAACAGCTTATCAAACTTAGCTTATACCAAATAATCTGCCACCATTAATTAATAGCATTAAAAGTCGTTGCTAACTAACTGGTAATCTTACTTCACTTAAAGTATCACAACACTTAAGCAGCATTTCTTTAAGACTAGTTGCAATCGCCTAATCTTCCATGAAGATTTGTAACCGTATTAGCCACAAAAATCAAAAATTAAATCATAATTCTGGATACTTTAGCACTACCTAATTATTTCCTGGGAATTCCAAATATCACTCAAATGCATGGAATTACTTAATGATGTTTCTCCACAACCATCCGTAAATATTAATTAACAGCAACCACCCTCGTAATACTTGGGCGTTAAATCTGGGATTAAAACTCGGGATGCAACGATTGCTGTTGGAGTTTCACAACAGATCGTAATTCATAATTAGACTCTTTTAGCGCCCTGGAATAAAAGAAGAGAGGGCGATAATATCAGCGGGCAGCAGAGCGCGAAGTTAAGCATTAAGCCCTTCTCTCGGCATCATTTTTCAAGAGGCTGGAAAGGCAGTTAAAAACCTCTCTTTTAGCGATAAATCACTTTCCCCAAGCGTTTTTGGAAGCAACATGGGAAAATGACGTTTCATAAATAAACCGCATTAATGTACTTGAAAAATGTGGTGTGCGGTAAAAGTTTGGAAATTTTAGGTTATTATAAAATTTCGCTTTTATTGAAACTAAAAATATTACGTTTTGCAGTGTGTATAAGATTTAGAAAAATAGAGCAGTTTTAAAGTGTGCCACTTTAAGTCAATGTATTTTTCATTTCAGATCATTTTAACAACTTTTTCAGAAGCTAATTGTGGGTGAATTTAAAAAGAGTATTAAGTGTCAACAACAGCTCCAGTTAAAAGTTTTGCATTTCGTTTTGTATATCCTAAAGCAGGGGCGGCAAATAGGGGGGTCAAAAGGGGGCGGTCGCACCCCCAAATTTTTTGAGCAGAATGATAGAAAATGGGTGAATTCAATTTATGTGAGTCGGAAATCAATGTTCATTAAAGGAAATCTCGCTGGTTCTCAGCAATTATTTGATGAAAATCGACACATTCCCAGACTAGAAAAAGTGTTTTTCGTTATTTAGATGATGACTTAGAAATTCATGAAGTATTTTCGGCTTTTTCAGAACATAAAAAACCGATAGAGAATCATGGTTAATTTTAACTAAAGAAGACACTGCCTCATAAAGGTTAAATATTTCACACTTGTGTGCCCAGTGTAACGATATTATGCTCAATGTGAGAGGCTCGTGAAAAGTGGTGTGGCAACATGGTTTTCACAAGAAAATTCCAGGATATTTTACATTCACTTTTACGCTCATTTTTAAGTGTATATTTATTTAATCTTTCATAGAAACTTCTTAAAAATGCATGTGCTTATTGAATAAAAAAAGACATATAAACCAAATACCTTTTATGGAGCTCTATTAATTATGTAATCGCGGAGTGATACGAGATAATCTTTAAAAGTTATAACGATGAAAACATTTCTCTATAACTTCAACAGTGATTTGTTGACTGGAAGAATTATTGCAAAACGATTCTTTCAATGGTGAAAAAGCTCATGCCCTTTAGCATGTATGACTTCGTTTGAATTTTTATCCAATTTGTTTGCATCGGAAAAAGGTTTTTGTAAAATGCTTTACTGTATTAAAATCTATATCTTCAATCCGCTACTCGACTATTCAAACCACAGTTCAATTTACAATTCATTTGTGCACCATACTACCACAGTTCAATCTACAATTGAAGCTGAAAATAGATTTTTTATAGATGTATATTTCAATCAATCGTGAAATTTTTCAAAAAAAGTTCTTCCTCTGAGCCAATTTTAAAGAGGAGCAAAAAAAAAAAAAAAAAAAAGTCAAAAATCCACATGATGATGTGAAGACAAACATTGATTTTTGAATATTTTGTATGAAGTAATAGATTCAGTTTCGAATGAAGTTAACACAAGATTTGATGATAGTTATTTTTCTGTATGGTTGGCTGGGGTTATGGTTATTTGGATTGGATTTTAAAAACGAAAAGTAAAATGTTTCAACTGTGAATAAAATTTTTAGCATGAGGCAAGAAAAATTACAAGCAATGTACTGACAGAATAGCTTTCACATCCAGAGATTGCAGTTTCGTCCTTGTTATGAACTCATAAGTCTGGAATAGTGAACAACAAAACTGGAGGCAGATGACATCTCATTGAAGCTGAGAGCGCCGACATGACTAGATTATTCAATGATGAAAAGTTTAAGCCCCTCACAGTTCTTGAAGTAGCCTGGGTGATTTTGAAGAGCAAGATATAAAAAGTGTTTTCATACATAACTTTGTGTTACTTCAATTATTTTTTAACTCTTACAATCAGCTCCGCTAGTAGAGAAAGAATTTTTTTTTTTTTTATGTCTCAGAAGGTTAGAGAAATATTTTTGAAGCACAAAGGCGGGGGGGGGGGGGGGAAACCCTTTTCTATTAAGCTGAACTGGCAAAACAGCACGACATTGGGCACTGATAGATTAGTAACACGATTCCCTGCTCTTCCGAATTCCAAAAATCATGCATTATAACTTTTCCAAAAGGTCTAAAAAATTTAGTAGCGAGATGTTTTGTATGATAACTTTTTAGTCAATGAATCAAAATTTTAATTGTTTCTAAACAATAATTTTATTCATACTAAACCGATTTTATGACAACTTCTGGTTAGCTGATGTGTGTTAGGTTTCGCTTTGGGGTTATACATATTTAAGAAACTCGACCCCCCAAATGAAATGGTGAAATGCCGCCCCTGTCCTAAAGTGAAAAAGTATGAAAAGGCACAATCTATAAAAGTCTTATATTTTTAACCGTGCGCTGTGCTCTATTATTTTTAACATGCGCGAAATACAGATTACTTGAATAGGTAAAACCAGTGTCTTTCAAGCAATAGGCGAGTTAAATTTCCTTCTAAGAATTACATCGTTTGCATATTATCACAAAATTGCGAAATTGAGATTCTGCAGAAAAACAAGAACAATAATCACATAAAATTAAAAATACGTCTCAAAAATCATGCTTTCTTTTTTTTTTTTTTTGAAATCATCGGACCATTAGCAGTTTGGATATTAGAGTCATGAAAGACCATATAAAAGAGAAATATATAAATGTAGAACATTGAAATCAAAACTTTCCTCGAAATTATAAAACTATTTTCTTTTTTAAACGCTAATCAAAAATTGTTATTATTACTTAAATGCTTTTGGTTGGCAGAACAACAAATTTTCTTGTATGGACATATAAAGGGCATTTCAATAAAAGGGAATAGATTTTGAAGTTAAATAAAAGAAGTTGTGTGTGAGATATTAACGAAAGTTTTTTCAAAGGTCCACACATGCCATAGCATCGTTAAAATGTCTACGCAGCTTCTAACGGTGGCATGGATCTGAGTGGTCCAATTTACAATGACTCTGCTGTAGAGATCCGACTGAATTTGAGTGATGAGGTGGGTTTTCTTGGCTTTACGGTTATCGGTCAATTTCGCCTTATTTGTATAGACCTGTGACATCAAGAAAATGTTAAGCTAATTGCACGATCTTTGTGACCAATTCACGTCACCTCTGCAAGAGGTGACCATACACTCAAATGGTTTGTTCAAAATGTGCACCTTGGCGTTCTTTGTGAGGCACGTAGCGCTGTAATGCTGGAATTACATGCCGTTCTATGTCCATGAGTTTTGGCCAAACGAAATCAGTTGTCAACGTTCTTTAGCGCTTACTGTTCATTGATGGTTTCACCAACATCGTTTTCAAAAAAGCACGCACTAATGCGCCGTCAGCCCAAAATCCGCACCAAACAGTAACTCTTCGAACGGTTCTTACCATCTGATGAACCTCACTTGGATTGCCATCGTCCCATATATGGCTCTGAACGACCAATGCGTCTGCCGTACAATGTGCTAAAGGCACGCACTGTTGGCACAAATGAACGCTCATTCTGATAGTCAAGTTTAATCATTTGGACGTGCTGCTCAAGTGTGTAACTTCAATGCTGATTTGGCATCAGTGACTGACTGAATATAAAACAGATAGACGTCACCAAAACAACATGGCCGCAACAGGCCGCCTATGTTAACCTGCACAAACTGAAATGGACTTTATTTCATGTGCATATCTGTGTCTTCACAGCGTACCTTGAATATGTATGCTGCATTCTAAATGTTATTTTTTAAGTAAATAATGCTTAAAATTTTAATGCTTGAATTCAAAATATAATAATGCTACAAATTTGTTTACCACGTTCTTTAACATCAAGAAATCGACGGACTTTCTTCATAGAAAGAAACGAGTTGCTGTTAGTAAGTAGTCAAATATTGCATAGGATACAGTACACAAATTGCAATATACTGTCTGAAAAAGTGCCGATCTTTCTCACACTAAATTATAAATCGAATTTAAAAAAAAAAATCTCGGTTTCACTTAAATCTATGTCAATTCCGTCATTTAAATCTATGTATTGTAAAAACAAATGCATAATACGAATTGCATATTGTGTACTGTTTTAATTTCCAGAAATTAAATTAAAATATAAACTAATGAATTTGATGCTGCTGTTTATTTTAAGATGAAGGTGGTATATCACTAGCTAAATATAAGAATTAACTTAAATGAAAACTATTCACTCGTCTTTGTTAAGTGAATTGACATACTATTTTTTCCCAAATGTTTGAATTGCGTTCTGTAATTCTTATTGGAGTTTATATAAGTCGACCTAGAGCAGCGTGCTATGGTCTGCATGCAATCTTACATTCGTTAACAAACCGTACGACTACTCTTTATCCTTTAAAGTTTATGTTTTCAGCTTTATATCTTAAAAACGGAAGGTTTCTTAGAACTACATTTCTAAGGAATACCAGAAAAATCGTAATAGTAATAATAATCGCATACGATAATAATTGTAGTATCGTAATAATTTCAAATCAATTTATCGATATGTCTTATTTTTACATTTCAATATCTAACGTAAATACATATAACCTTAATGTACATGTAACCCAAAATTAATGCTATTAGCCGGATACTTGGTAGATATATATAACGTATAAATTATTTCAAGAAAAGTAGCCACAATAAAGCGGGACTGAAAAAACACAATAATAGCACATCCAAAACTGCAGACCATTTTTCACCGAGGAAACAAGTTGAAAGGCTTGTTTTAACCATTAATCAATTTTACGACGAAAGACAAAATGAAAATACCGTTGAGAATGATAAGATAAAAACTTCGGAAAGGGTTTTAATAATGACAAAAAAAAGAGGGGGCTTTGAATTGTAGAGCTGACAAATTACAACTTTTCTGAGAGATGAGTGAAATTGATTATGATTTCAAAAGGAGGTGAAGACCACGTGACGTAAAATGGGAAGCCATCATTCATTGAATTCGAGCAGAATACTTAACTTAGTCATTCGAAAAAGTTGAGCAAGTCCATCTCATTAAAAGTGTTTTGAAATGGCGAGACGGAAAAAAAACCGCTCTCATTTTTAATAATAAATTTGGCAAGTGACATTTCATGAAAAGAGTTTTTAATTATAACCCTCTTCATGGCAGTGAGTCGAGCGATTCCCAATTAGAAATATCTTTTTCCTATGTGTTTTAACTGTCATTGTGTCTGGAATCACAACTAGTAAGCATCATTAATAAAGTTTTTAACTGCCTGAAGTGGTTTGAATTTATTGAGAACAAAGTAAAATATTTCATTAAATGACAGGTAAGTGCCAATGGAGAAAGTATGACCGTATTCTTTTAGCTAAATTTTTCCAAGAAACAATAATTGCATTTCAGGAAGTACAGTAATTATTTTTCAATGAAACTAATACAGTATTATTTTTCAATTAATGAACTAAATTAATTGGGAAAAGAAATATTTTTTTTTCTGAGACCGAATTCAGTTTAAAGTACCAATGGGCTCTTGTACATGATTATTTTCCAGCTGCTTGGTTATGACTATCTGAGGCTGATGAGCGCAAAATTATTAGCAAAATGCAGTCTCTGGATACTGTAACGAAATTGTTTGGCATTGTTTTCGATTATTTATTGCCTGTTTAAAATGTAAAATTACAGTTCGAGTAATTATCAGAATTTGCAGAAACATACATTTTAAAAAATGTTTGGTACAGATGTGATATACCCCCCCATTCGGCGACATTCGATTTTTTTGCACAAAATTAAAATATTTTTCTCGCCAATGAGGCGATAATTTTTTATGCATGGCATCCCTGGCCAAACTAACCTGTGTTTAGCAACCCGAAGGCAATCTTACAGATCTGTTCAAACTTGTTTACTTGGGTTGTTTGGGTTTCACGCAGGAGAGATACGTGGTGTTGTTTCGTGCAATATACCTTACAGGAATGCTTATTTTGTGTTAGTTTAAATTCAGTAGTTGTGTTTTGAAGTAAAAACATTAGAAAATGCCAGTTTCTTCAAACTTGAAGGTTAATTAAAAATCCAACGTGGTGTGTATCTGTAACGTGCCATTGTCATATGATGTATTGTTTTAGACTGAGTGTGAATATTTATACCATATAAAAAGGTAAGTTCTTTATTTTAGAATTCAAAAAAAACCTCTCACTTCCAAAATTCTTTGTTTTTACAAATCCTTGAAGGGTTCTTGTAGTTTTTAACTTTATTTTTACTGTATGTAAATTAATTTTACAGAAATAGTACGGTTATTTTGTTCTAAAAGTTAATTCTTATCGATGCCACGAATTATTTAGACATTCTATTAACGTGCCTCCTTTAGGTACTGAATTTTATGTTAACAATTGAAAGTTCTTTCGGTTGTACTCTTAAAAATGCTGAATTTTATTAATAAATCTGCACAATAATGGTGCATATTTCACACTTAAAACAGTGTCATTATTGTACACTGAACGGAAGGAGCCACCCTTGGGTGTCTCCTGAAAATATACATAACTGTGACCATACTCCGACTGTAATGTATATTAACAGTCGGAGGGATAACGGACCGAGCGGAGCGAGATCCTGGCGAGCCAGAGGTCTCATAGTACTTTCGTAATGAGACCGAGGCTATGAGACCGAGGGCTCGTAACCCGGAGAAATGATGAAAAAAAAAATTAATGCATTAATTTCGACTTGTAATTAATACAATAATTTATTTCATTGTATTTTAATATGTTTGCAAAAAACCCCGGCCCTGTACATTTTTGAAGCATATATTCGTGATGTTTTTTGTTGTGCTTTTATGTTGTTTATATATATATTGTGTTCTGAAGTGCTTTGATCATGTTTTTTTATCTGATTTTTTCCTGTTGGCGCTAAAAAAGCATCGCTAAGAACGATGTATGACATATGTCGTCATACATCGTTTTCTTGGCGACGCTTTCTTGGCGCCAACAGGAAAAAGTCGCCAAGGGTGGGGTATATCACATCAGTTCCAAATGTTTTCATTGTATTACATTTTTGTCTCAGCAACAATTTTTATACTTTAAAAAGCATATAGCCTAGCTATGTTAACTCACTGCATGAAAGGCATAGAGCAATATGCATATAAAATGATTTCTTAACTTTAATATTCGGTTTTTCACTGTTTTGTAAATGGGGTTGAGTCTTTGAGTTTTAAAGTGTGTAAGAAATCCTGAAAGAGAATATTTGTTGGCACAATTTTTTTTCACCGGAAGTGATAAAGACACTAGTGTTTTCTACTTATTATAGATGAAAAACGATATACATGCCATTACAAATTCAGTTTTTTTTTTTTTTTCAAATCTTTAAACTTAATGTCACACTAAAAAAATATATATAAAGTTTGTAAGAAGCAAGTCTACTATTTGATATTTAACTAGGCATTTAAAAAGAAAAATTGTTATGCAGGTATTTTTTTTTAGTTATTCAAGCCCTGCCTGAGTTATTGCTCTTAAAAATATATTTGATTCGTTTTAACTTTCGATAAAATTACATGCAACTTGAAAAATATTCATTACTGGTACAGAAATACAAAAGAAATTATTGATACTAGAAATACTTATGTCTTTATTGCGGCAACTCAATGGTGCCTTCAGCAAATTTTAATTGTAAATATTTCAAAATTTCTTCAAGATGTACTTTACGGTCTCTAAGAGTCTCTTTTAGTGCCTGAATAGAAACTGAGTAAGGTAGGTGCGGGTAATAAGGCCTACCTAAGGGATATTTGGAATAAAATGGAAAGAAAAGGATCCGAATCAGCAAATTGCAAATTTAATTTAAATACCATTCAATTACTACACGAAAATAACAAAAAACGGCCTCTCTTGCCGAAAACAAACACAAAATTAATTATTTAAAAAAACCTTGCAATTAGGCCTTATTATACTACGGTAGGGTAATAAGGCCTAATATTTTAACACTCGTAAATAATCAAAATAAGCTATTAACATTGGTAATTGAGATCATTTGTAATATCCTTAAGTATTACTCATGCTGAAAATCTTCAAAATAACAAAAAAAAAAAAAAAAAATTAACAGCCGTCAGGACACTCAAAAATATCTTCGTCATCGGCTGTCAAACCGACGCATTGCTCATGACACCACCTGTTGCATTTTGAACAGGGCCTCATGTCAATCATTTTATCCTCCTCACAAGCGTGACAGTACCAATTGGCATCGTTGTTTCTGGTATTTTTTTTATCGTCTTTCTTTGAGGGTTGACGTCCTTTTTTGCTTTTTTCTCTTTTCTATATTCTTCAAACAGTTCTTTGGTGACTTTAATTCCTCGATAATTAATAGATTTTCTTCTTAAAATTGATGTTTTTTTTCAGTATTTTTCACTGGAGTACGCATAAGCTCCTGAAATGCTTTTATTTTAGTTGAGCTAGTGGTACATTGTCCTCTTCATCGTCCGAACTAGAACCGTAAATCATGCCGTACGTCGTTCCAGGAGGTTTGTTTGGGGTACTATTAATTATTTCATCTTGTGCTGTCGATGTGGAAGGCCTTGGGGTTATTGACGTGAGGGAGGTGCGAGGTTCCGAATTTTTTTCTTGAAATTTGTCAGCTTCGGGAGCTGGAATTTCTGTTAATACAGACGGAGCAAAAGCTGTTTCTGAAATAGCCTGTGGATTCAATGTACACAAACCAGTGGCTTTAAAGCCGCTTATAATGTTACTATGTGTCATGCATTTAGACCAGACATTTGAAAGAATAACATTAAACCGTGCCTTGGTGAGTTTTTTGTCTGGGTTTTGTTCCATAAATGATAAAACTTCTGCATCCCAGTGGTGTTCAAATGATCGATAGACGGTTTTATCAAGAGGTTGGAGTTCATGAGTGGTGTTCGAAGGTAAACAGTATAATGATATATCGAGAGAATCGGCGACTTCAACGATTGTTAATTCTAGGTGACAAGCCGCTCCATCAAATATTAAAAGGGACTTTCCTGCACTTTTAAATCTAGATAGGTGCTTTAGAAATTCTGTAAAAAGTTCATTAGTCATATAACCCTTTGTAGATTTTTCTGCCAAAGAACCCGGTGGCAAATTTTCATATGATTCTGCCTTCAACCGTTTGCCTTTAAATATTATCATTGGTGGTATAGCAGTACCAAGTGCATTTACACATCCAGCTATTGTGACACTTTCGGCGTGTTCCGAAGACTGTAAATGCGCTCTTTTAGTCCCCTTCTTTGCCAAACAGTCTGCTGGTGGTGAATTGTGAGACGGCAGCCTTTCTCATCCATGTTGTATATTCTTTCAGGATGACTTCTCAAGTAAAGATTATCATAAATTTCATTCAGTCTGTTAAAGTGATCATTAACGATAAATTTGTTAAGCTTTTGAGTTCTGGCCGGGTTCATAAATTGAGCTTTTCGTCTAGATATTTCCGGGTGTCTTTTCATAAATGCTTTAAACCAATCTTTACCAGCAACTTTAGCAAGTTTATTAAAATTATGCTTTATGTTATTAAGCTCACAAAATTTATAAACCAAGCGTCGGAGAATACGAGGTGTCACAGGCAACCCTACTTCAGCAAACCTCAAAATTCTGATGACAAGATCGGCTTCCTGGTCATCACTGAGAATAGATTTTCTACCAAGTGTTTTTTTCAAACTTCTGGTCTGGAGATGGTTTCTAATGGTTCTCCTGGGAACATTATACCTCACAGCTGCTTTATATGAGCTCAGCATACCTCTTCTTACTGCTTGGGCAGCCGACACTAAGTCATTATCAGACCACAGTGCTCGTTTGGGGGGCATCGTGATGTAGGCACTAAAATAAGAATGAACCAAGTCGTAAACAGCCGCAATCACTAATAAACACTCATACCATGTTGAGAAAGGTTGAAAATAAGATGCACAGCTGAAAAACTACGTTACAAAAAAAGGAGTATAATAAGGCCTACGGTCAACTTTCGTAGGCCTTATTAGCCGCTGACGTCGAATTTAAAAAAATACAAAAAGTACAATAATTCGATCATATTATTTCGCTCAGACATGAAATATCGATAGAAGCATTCAAGACAGATAACTGTAGCGCAAAACTATGCATAAAAGCATGATATTACAAAAATTACTTACATTTCAATCTGACGATTTTTTATTATTCGTGTCTTACAAGCGTTCCGTGAAAATGAATCTGGGCTCGCTGGTCAAAACAACTGAGCATGGCGTTGCGACCAGTTTGAGGTGCCATCTGGGAGTGTAAACTATCTACGATAGCGTTTTTGAGCGGCTACAACCATTTTAAATTATGTTTTTGCTGTTTAGGCCTTATTACCCGACAGGCCTTAATACCCACACCTACCTTACATGCTAGATTACACCGGTATTTTATCTTCACATCAAAATGAAAACAATTGTTGCTCTTTTTAAGAGAAACCCCTAATATCTGCCTGTCTGATTGTTTGCAGGGGGAAGAGGCTTGGTATTTAGTTGTTAAATGTAAAGGGTCAGATCAAATGAGACTGAATAGTACTTGCCATAATATTCCCACTGGAAAAAAAAAGAATTTCTCTGTTCGTGCTGCAAAATACTTCAAAAGTCAACTCGGACGGCAATTACCATTCTGTAGGTATAAGATTCAACATTTTTCTTCTTTGAGGTTAGTACATAAATCATTAAAAGAATACTGAAATAGCACACAAGTATTTATAAAAAGTAAGAAAACTACGTACTTGTTAAAATCATTGCACTGTAAAAATATATGATTTATTCGCAATTTGTGTGACAAATTATACTTCAGGCAAAACTAACCTTGCAGCATCATAATGCTGTGAATAGGATTTGCGTTGCTTACACAATGTCGCCTGGTTACGGTTGCCGTAACTATAGTTTCTATGGTTCACAAAACGTAACCTGTTTTAGCAGAACGTTGGAATGTTTTTCTTTAAAAGTTCAAAATATGAAGATACATTAGACAACAGCTGTAACAATATTTATTATTTTTTTATAAAATGTAGAAATAAAACAAGTTCAGGGTTACAACGCGACAATTAAAAAATAATACATGCATCGCTTTAGTGAAAAATTATCTCATAGCTCAAGTTAAAAAAAAGAGAGTTACAAGTTAAAGCAGAATATATTGGATGTATCTCAAAAAGTATCACATTTTAAATATTAATACTGATGACAAATTGAGTTATTCTGCCATTGCTACAAGCTACAGAACTTTATTTATGAATTCATTTTTTCTCCCTACTCCCGAATAACATATTATATTTATAAACATATTATATTTATAACTATATTATTTTATAAACATATTATATTTATAACTAGCCGCCTACGGCGACCAGCTGGTTCGCCTTTTTGCGCCAGGATTGCCGCCTTCGGCGGCTGCTTAGACAATTTAGCGACGGTATTATTAATGTTTTTCTCTATATATTAATATTATCATTCGCCCTTTTACACCAATGTTGCCGCCTTCGGCGGCTGCTTAAATAAATTTCGTCGTGGTATCAATCAATCTCTATCTATCTATATCATTAGTAATTTGAATAAAATATCTTCTAGATCTATCTCCAGTTCCGTCGTTTGGAATATTTTTAAAGGAGGGGGAGGGGAGACACAAACGGTGTATTCTTCATGCAAAATTTGTCGAAAAATAACAAAAAGCACTTCCACTTTTATGTGAAAGCATTGTTTTTTCAAAGTCATGGTGTGTGTGTGGGGGGGGAGGGCACTGACACCCCGTTGAAGTTCCTTAAATGACGGGCATGTCTCCTTCTTGCTGTCCACCTACTATATCGACCTCTATATTTGTCTATCTATCTATACGATCTATGCATATCTACCTCTGACCAGTAATTAACAATCTTTTTTTATTTATATAAGTATTAATTCGAAAAAAACATTTTTTGTTCTCTCAATCTCTATCTATCTCTGCATCTACCTAACCTAACCGTCAATCCGTAACGGAAACAGAGATCGTGCCAAAAACCGCGGGCTTATTTAATTAATATTGCCCGCAAAAAAAAAAAAAAAAAAAGCTCTATGTTCCCCCATAGTATGCAAAAAGTAGCGCTTGCAAAAAGATAAAAAAACTAAAAAAAAAAAAAAAAGGTGAAGAGAAGGCAAACGATTTCAGTTGGATCACGTGATGCGGTAAGTTCGGAACCAAGCAAGCGAAGAGCTCGCGTTGCGTTCTGCATTAAAAAAATTGTAAAAAAAAAAAAACTATTGCGTATTTTTAAAAACTTTTTTCTTCTGAGGGGGGTGAAATGTTTTTACTATTACCAACTAAAAACTTAGAATTGAGGGTTCAATACTTTCTGCAGGATGGGTTTCGAAAAAAACTAAACCCAGAAAAAAATGCAAATTAAAGGTTTTTTCAAAAATTTATAAAAAATAGAAAAATTGCTCTATCTTCAAAATTTTTTCATTCATCATATTTAAAATTAAACTTCCTACACTATAGTACAAAAAATATTTGTGTGGTGCGATTGGTTCGGGGTCTGTGAGGTGAAAAGTACTAAAAAATGCAAAAAAACACATAAAACATTAAATAACTTTTTTTCTAATTAAAATATCAAAAATCGAAGCCCGAGGTGCACACCTTCGGCAAAAACTGCATCTGTATACTAAATTTCATCTTTCTAGGCCTTACCGTTTTCCTGGGATGCGCGCCACAAACACACACACACACACACAAACATCTTATTTTATTATATGTATAGATAAAATGCGTATTTCCGAATATTAAAGTCACACATACCGAAAATATAAAGTTAAACAATGACAACTAAATATGCAGTACACAAATTTGTATTTAACAAGTTGCAGAATAAAGTGTTATAAAATAAAAAGTTAAGGCAAATATAGCTATAACATCAAACCGTTGCCTAAAGTTAGCCATTTCCACAAAACACACTTTGAAAACTTTTCCTACCTCTTTCCCCCTCAGTTGAGAAGTTGAGATTCATTTCTTATAGTCTTCCAGAACAAAAACGGGAAAAGAAAATCAAGAAAATAAACAAAATAAAATATACCATTACCGGGCGTTGAAACTTCCCAAGATGAATGACGTCATTAGTCCCGTGACGCGTGACGTGAAGAACTTGTCATTTCCGCTCAGCGCCATCTACCGTCGACACTGGCCATCATTTGTTTCCCAAGGGACTTTTCCGTGAGGGGTAGTGATATATTTACTTCTTTTTTTGCTTCACTTCTCAGCTGTAGAATTTTCTCGTCATTTTAAAACGTAATTGACGGCAGAAATCTGGATGTACTTTATAAAAGCACGACTTCTACATCCGAACGCATAAATAGATTTAATTTTTTTTCTAGACCAAGTAATTGAAAAAGAAGATGGGAAGAATAAAAGATAGCAAAAGAAAAAAAAAAGCAAAGGTGAATTGCTATTGCTATGCACACGATTTTTTTTGTTTAGAATTTATTTATTTATTTATGTTTTTTTTTTTTTTTTTTTGCCACCTGTTACGTGTGGGGTATGTTCAAACAAAGGTTGTGAAATTTGCTATAGACGTACTGTGTGCCTGAAAAATATGCCAACGTGAATTCTGCCGTGGGAGGATACAGCATATTATCTGCATTTTTTTTTCTTTTATTTTGCATTTTTGTCATTTATTGTTCTTAAGTTTTATTGCATACGCATGCTTATTTGGTTTTCTCTGAAAAGCGAAGCACAAAAAAGCGTCTAACTCCAACATGTCTTTATTGTTAGTTCTCTTAATATCTTCGAAACTTATTTCTGCAGACACTGCGCTTTACCTTCATACGAAAGAATTTATCCATATACCATGGAGAGGCGTATGAGTTGCTTTGACCGGTAAGCCATAATATGCCTCACGGCGAATATTTGTCAATTCTGACCTCATGGATCGAACGCCCTCAAGCTTCATAAATGTTCATATTATGACATACTATATGTACATGATCACATACACAAAATGTGCGTAATGGATTACTGGGAGTATACCCTCAGAAAAATTGATGGGAACAACACTCTCCAAAACAATGCATGATCACATATCCTGATCTAGATCCGGAGTAAGATTGAAGGATTCTGAGCATGCAAATTTCAACAACGAGAGCAAACATAACGAGAAAATACAATCAACAACCGTTAAGTTTCATGTATGCTCTATGTATGGTAAACTTGCTTATTCTGTACTTCTTATTAAAAGATTCCCTTGAAAACAAAAACTATCATATTGTTACAAATTCTGTAAACAGTAACTTTTGTAGTAACGTAACCTGTAAATAGTTTCCTGTAATGAATATACAGCCCCTTTACATTCGGCCGAAGTATACGATCCCCCTATTCTTTTTCTTCTTATTTCATTCACTGATTTTATCAATGAAAGTGTAGAACGGTGTAGCATTTTCTGGAATATTTGAGAGCTCTCTTTTCGGTGTGTATATAAGCCGTTAAGCTGGATAAAAAGTTAGTTTCGATTGAGAATTTGTACTGAGAGTGTATTAGCTCTGTTTATTGCGAGGCATTTCGCTGTGTTGTTCTCGTATTTGGAAGTACCGTTGAGTTTACGGTGTTGAGTGATACTTGTTTAATTGCTGATGATTAATTTAGCAGTTGTTGACGCTCTTTCCGGTACATAGTGTAAATAAATTTCCTGTATTTTTAATCAAGAACTGTGTCGTCCTTTTAAGAAAGTTGGAAGCCGCACCGGATCCGTTACAATATTATTATTTATATATTACGAAATCAAAATAACCGTGTCAAATTTATGTAAATGTATGGCAAACTTGCTTATTCTGTACTTCCTATTAGTAAACATTATATAGCTTATGGCACACGATTACTTTAAACTGATATTTTTCAAAACTGTTATGCTTCCTTATAGTTGCTATAGGTGTAAAATAACTTATTATATTTTAAACGATTCCCTTAAAAACAAAAATGATCATATTATAAATATTATTTTGCGAAGTCGAAATAACCAGGTCAAATTTATGTATTAAGGTTCGAACTTTTCTTTGGTAGCTTGTTGGGTGACATTTTCTGTTACACTTTCCTGTTGACTTTAAATTAGAAGAACGGGTGTTGAATTTTTTTGTGGATGTACGATGTCATGGATCTGGTCTAGCAAGCCCTGCTGGCCAACGGGGGTGCGCAACAGAAACAACACCGGAATGTTTCTAAAGTAATTATTCCTTAAATGAATTTAATAAACATCAGAATAAAATCGGCATTAACTCTTGAAAACATTTTATTCATAACAAACATCATTATTTTTCGTTTAATGTGTCGCTCTCTCTTAATGTAGTTTTGCTGGCGATCAGGTACACTGTGTATATTGTTTTTTGATTTAATCGAATGTCTATGCTTTAGCTATGAAATAAAGTAGATAATGGTGGAATTTTAAAAGTACATCAAAATGCCCTAATCTTCTGAATCACTTAAGCACACCAAAGTCTTCCTCACATTTTGGAGCAAAGCAACATTTTTTTTTCATAAATCTTTTCTAAATAAAAATCCGTTTTCTGTTCGTAAATTTTAAATTATGTCAGCTTGTTAAAAAAAAACTCTGCAATACCAACGTGACAGAAAATGTGATTACTTGACTGCTATATACATTGAAAGCTATTAGATTCATTTTGCAAGTTTGTTTACTGTAAGTTTGTTGCAAACGATATGATGATGCTGCAACTATTTGGCCATTCAGCTAACTGAATTGCATGGTCAGCTTATTTATATGTAGTGTTTCTCAAAGTTCCACTACAACAAATCGTAAACCTTTACTGATGGCAGAAACATGACTGTTTAAGTAGATCAGATCAAATATTCCATGGCTGTCAGGAACAATATTGTAAATTTATTATCTTGCAGCCGAAAAAAATAAAGTTCATGTTTATTGACGTTTTGCTCAAAAAACCAGAAGGATAAATTCAATTAAATCTTCTATTATGTTTCGAATTTTAAAAGTCGTAAAACATTCACAGTGGTAAAGATCCTAAAAGTAGTAAATGAATAAGAAAATACATTTAAAGCACATTTTCTCCCGATTCAAAACGTGAAGTTCATATATATATCATTGTGTATTCAAATAATAAACAGTGATAGAACTGAACTAGAATTACTTCAGAAGCAATATTATCAAGCAAAAGTTTTTTTTATGAAGCTATGTGTTTTCTGGTTAGAAATTGTTCTAAAAATCATTATCTATACATGTAAACAAATAAACGAAAATTTGTTTACAACATTTGATGGGAAAACGAACACATTCTTAGATTGTAAACTAATTTGTTGTAAAGTGCGTAGTTCAAATGGCTTGAAAAAAATCTATTCATGAGACCAGGGACATGCTCTAAAAGGAAAAATTGTTTTAATTTTTCTGTTGATAACATATACGAAACATGATTTCGCCAATACATATTATATGAAAATCTAAATTCCCAATATTCCTTTCACGAGAAACGAATTGGAATTTTTTTCCCAGGTGGCATGCGTTAAATTTAGAAGCTTAAAAAACGTTTTAAAATGGTTGCCAAAAAGTTGACAGCCGTTTAAAAACGTTTTCTGAAACAAAATAAGATGTACAGGCTCCAATAATAAAAAAAGATTCTTCATGTGTAATCAAATATTATTACGGTCTTTAAATTTCCGTAACTTGACGATAACATCAATATTAAGAGCCCTTTATCAACGGGCAAATTTAGTCAGGATGTTAAAAAATACTTCTCTTTTTAATTTTTTTTAAACGAAACCGAGCCATTTATTGACATCTTTCACAATATGATGCACTGAGAAGCAACGGGACGTAGGTGGACATTTTTAAGTTTTTATTAAAACGCGCTGAACAGATAACCTAATAAGTCCTAGGTAGGCTCTCGGTAATTTTTTTCCTTAAAATAACGCTGTACAGCAGCATCCACCAGGGCCACTAGTACTATCTCTTGCCCCAGAAGACAGAGGAGAGGTTCCCCTACTCTTTGTACTGGTTATCTCCGAATTTTTAATTGTGCCACTTGTATCCCTTTGCTTCTCACTGCCTTATATATATATATAATTAACTTGTTTGAAGAAATGAGTACAAAAAATGTTTAACTATATTCAGCACTATAATAGTTACTTTCATCATCAGAACTAAAAGCATTGAAACAACTTTACAATGGTACAAAAAAATGAAGCTGTTAAAATTTCTATTATATTTCTCTGCTTAACTCGCTGGAAACTTCTGTTGTTCTATACTGAAAGGTTGCATAAATTTAAAAGAAAAACAGCCTTAAATAAATAGTGTTATGTGAAGTGAATGCAGAAACGTGTAATTTTTCTTCTGAAGTATGCTATTTTACATTATCTTTTTAAATTCAGACAAGAAAGCTGCAGTTTTTATGTTCCTAGGTTATTAAGTGGTAAAAACCGTTTTCAAATTTGCACCGAGATATTTAAATGAGTTGTAATTTGAAGCAAAGTTTCTTCGGAAGAAAAGAAAAAAATGTAAGAACGAATAGGATGCGATAATATCCTTACTTAGTTTTTCAAATGCGAGGTTATTTGGATAAGTAAACAAGAAAATAAAAGAAGCATAATTTATCTTTCTTCGAGGCTTATGTTTGGATTTGAAAATGTGTTTTTTATCCAAAAGCTAGCAAGTGAAAGTCTTAAAAACTACGATTTGCATTGTACTTGATATTTATCTCGACAAAAGTTTCTGGTTTTGGAATAAAAATTCCGTTGCGTTTTATTGCGAGAAATTAGTGTAAACAATATGTTCTGAAGTATTTTTTCATTCAAAAGAATGTGGAACTTCAATGCTTTTAAAAGTTTTTGAAGACAAGAAACATTGGATTTGCCTTATTTTAACGTAAAAAAATATTTATTTTTCTTAGATAAATAAATAGTTTTTTGTTACGCAAATATCAGGTTATGAAATAGATAATTAATTTTTTGAGTAAAAATACGGTTTGTTTGAAAAGAAGAGTTTTCACACTTATATGTTTTCTATGAAAGTCCTTCCATAAAATAAGAAACTTCAACATTAAAATGCTACACTAAAAACTACTATTGAATGAATTCGTTCTTTTTCCTAGTTTTTACAATTTTAGTCTTCTAAGGATAACTCTTAAATATGTATTGTCTTAAATATGTATTATGTTTGTTAAGCATGTCTGCAACTTATTCTAATTATAAGCAAATAAAAAGCAATTTATTTAACTAAAACCAAACAAAACTCGTAAAAAAAACGTAATTACGTAGGAAAGTTTTCACATGTTTTCCTGACAAATTTATTTAAAAATATGACACTCCATAATTTAATTTTAAAATATTTTTTGTAATTAACAATTGTTCTTAAACTTTTTAAAAAATATTCATTTTTTTAAAATTTTGCAATAAGAGTGAATTATGTGCAAATATTCACATTACTCACTCAAGTAATTGAATTTTTTTTTTCAGAGTTGATACATAATGATACATTAAAGTACCCAGTTCTGTGTGTACGCTACATACTAAAGCTCGAGTATTATAATAATTCTTAACACGAAGTACAAATACGAAATTAGTATTAGACTCATTTTAATTTTCTTATACGGAGGAATACTTAAGAAATTAAAACAAAATTATAATGCTTTTTTCTTATATATTTCTAGTAGTACATCAGCAGAAGAAACATATTAATATACAGAGTGTTCCGTTTTAACCTTCAAGACCTTTATTTTCGCACCCGTTGGTTTTAGATGCATACTTCCAATTGCAAACATGTTCAAAATCAGATGCGGAGCTCAGACATTGAAACTTTGAAGCAAAAATTAAAATGAATCAGAAAATGAAAATAATAACTTTTATATGGACCCTAGGTCCCCTACTTCATATTTAGGGAAATATTCTTCCATTGAAAAATAATTCCAACAATAAAAGTTTAAAATTAGTACGATCAATATTCACCGATATATGAAACGCACCTTTTTGAGATTTACACCACTATTCACTCGCTGTTAATAACACCTTTTGTGGGAAAATATAGCAGTTCACAAGTGTTTAAAATTATGTGTGTGCACAGAATGTGGTTTTTCAACTTATTCGAGGTTTTTCAGTATGTTTTTGCGTATCACGGCGTAACATTTGCGTTTATTATTGAATAGCAATAAAAAATATAAATACTGTGTGTTTTTTACTTTGACAACGTGCCATTCTTCTAAAAGGGCGTAAGTTCCAATCTCATCTGCTGTATGGTCCCTTAAAACTTTAAACTGGAATATCTCCTTGAATTTTGATCGCACAAATATAAAGTTTTTTGTGTCAGTAATAGTGTTCACTAAAGATTATTTCTCTAAATATATATTAAGGGACCTGGGGCCAGTGTAAAAAGTTAAATTTTGTATTTTCGCTTCAAGCTTTCAATATCTTAACTCTGCATCTGATTTTGAACATTTTTGCAATTGAAAGAATGCATCTAGGACTAACGGTTGCGAAAATAAAGACCTTGCAGGTTAAAATGGAACACCCTGTATATTTTTCTGAACTGCGGCATATAGAAATGAAACTGCATGGGCAGTAACGATGGTTTGAAATATTTCATCGATGTCACCAGTTTTCCCTTTCTAAATGGCATGCGCATTTGCACAATAATCAGTTAGGCAATATATTTTAGTATAATTAAACTATTTTATTCTGGTATTAACTAAATCACAATATTGTGGTTGGAATATATGATGTAGCTGTCTTATAACAGTCCTGACATTGGCGCAGTTTTACTTTATCGGACTTAATGAAAAAATTCGCGACGGTAAAAAAAAAAAAACTTAATATTAAAGAAAATAACATTTTGATGCATATTTGTTTTTTTTTTCTTTGTCAAAAACCTTTTGTGCTTATCATTATTTTTTTACTCATTTCATTTTTTCTAAGCTTATAAAACTCACGTTTGAGTGCCAACGTAGCTACTCGTTTGATAGTTACTTTCCTTTAACTAGATCTCAAAGACTAGTTAAGCAGTAATTATGATAACAGCAAACACATTTTTATTTTCCATTTAAGGTTTCTATGAAGCAAAATATATTCTTAATATTATTATGGATAACGTTTATCAGATATGGAAATAAAAATCAACACTTAAATAACTCAAAAATGGATTTTGTTTCTACATTTGGATTTTACTTTAGCATATTATCATTAAACACTTTAAAAAAATTTCTGTTCTTGAAAGTAACTAAAGTAATATATTTCGGTAAAAATTAAATAACACTTTAATAATAAATGACCTATTACAACTTTGTATACCGTTTCTTGAGGAAGGTATCAAGATTGAATTGCTGAATGCATATGTCAACTTATAGAAAACATTTCTAGTTTCAAAATGATCAGCAAATATATGTTTTATACTTTTCTCGTTATCCTCGAACCAGAAAAATGAGTAACACGTGTCATAGAACAACATTTCCTGATTATTTAATTAAAAGCATTTTGCATGTAAAAATTAACACCTACGCTGATGACCCTATTTAGTTAATTCCTCCATTCTATTCACAGTCATACATCTCACTAAGCAAATGCTTTTTTGCCGCTTTTATATGTAACACTACATCCATGAGATTAATTAAACTTTTACATGTGGCAAAAACAGGAAATCTTCTTTCTTGTTACTGTGCCATTAAGTTCACAGATTAATTTAATTTCCAAGTATGACTTCCGATGAATAAGTGCGTTTAATCGAATAACTAAAGCTCTCAATGCATTAATTTTTCGATAACAAATTCCACGGATTTGTCATAAATGTCGCTAATGTAATCATTCAACACATTTTAATTTCCGCACATCTCTCATCTTGCTGAAATGCCAACTATCAACTGAGTAATTTGGCTTCCTTCCCAGAATCACTAATTGACATTAATAGTAATTAAATATTAAAAACATCGTTAAAGGCGACTCGTCTGAGCTAAAGCTTAAACTAAGGTAAAAGCTCTGCAATTTAATTTTTATGTCATTAAGAACAACTCTTCTCAGTCATTAATCATTTGTGTTTCGGATTTTTTTCTAAGTAGGTGACTTAATAGCATCTTCTTGAGAGGTTTACGAGTAAAAAGGCTAAAAGTGCAATATCTTAAGAGAGAAAAATTTTATCTTCAGCTTATTAGTAATTAAAGAGATGGAATTTTTGCAATGGAAACACAGTTGTTTTTGCAAGCAAAACAACTCATGAAAACAGTACAATAATAGTTACTTTGTGAAAAAGTGTGTGTGCGTAATTTTACAGGGTACATCATTAGAGCAAAAGCAAATGAGAAACTACATCAAAGAAAAACTACGAACTACATCGATTTTACAGTAATTGCGTCATTTTTGGTAACAAATATTTGTAAAATTATGCATGTACAACTAAGATAGATGTAGCTATTTCTGTTTTTATTACAAACTAGCAAACATACCCAGCGTTGTCTGCGTCAGTAATAATATTGAGAAACAATTCGTAGTTAGTTCCCTTTATTTTTAGCTGTGCCCCGCAGTTTCACCCGCTTTAATAAGACAACAATGAATTAGAATACTATTTTAACATGCATCATGTTATGATTATATACATATAGTAAAAAAATTACACATCCTTATTCACATCGATGTTTTCCGTTAAATAAAAAGATTTTAAAAAAATCAACACAAATAAATTAAAAGCCCTTAATTTATAAATTACTTAATTTTTAAAAGAGTCGGGTAATAAATGCTGAAAATCATCCCACCCGCATCCGAGCTCGAACCCGAGACTCTAGGAGAGCCAGCCGAGCGCTTAGACAGCCTGACCGACTGAGCTATTCGGGCATCGAAAGTTCAAACTATTGATGCAACAAAAAATGGATCATGATTATTATTGATTTAATATCAATTTATTACTGCATAGTCATAGCATGATGTTATATAGCCTATAGTCTTCCTCGATAAATGGACTATTCAACACAAAAAGAATATTTCAATACGAACCATTTAGTTTCTGACATTAGCGCGTTCAAACTCTTCAGCTTTATATTATTAGTATAGATACAATTGCCACATACGTCCAAATTATGACGACATGTGTTCCATTTCAAAATGAATCAGTGTATCCGCACATATACTATTTTGCTGATCACGTTGATAGTATAATGATGAATTTAGTATTGCTTGCACATAAAATATAGGATGCCTTGAAAAGCAATTTTTGTAACGGGAATTTATTTATTTCATTTGTTTACTTTACACAAAACAGTTCAGGGATGAATTAAAATTAGAATATACGCTGCCAAAATTTCAAAAAAAAAAAAAAAAAAAACAACTAATATAGTTACATTCAAAACATTTTCGTCGCATTGTATACCATAAAAGTATAAATTGAAGATTACCCCTCATTACGTAACCTATGATCATAATGCATGTTTTATTACAGTCTTCAGGAAATAAATCAATCGATGATCGTCCAAGTTACTTATAAAGATATAAGTATTGAGTTACTTTGACGAAGATCACTACACTGGCATTTTCTATTTTCGTGAGGAGTACAGAAAAACCTCCACACACAAAGTTTAATTTTGTCACGCAACCTGTCTGAAAGCAAACGCTAAATAAACCAGCACGCTTCCAACAACAAAAACTGGAATCAATAAAAGCAATTTTTTACACCCTAATGGATGCAAGTCTTTCAACAACACGAAGCAGCAAGAGAAAACTTGGATTCATCAATCCTGCAACTGCTACTATATGACACTTTGATGCTGCAAACGCTCAGAACTGTCAATTTCCACTATTCTTTCCCAAACCCATTTATTTACAGCTAAGTCTTGATTGAATGGTTGTTCTCACACAATGCGTGTTGATTTTTAAAAACAACAACTATTTTGTTGTTTTTCGATTTTGATAAATAAGGCTTTTTTTATTAACATGCAAAAAGAGTAACATGAGGTTTAGGGTGGTTCAAAAATACATGAAGAAAAAAGAAGATTTTACTAGATAAGATGACACCTTTCAATACTATTAGACTTGTGAATAGTATTATACTGGAAGAATTTTAGCTTCCTATTTCAACTGAAAGAGGGTGCTCAACCCCCTCCTCCAAACTTAATCAGTAAGGGGAGGAGGGTTAAAAAATACACTGAACTGAAAAAACAATGCTGAATATAATAATATACACTCAGGGCCGTCCCAAGAGGGGGGCGAGAGGGGCAATCGCCCCGGGCGCCACGAAACGAGGGGGCGCCGCAAAATGCCCCTCGTTTCAAAGGAACACGACGACTTTCACACGAAATGAGGGACGCAGCAAGGTGCCCCTTATCGTATAAAATGCCCCGATTGCATAAAATTAGGGGCGCCTTGAGGCGCCCATTTATTTCATGTATCATAAATACACAGTCAAAAACACAAAATATAGAATCATTGAAATGATTCTCCAATTTTTTTTCCTAGGGCACGAAAATATTCTCTCTGTCTTTAAAACATTAGTTTCTTTTGTATCATTGAAGCAGATACAATTTCTGAGAATATAACTGTTTAGAATCAAACAAAAGGCACTTCTTCTTTGTCTAGTTCTCACCAAGTTTGTTTGAGTTCTGCCCCTGCATGCAGTGACGTAACCAGAAAAAGTTTCTAGGCGGCAAATTGAAAAAACAAAAAACAGAATTTTTTTTTTGATCTGATTGGAAAAAAAGTGTCCAGTCAAAAGTTTGAAACTTCTAGTTTTGAAAACGGAATTTTAGCCTTAAAAACGGGACTATAGGCCATGTTTATTGAACATTCAACTTTCCCCGTAGGTTAGCATTGGATCCGAAGCTTTCAGACTCTCCGTGAAGAGCACCCTTAAGTCTTAAAACGCAATTTGTAAGGCCATTTTTTGTAGTATCAGGGCCAGTGATTTTTCGAAATAAGAACTCCAAAATGCAATTCTGAGCGATTTTCGATGTTGTTGAGTATTTGTGGGCTTCTCCCTAAAACTTACAAATATTTGATGCAAAAGAATAACATCTTTGTTTTATAACACATATGAAAATTGGTATTAAGTTGGTACTAGTAAAACCGCAAAAAACTCTTGAAAAGAATCATTGGATGAATCCAGAGAGAAATCTAATTTTGATGTAATTTACTTCGATAAATACATTTTCGATTTATAATCAGCAACTTATTTGTGTTCTTAGTTTGATCAATATGAATAATCAATTCAGTTTTAATTGTTAATTTTTATCAAGTGCGATAACATTTTACTAGATAAACATTTGGATTTTTAACATTTCCATTTTTCGAAAAGTTTTGGGGAATTAATGTTTTACAAATATTAGAAACATGTTCATTGCTTGTCTTTTAATTTGTACTATGCATAGCCCTCTGATTATTCTGTTCATTAATATGTAAGAAATTCAAGTATGCATTATGCACTGATGTTATAGCTAACTTGATTTTTCTCTGTGTATGGGGGGGGGGGGGGAGGGCGCCAGGAAACGTTCGCCCCGGGCGCCGTCAGAGCTTCGGACGGCCCTGTATACACTATAGGGTGGTTCAAAAATACATGTAAAAAAAAAAAATTATCCTAGATACCAGGAAATCCCTCAATATTTTTAGACTTGTGGATAGCAATATACTGGAAGAAGTTTAGCTTCCTATTTCAACTGAAAGAGGGTACTCAACACCTCACCCAAACTTTATCGGTATTTTTAAATACATTGAAGTGAAATAACGATGATGCATATTAAAATATATACGTTTAATATTTATATATATTGCAATAAAATAATTATTTTAAAAAACAGCTGGGGAAATTAGATATTTCTAAATTTGGGACATTTTCTATGCAACGGCTAATGTTTAATTAAGGGGGTCACTGCATGATTTTATTCGAAACAATTTGAGTGTACGAAGACTTTTTTGGTGTATTATTTATCTGTCTCTTCGTTTTTTGGTCCATTTCAAAAAGAAGATCCGTCAATATTTTGAAAAAACTACAGGGTTTTACTTAGAATGGCATAGGAATAATGTGAAAAAATACTGAACTTCATATTCGAATGCAGTTTTGCGTTATTTTGATTTTACCAAAAAATTTCAAAGTGTACGAACACTTTTGGGAGCCAGTGTATATATGCTTTTATTGAATCTTAAAAAATTTGGTAACTTAGCGTTCCTGTCACTTCAAGTTGTTATATAATTGGGCTATTTTTCTGGTTTTTAATGAATTAATATTGAAGGTTACTAATCTGAACGGAATGGAAATTTTGACTTTAACAAATTTCATTTCCAATTCAAATTTAACAATAAGGGTGGACGGAAGATCACACACGGGTAAATAAAGAAAAATACAGCATGTTTCACTGCAGTTGCCATCCACAATTTGTCCTGCCATGACCAAACGACAAAATTTCCGCAATGAAATTAAAACGATAACTCTTCTATTCAACATCAATCTCTCATCCGGTCTTAAATGTTCAGATCAATATTCATTATCTCAGAAAAAAAAAGTACCTAGTGACATATTGAAACTGTCAATATCAAGACTTCAAATTTCCTCTTCTTCCCCCATCAAACTTTTCATTCGACACTTTGTCTCTCGGTAAATGAATATCTGCAGACAACGGCTGTTACGGACTTTTCTCCCTTCGTTGACTAAAAAAAAAGGGAAAAATAATAAATGAAGCGCAATTAATAGGGATCCGAGTGACCCCCTGGTGCTCAAGCGAAGAATGTCTAATGGATTTCCACTCGTCATGTAGGTGAAGAGGCATATTTAATCGGCACGAACCAAAAACTCCTACGTCGTAATGCGAAAATAATTACGGGGTTTTCGCCGAGTACGGATTCCTGAGTGCGACATTGTCTGCTAATGTATTTATGAAATTTGTTGAAGACAGAAGCGATTTAGGAAGGTTCAACACTCTGGAGATCATCTATGAGGATACAATGTAATGAAGGGTGAAATATCTCAAATAAAATTCTAAGATTTTAATCTTATTATATACGATTGAAATTTCGATTCTTAGCTCATACTTTAGTGTAATGAATTAAAATTTAAACGGACACTCATAACTCATTTTGAAGGAATAGAAACTTTTTCTGTCCGAAACTTCTTTTAAAATTATCAAAGTTGGGCTGCTCTGTGTTTGGTGATTTTGAATTAGGGCTTTGAAATTTACCGATGAAGTGCTTGCAAGGAGATGGGTTTAAAAGAAATTGTTTCAAACTTACGAGCATGAAAATGGAGGTTCATTTTGTCTGCAAGTCTTACAGAAATAATAAAAGCTCAATATGAGTGCAACGCAAAAAATAAAAAAAATCATTGAGCAGGGGAATTTTACAAATGGGTTTTATTTGTTAACCTTCAAAACTCCGTACTTCCGGGTTGAAAAATAATTTTTGATAGCAGTTCCTGGAGTAAAAAGGACAATTATAAAAAAAATCAAGATTTTTTTTCTTTTTTCAATAGGATATATTGGAGTCCCAGCGGTTTCACCGGCACGAAATTCCCTTCCCCTCTGTTTTTCAATTTCAATCTTGATGTGAAGTTCTTGTAACTGAAATTTTCATTGAGAGCGGGAATGAAATTGTAGCGTCGGTGAACCGATACATCCATTGCTAACAAAAATAGTACTTACGATTGCAAGGAAGAAGTGCTACTATTCGAACAAACGCCAAAGCAAAATATAGTTATTTAAACTAGAAAATAAGACAAAAGTTAAGATAAAAAATCTTATTTCAACAATTACAATATTACTGATACTGATACGTTCCGGTAATTTATGAAGATGACAGAAATAGTGAATTAATACATTTACCAATATTTTGTGTACGATATATCTTAATCTTTGTTTTGAGTTCCTCTTCTTAATAGGTGTATAACTCAAACTTTGTTACTTCACATTAAAAAAAAAAAAAAAAAAAATCTTGCTAAAAGACCTTTATTCAGTGAGCAATAATTGAAAATCGCGAAGTGAAATGTATGAGAAATATGGAAAGATGCCGTCTAAATCGAACAAATAGCAAATCATTCTGAATCATGATAATGTCGGACCACATGAAGTTTGGGTGACTCGTCAGAAAACCTTTTTCACATCCTCCATACTCCTCAGATCTTGCATTCCCCAATTTTTACTTATTATTTTCTCCGCAAAATTGTGTGTCGAAAAAATATGTATGGGAGGGTGGCCCAAAGCGGACCACAGGTTTTCGAAAGGTTCGGGTAGGTTTTCGAAGAATGCTCGAAAATTGTAGTTTTGTGGATTTTTATCGCAACAATTTCGGTTTTATTTAATAGCAGGGTTCTTGACCTTAAAAATAAAAAGTGATTTTTGCATTATTTTAAACCCAATATTTATTCATTATTAAACATTAAAAACACTTGAAAATCCCGCTTTGCCCTACCAGGGGGCCCAAAGCTGGTTAGCTTAACTTATTGTAATTTGGTACATTTTCCAATCAAATATGAAGTTATAAATTATTAAAATAATTGACTAGCTACCTGCCAACATAAAAAATGCATAAAAAAGTTGTACTTATCAAATTAAAGTCAGCACATTTGTTTATAAAACATAAAAATATAACTGATTAATTTAATAGACTAATTAATTGCCATCCTAAAAAATCACTTTTTAACATTATATTTATATTATTGAAACAAAAAATCTAAGTCAGCACACGAGTCAAGAAATTATAAATAAATATATGATTAAATCCTATATACCTGCTTTGCCCGACCCGCTTTGCCTAAAGGCACGTTTTTTATTTCAATAATTATAACCTTAAATTTAAAAAAGAAACAACCGAAATGACTATTGTAGTTTGTAGGTGGATGGTGTCAGAATAACGTAATATTATTGACCATCAAAAAAAAAAAAAAAGCTGGTATTCGACTAAACACAAGTCACAAAACTTCTTTTTTTTAGAAATGTATCATTTTTTTTTTCGAAATTTTAAGTCTGGTTGCGCTATGTACCTTCACTGCTGCTTCGCTGGGACTGATTAAAACTCGGGGGTTTTTTCATGTAAACACGACATACGTATGCATCGCCGCTTACACAAAACGGGAAGGCATACGAAAGCCTGCACGCTTTGAGCCACCCTCCCCCCTACATTTCAAGAAAGCGTCAAAACATCCCTACTTGACTTCTTAACCTCATACGACTTTCTTCAAATATAGGTTTTACGAACAGCCACCACGCTGGAAATAGGTCAAACGTATCAAACAGTAAATATTGCTAAAAGTATTGAAAAACCTCATAATTTCCTTCTTATAAATAAACAGATTAGCATTCCATTGCATAATAGTTTGACATGAAGGCTTACATATTATTCTCGACCTAAATTTAAAATGTTTTCTTATTTTATCTAATAGAAATTAATTAGTTTACTAGACATTTCTAAATGATTAATGCCAACAATTCCCTGCAAAAAGCATTATTCATTAATTTAACTTCTGGATTATTTTACCTTCACTGGACAAAAGCAAACTAATGCTATCAATAGTCAAGGCCCTCGATCGTCTTAGGCAGAAGAAAAAAAAACAAGAAACCTTCTCCTTCATTTCTGGTCCTAAATCCGGTTCCTTTCGGGTTAAGACGACATAATCTTTCCCCTCGTAGCTAAGTCTGGATCTTTGCTGAAGTAAGCCTGAAGGGGCAACAAGGTTTAATCCCCTTCGGTGGACGCAACTCATTTCGAGGAGTTAAGATTTTTCTTTTGTCTCAGTTGAGCAACGTCATTTTGTTTCGCAAAACCCTTTTCTTAGTTCGAAGATTCTGAACGGAATTGTGTATTAAGTATTCATTCTTTCGCGTCATTTATTTAGTAAATTTTTCGCATAAATACAATCAATTCGTATTAAGTTATACATTGTTTTGAAATAATTGTAGCCGTCTATAAACATTGAGTATTATAATACAGTTTTCAAGAGAAATATTTTTGAAGATTTCATTTGTTTTCTCTTTTTTTATGATTTGAATGGCAATGATGTGTTTCAACATATCAACCTTTTATAAGGTTTGAGATTCCGTTTTAAACTGTGTAACAAAATTTAATCCTTTTGCGTCATTTATTAATGAAAATGTTACTAACGCACAGTGAGTAGTTCAAGTGTTAGTTATTAGGAAAGAAAACGCGCAGTTTCTTATTTAAACCACGTATGTCCTTACGTTGTTTAAAACGATATATTTTGGGATTTTTTTTATCTGCTGACTAAGTTAAACATCAGTTGCGTGTTTATGAGTTACATTAAAGTCAAAAATTTCAATCGGAATTGTGCATAAATAATTTCTTCTTCCGGTTTCTTTTATAAGGACATACTTCGCATATAGATAGTCATTTCGAATTCAAGTGCAAATATAGGGAAAACCAAACACATATTATTTTAATAAAACCACGTATGACCTTACATTGAAAACAAACCATATGTTTTGGAAATTTGTAGATTTTCTTTTGACTCTGTGAAACAACTCGGCCAGGCTCAAAACACTTTGGGTTTAACACTCCGTTCCAAGGACTTACATTCCGATTGGACTTTTATTTTAACAATGTGTCATCTATCGTCATTTGCTACTAAAGCTTTCGATTATACGCAATGTGTCCGAAGTCGAACCTTAACTATCGAGAATTTAACTCCCAGTATTGAATCGAAATTTTTTAAAACTATTAACAAATTAAATATTTTAAGGATTTAAGTGTATTTTCAATTCAGTTCAATGATATTAATTTATTTTTCGCAGAGCATTGTCGCAACTTGAAAGTAACAGTGGAAATTGTGTCATACGTATTTATTTTCTTGCGTCATTGTATACAAATGTTTCGTACACAGACAATAGGATTTTTAAAAAAAGTAAATTATTCGGAAGACAAAAGCTTAGTTAATTACGAATTAAAATTACGAGTTTAATTAAAGTGTTCACAATTTAAAAATCATGAGGATTTATGAGCTTTTGTCTGAGCTAAACATCATCACGTTATTCAACAAAGCAAGCTTAACTGAAAGAAAGCTAAGCTAAGCTGAAGTCTTAATGATTGGTTGTGGCTAAAATTGGGTATTATGCATTCATCTGTGGCATTTTCTAGTAATTTTTCCTGCTTTAATCATTGAGGAACTCGGTTTCGTGTAGAAAATAAGTTTGAAAAAAAAGTTTGAATTTTGAGATTTAGGAAAAAAAATCGCATTTAAAGAAGTTTATTTTAGAACCTAATGAAGAAAAAAATATCATTAGAAATAAATAATACAATCTTGTAAATGTTCAATGATTTCAGAATGTATACTTGCCCAGGAAAATATTGAATGCCTCCCTAACCTTCTTAATTCTTTTGAATGTAATATTTCATCATTTCTCTCTCTATTTAGAAGCATAAAATCAATTGGTGAACCCAAATAATTATTAACACTACTTATGTTTAGCTCTTCATGTTAATTTTTTCACATCATTTCGCATTTATTATCATTCCTTTATAATATGTGAAATTCACTATAAATAAATTAAATTAGTCTCATCTATACTTTGACACTCATTTTTATTAGTAGAAGTAACGTATGTATTATTTTGGCAAAAGGTCTCTTGCTCATCGACAGATTCCGAGTTTTCAAAAATGACAACTTTCGCGTCCTGGCGTGGTATGACACATTTTTTGTCACCAGAATAGTCCTCAATTTATAAAATTTAATATCTATACTTTTTTTCATAACACAATATAACACTTTATTTCCTCAATATCCCTTATGGACACGTTTAGTATCTTAGTACATAACTCGGAACAGTGTGCCAAGTTTGGATCGCATTTGCAATTTCTCAAACTTATGAATAAATAAGTTCAACTAAATTAGTTGGTTGGAAATGAATTTGCCCAAATAAGTCATAGGTGCATAGCCGAGCTGAATTGTGAAACAAATTAAAACTAATGCTGCTCGGTAGCGTAGGTAACCAAAATTATTTCCATACTTAAAAATCGCATTTTTTTTTCAAAATTTTCAAAAGCATTCAATTAGCTCTTGAAGCTGATCCATCAAAGTTTAACTCACATAGCCTCATAAGATAACTACAGTGGCTACCAAAAGTGTTCGTAAAATTTGTCAAAAAACGAATAGACATAGAAATAATACGCAACAAAAGTCATCGTATTCTACAATATTTTCGAACAAGTCTACGATTAAAATTATCACATGTAGTTTTTTTTAAATAATATTTTTGGATTGTGTTGATACCGTAAAGTCATTTCACTTTAATTTTTTGTTTATTTATCCATTATTATTCTGCTTATTATTTTATAACGGCTGGTATTCGTAAAAAACAACAAACACGATTCGAAATTAGATTTTTTTTCCCCTCACAGTGGCAGTAATTTGGTTTGAAATGTCTCCAAATTAGTTAATTTATGTCATTCTATAGAAAAGTGCTTGATCAAATGCTAAAGAAATGGATCGGATTGAAAACAAGTTACGAAAAGATCAATTGCCAAAGTTAACGAAGCGTGATCGGAGATTTACAGTTTTAAAAAAATGAAAAATACACATTTGAGTGCTGTAAATTTTCTGCAAAAGTTAATGAAACATTTTACGCTTAATTTTCACCTAAAATTATTCGCAAATTTCTCTGGTTAGCTGGATTACATGGAACCAATTCCTGCAAAAAATTTCTCGTTTCCATTCCGAAAAACAGAAACTTACGCGTTCCATCGCAAAATCAATGATAAATGAGCTCAAACCGTTTTGGAATAACGTCTCACTTAGAGATGAAAATAAATTTATATTTTGGTTAAATTGTTGAATAATTGTAAATCGAAAAAAAAAGAGGAACTTAATCTTACGAACTTAGTTGGATCAGTTAATCAAGACGGTGAAAGTGTTTATGTGTGAGGGTGCATATCAGCATTAGGACTTGGTAGTTTGGAATTTTTTGATGAAATAAAGAATCGGGCTAATCATTTAAATACTTAAAAAACAATTTTAAACTATTAGCCCTAATTTGGGTTTTTTGAAACAAGATAGCGAGAAGACGCACAAAGTACTCAACGTTTGCTTCTTGTTCCTCAAAAATTGTTGTTAAGCTTAAACATATCTCCTCAATCAGCAGATTTAAACTTAATGTAACACATTGAGAAATCTGGTGGCTAGATTACGAAAATTCACCATTGAAACGAAAAGCGAACTAGAAACCGTAAGACTCGAAGTGCGGTTGAACACTTACTCAGAAATTGCACAAAAAAAAAAGAAAGAAAAAGCGATGTAATATACTCCCGGACGTTTAAAAGCTGTTGTTGATACTGCATGACACTCTACTAAATAATAACTTAATAAAAAGTTAGATTATTTACTAACCTTTTGATTTTTTTCAAACTGTACAAAGACTTTTGTGATACCAAGTTTCTGGCACTTTTTGATTATTTATTTCTTAAAAATCAAGTTTTATTATGTTACTACCAATTTTCATGTAGTTTTGTAGAAAATAGATGATAGATCTTATAATTGAATACCCTTTCCAAAATATTAATTTCAACCAATGGATAGGGGCGTATTTTATTGAAAATCACAAGTGTACGAACGCTTTTGGGAGACACTGTATGTAATTATTCTGTAACACCAGTTACTTTTTACAAGTGAAACATCAACAGGTGTACCTGCCCTCAAAACCAAATGCGTTAAAATATCCCAAATTAAGGTAGTGATCCAAGTATGGGCACTTGATAATTATTTAATTTCGAGGCACATGGGGTCACCGAGGAGAAGGAACGTGCTCGCGCACGCCTGCATTATAAGCATAGAAAAATAAAATCAAAGGTCGCGGATGTCACTCAGCGGTCACGTGAGAACAATAAGCAATTCGTGATTCCTCAACAAAATGAAATTCGTGATTACACAGAAGCTTAAAACTATTTGGGGGAGAAACACGTAGGTAATAAATTTAACTACGTATTTATTTATGTTATTAGCAATTGATTTATTAAAAGCAGTTAAGAATTAATTCCATATTTTTTTGTTTATCAACATCACTTAAGTTCTTCAATTTTTTTTATAAGTACACATATTTCCACAGTAATTATGCATTAACTACAAACTTACACGAGTCATTTATTTACCTAAATTTTCGTCAGAAGTCAACAAGCGAGATTTAAACTATAAATCATTTCGGTAAATAAATACAAAGTTATTTACTAAAATCACGTACTATATCAAAATTGCTTTCAACTGATGCAGTTTAAGAAGCTTTTTTCTTAGTTTAGAGAAAAGTTATTGCATTACCTGTTAATATTTCTCTCTAAACGTTCACTATATTTTCGGTATTCTCCTTTCCAGATTCAAAACCCATTGATGTTTTCTTGTTCATTCACACAGCACGCAAAAAAATACACAGCATGTGTGTGTGTGCTATAACTTTATAGTTCATTTAAACATCTACTTATGTTGTAAATTAATGTTTTTAATATAACGTTTTCTGTGTTAGGTGTTAACTTTTCTTTCAGCATTACCCCTCCTGCCTTTAGTTTGCATTCTCCGCAATAGCTATTTTGATGCAGAAAAAACATATGTACGGAGCCCAAAAAGGAAGAACTCTCATTCTTTTCCTTCCCGAAACCTTTCTGTATTTCCAAAAGAAAAAAATCTAAAAAAAGTGGAGTAATTGTATACATTCATACGTACATACATTCATAGCTGTATTCATATACGAATGCTGTTGCTCAAAAATATAATGGATTTTTTTTTTTCAACTTACAAAAGTTTCGTTTGCGAAACGTTTAATTTGTCATAGAACGTGTGCAAAGTTTTTTTTTTTATCTTCTTTTCTTACAATTAAGCTAGCTTTTTGATTTCCCGTTGTCTGGACTTTTCTAAATTTTTATAACTGGCAGAAAGTAAGTTACGAAATTTATTTTGACGTAGCTAATGAAACCTATTAAACATTTATTTCTTCTTTCCTGTAGATGTAAACCTTTTCACACCTTATTGATTCTATTCTTTTTTGTTTTTTAATAGATAATATTTTTTATTTATTTTAATGTCATTGTTGTTATTTTTAAGCAATCACGATTGCTTATTGTTCTCACTTGACTGTTTTGATGTGCTATCATTTTATTTTCCCGCCATCACCCTCCGCACCATCACCGTCGACCGGCTCCTCACGATGCTGCTCCTATAGCGAAAGCCGTCTCCAGGTTGCATCCATGTCCTACACACACACGCGCATACATACACAACTACACACACACGCACGCACACACACACATACACACACAAACACATACACACACGCATACAGAACTACCCACACATTCATGCCTACACACAGACACACATGCCTACACACACATACACATACCCCCTACACACAAACACACATACCCCCCACACAAACACACACGCCTACATACACACACTCGTGATTGCGGAAAACATAATTTGAATTCAAGATGTCAAAATTCAAATTAATTTTTTATTTTTTTTTAATTTTATTTTAAATGATCATTTATGAATTTCTTGACCGAAGTTGACATTCCTTCGATTTTTTCAGCTTACCATGACGACGAGAATACGTCTAGCTCGTTGTTTTCAACATTTCTATAGATAAATTAGTTTTAACCGTCATGGTTAAACATTATCTGTAAGTTAGCAAACACTTTTTTTTCAAGACTTGAGCAGATTTTACATTAAAAATATTGTGTATGTGTGTGTGTGCGTGAAATAGCGTTTTTTCATGAAAAAAAAATTTAAAAAACTTAAATAGCAAAATTTCCAATTTTAAAAAAAATCTATCATTTAAGATGGATACAGATAAAAATACCATAAAAATATTCGCTCTAAATATAATATTTACGATCAGTTTATATTTGTACTGGACGAAATACTCATATCTTTACTACCACATCCTACTTACTATTCTTTTTTTAATGAATATGCCTGGTATTACCGAATCTAAAAAATAACCAGTAAGAACATGAGGGGTTTAAACATCTTCTCCATTTTCACACCATTTCATTCCTTATTTAAAAAAAGAAACCCTAAGAGTAGCATCCTATCGCAAATCGTCATTGCGAAAAATTAAACACGTCAAAATTCAATGAATGCAAGGGTTTAAACTGAATGTTGAAAACGGATGTTATTTTTATTTTGAATTATTGTTATTATTATTATTATTACAGACGACAAATTGTTTCGCATTTAATAGTTCACTCTCTCCCAGTTTTTCTGTGAATATTACGGGTAGGCAAACTTCGATAACAGAACAGAGCTAGTATTGTATTCCTGCAATTACTCTGAATTTTGTTTACGAATTGTGCTGTGTTATTTTGCATCGTATTTTTAACGTACACTCTCTTTAAAACTCAAAAAATTGCGGATTCTACACAAAAAACCACACGAGTTTTCAATCGCTATCATAAATATAAAGTTCGGAAATTATTATATAAATTTAGAACTAAATAATATTAAAAAGACCTATCATACAACGAAGATTCAGACTGATATTCAGTTTAAATGCGCGACTAATCTAATTTTATCAATAACTATTCTGACAAACTCCAAAGCAATTAAAAATGCGCAATTTTCCTTATGTTTAATTCACTTCCCTTCTGTCGAGTTTCAACAACTTAATTGAAAGAAACAAAACTGCAAAACGGCTATCAAAATTAATCACATGTTTAAATTCATAACTATTTCGGAAACTATTCTCCGAGACAAGAAATACGAGATAACTTTGTATTCGAGATAGAAAGTTCTGGCAAAGTCCCATTTGATAATCTTCCAAACTGTCCGATCCACTTCATAAATACTTCAAGTATCTTTTAAATGTTAAAGAAAAAGTAATAGTACAAAAAGGAGCAATTTATTTTTCTAGATTGTATTTTTGTGCATCTTCAACAAAAAAGAAACATGAAAAGAAATTTATCTTTTTAACATAGGGAAAATGGAGAAGAAATAATGCATTCAATAAGCTAAGCTGTGAAAACAAACACTCACGTAATTCACTGTAATTTCAATATTAAGTTGTGAACTCTAGTTTGCTAAAATTAGATTCTCATAATGGTTATTAAGTCTGATGAGTAATTTATGGAGTATTCAAAAGATGACGTAAAAGTAGTTGGAGTTTTTAATACAGATCTATGACATTTTATAGAAAGGTGCTTATTGATTCTAAACTTTAAGTATAATTATATTTCAAGCAAGTTGTAGAATTTGCTTCAATTTATGACAACATACGGATAGAGCGGGCCAAAAAAATTCGGACTTGCAAACAGGGCTGTGGAGTCGGAGTCGGAGTCGAAGAGTCGGAGTCGGACTGATTTTGGGGTAAAGGAGTTGGAGTCGGAGTCGTTAGAAAACATGCCGACTCCGACTCCGGGTTTCTTCTTTTCTTTCCTTTTCCCCGACTCTCCTTGCATTTTTTAAAAACGGACTACCAATTGGTTCGATTACATGTATAAAAAGATACTAATAAGGAAATAACTGCCATTATGGCAATCAGCTAGCTTGAGTGCTTTGTAGCTGCCCCCTAGTTTGCTTGCTTTTTAACTTAACTAATAGCAACTGTCAGCAAACGGTTTTGTTGCCTAACATTTTCAAGTAATCACTTTCAAATAAAAATAGAAATATAGTGTTTTGTTCGATCTCAATTATAAAATAGTAAAAGAAACGTAACAAATTAGTAAATTGAGGCCAGTAGCTATGGTTGAAGCGTTTAAGGGTAAACGGCAAATTCAAAGAAGTTCTGGCGCGAAAGTACGAATCCAAAAGATTCGATGAAATAATCTAATGTTTTTTTCTTTATTAAGACTATTTCTATGAGCTTGGTTCTCACTAAAAAGTATGGAACAAAATAAGTGTAAATGATTTCTTGATTACAACACTCAATAATTGCAGTTAATCTTAAAATCTTCATATTAAGGTTAATTCAAAGCAGCCAATAAAATTTAAATTAAAAATTTAGCGAAGAAGAAATATAAATATAGTAACAGCTATTCGTACAAATTTATATACCGCCGCATTTTGTGTAAAATTAGCTCCTGACGTATATGTGCCCTATTTTCGTTGAAATTTTATTGATAAAATATAATTTAAAATATATTCGCAAAAATTTTCAGAATTAAAGTATTTATATTTTTTATAAACTCTGAAATTAACTTGGGGTGTCATCTACCAGATGGGTGTCACCCGGGGCAAACTACCCCCTCTAAAGAACTTGAATTTAGAAAAAAAAGCTTTTTTTCTCTCAAGTTACAGCTTTCAAAAATTGAAAGCACACGATTTGATCAATATCTATTTGTTAAACATTAATAAAGGGGCAAATTACAGACAATCATTTTCAAATTTTTTAAAAGGGATTTTTAAGTCATCTCACTTTTTAACTCGTAACTATTGGAAAATTTGGTCTTTAAATTGAATTTCTAACGTTGTACGCGTCTTAGGTTTACAATAAAAAACAAAATGCGAAATTTTCATAAAAAGGAATTCATATTTCAATCTCTGTTTAGAGGTTTTCCCCCTTCCCCTGAAGAGAGCGAGGGAGTTGAAAAAATACAATTATTTTTTTTTATCCGGAGTCGGAGTTAGAGTCGGAGTCGGGCGTTTCAAAATCCAGGAGTCGGAGTCGGGGTCGGTCATTTTCCTTCCGACTCCGCAGCCCTGCTTGCAAATCAGGCATGGATTCAAAAGCTGCAATCTCAATTCAACAGAAACTTAACGAGTGTTAACTTTGGATTACTTATTTTGATCCTGGTTTAGCGTAACTATGAGACGTTGATTTTCAGGACTCTATTGAATATTTTGATGCAACAATATGCACTCAACGAAATGACTTTGATATGCATTGTTAATGCAGTTCTTAATTTGTCTGGACATTGAAACATACCATCACCTCACTTTAAACTTACCACACTTGAGAGTTCCTTAGATCTGAACCGCATTCACGCCTAGTAAACTTTTAATAGTACGAAACTTAGTTATAAAGTTTAATTTTTACAGCCAACATTTGAGGAAAAGGGGAATAAGTCAAGCCTTTACATTGATGTAATAAACACCACTTCAGTTAAAGTATTACTCATTAATATTTTGATTTCTTTGAATTCAATAGCAGAAATTGAATTTGAAAAACCACTATAAGTGCCCAGTTCACAAACATCTTTTGTTATTCTAAATCATGTGCGTGGAATAACACAAATAAAGTTTTGCTATACTGTTCTAAATGCATCAAAGTAAGTTCAGTAAAGATTGGACTGACAATTTTCAATTGATAAATAACTTTTTTGACAGAAAATCTTTAAAAACATATATCATTGCATGTGTACATCGTAAAACTCACAATATTGCTTTTACTGACGATATATATATATATATATATATATATATATATATATATATATATATATATATATATATATATTTCACATTCAAAAGATTAATTATGTTATTTTACAATTAAAATTTAAACATATGAAGAAGCCTAATAAATACTTTGGTCAAAGTTATTATTTTGAAAGTACGTAAGTCTAATGTTATAACGCAGAAGCTAGTGTTGTAACAGACAATAACCCAAATAAATGTAATCTAATGCGTAAACTAAACGTAATCTGATATTTTATCTAAAATATTCACGAAAATAATGTTTAAAAATGCATCATATCCTGGAACCTTAATAGTAATGTAGTTTACTTATTTTCTTCAAGTCAAATTGCTCGAAACTTCCCCGTTTAAAGGAATGAGATAATATGAAATAGTTCCTATAAATATTAGAGCGATTTAATAACGTAAATAATGGAAGTCTTTATTCATAAATAAACCAAATTTAAAACATCTGTTGAATTATTTAACTTGATCGTAAAAGCTGAATAGATTTAAAATGTTTTAAACAAATTCCTATTTAAAGTTATAATTCACGAAAGAGATTTGCATTTATGATAGGATTGTATCAAATGTGAATTAATAAAGAAATTTCCAGGCTTTATACAGTTAAAATGCTTGAGTGCAGAAAGTTTTCATAAATTTCGGAATAATAACTTTTTTGATATTAACATTTTAGTATTTATATTAACGTATACACTTAGTGTACAATAGTATTTCTAGAAAAAGATAAACTTTGGCAGTTATTTTTGTTAAATAAAAATTAAGGTTTCTTTAGGTCTTTAGGTCTTAGGTCTTTTCTTAAGGTCTTTATTAAGTTATTATTTGTTAATTTAATACCCAAAATGTTAATGATTTGCTTCAATAACGTCACTTAAAGGTTTCTTATAACTTATATAAACATTTTACTTGCCTACTAAAAAAAACATTCCGCAATATAGATAAATTGTTATAAAACTTTTGTATGATTTCTACATGACTAATAAAATTGCGACGCAAAAAAATGCAATAAAAAGATTGGTAAAAATACTTGGAAATTATACATCAACGAATGACTATTACAATAAGTGCGAAAATGTATACCAATTATAAAGAAATCGTTAAAGCAAAAAATAAATTTTTACTATTCACAAATCATGTTGCTTAATTTTGCATTTTAAACGTAGAGATTCGTAATCAGCACAATTTTTGTCATATACATACATACTACTGTTTTAATCGTAATGCAATGGCATTAAACCTAATTTACTAGAAAACGTTTTTTTTTAATATTTGGTTTGAACATAGTTTTGTGAAGTTGTTGCGTATTATTTTTTGACTATGTATTTGTAGTGATAGACATTTCTAACACATTTTCTGAATAAATGTATGATCATATATCATCTAATGTATTCATAGCGTTAACAAAATCAACACATTTAAATAGTGACATCATATTCTTTTGAAAAGACGTATGGTAATGATGTTCTGTTAAAGCAAATATTTTGTCCCTCCCCTAAAATTATAAACCTCTAACCAGCGCATTTCGTCAAAAAACGTTTAATTACATCGAATTATTAAAACAAAATTTAACTCGCTAAATGCATCACTTATGTGCAATATACTCTACTTTATTCTAGTAAATATTAAGCTAAAATAGTTATGTTGTAAAATGAAATCTATGATGGAGTAAACATGTATAACAATCGAGAATGCAATTGACTTAGTTATTGTAACAAACGGAGTTCGAGTATTAAGGAAGGTGAGTTTTGTGCTTGCCGTATACAATAATTAATGTATTTTATTACCGGGTGCGTTTTGTTTGAAGTACTTAAATAACGTTGATCTAGATTTTTTTTAGCATTGAGTAAAACTTTAGTTTCTCCTCGTTTATAACATTGCCACTGAATCAGTTACAAATTGTTATAATAGCGGGAAAAGGTTACAATATTTTTCTTGCATAAATTCCTCATTTCTTGACTATTATTTTCCTCTTTTTTTTGTTATTTTATCATCTATAACCTAATAAGAAGTTAACTTCACAGATGTCTAAGCTTTTAATAAACGTATTTTGAGGTAAATTGATGAATATGCATCAAGGTTGTGCACGGGGAGGAGGGGAGAAAGAGAGAAATAACACCTGTTGGCCCGGATCCGAGCCTGAAGGGGACACGAGATTTTTAAAATGGGGGTCAAGTATATGTAAGTACGTAGGTATAAGTAAAATGGAGGAGACCTGTAAAAGTTATTTGCGACGAGCTCCAAAATTACTGTGTATGCCTCTGATAGGCATGCTATCACAAAAACCTATATTCGTCGAAGAAAACTTTGCATGTATTTTTATAAGTAAAAAAAATAATTTAATTTTTCCTATTCAAACATTTTTTATGATTTCTTGAGATCTGTTTCATTTTTCTTATTTAAAGAATTAAGCATTAATAAAAATTGTTTGACTTTTACGATGTTAACCACTAGTGTATGATTCATAGTGAATTTCATGTCTAAATTTATTTAATACTTGACAATCTCGTTTTAAATCGCCATACTATATGAATAACTTAAGAGTTTGAAGTACTTTTTAGCACTAAAAATATTTTAAATATGTTTCCGAAAAATTGATTTCTTTGTTTATGAATAATATATCTTATCGTAATAGTAATAGTTATTTATTACGCAGGACTAATCATTTTTACTTAGCATGAATGAATCATTTATCCCAAAGTATCGCTTAAAACCTGTTTCGATTTTTGTTCAACATTATTGATTGTGTAAAGAGATAAATGTAACGGAAAATAGAGCCATATGCTTCAGTGCAAAAGTAATTTATATTGGGTTAATTTTTTGCGTAAAATTACATTAAGACGTAAAAGATGGAAGGAAAGAATATATTTTAAAATTTATACTGCTTTTGTTGCAGAACTTATAGCAAAAGATTTTTGAATATTGTTTTAAGTAGTGAAATAAATTTCGATTTGGGCATAGCTACTGCAGTTATATAACTGAACAAAGTTTAAAATAATCTTCACTCTAAGAATGTTTGCCTTTAAACTCTACAGAATTATTTCATATGAGAAAAAGTAAATACACTTATTGTAGATGGCAAATATTTATAAGAATCTTCGTAAAAACGCCATTAAATGTTTTAATAAAAATATGTTTGGATGAGAAAACTAAGAAACGATATGTATGCACTTAAAGAAAAAAAAAAGACATTTAATGGATATTTTTAAAACCAGTACCACAAATCACAAAACAATTTTAAACTTAAGTAATTTTGAAAACACTTTGCCAAAGAGCATGCTTTTCTATTACAGCAGTTTGACTAAATATAGTTCTGTATGTTCAGTCACGTTTTTAAATAGGACGGTTTTACGTATAATTACATGTCGCATTTTTTTTTTCATTTAGTTGTAACGAAGATTTCAACAGAATGTTCATTGAAAAATAAAACAGGCTTTTAACTATTGCCCTTAGTATTTATGTTCCAATGATTTTGAGGCGATTTTTTCACATTAAGGTTAACTAAAATTCAAAACAATTGGAACGATTCCTTTATCTGCTTATCGCATTCCGGCATAAAAAATGAGGCAACTAAACAGTTGAGGGGAAACGTTCTAGCTGATAATTTCAGTTTAAATCAGTTAATTATCTTTTTTGTCACATAAATTCGCAAAAAATTATTTTACATAACTAGTGCACGGAGACGTAAACACGATATAATCAATAGTGACAGATCTTTAAAATTTCATAATTTAGAAGACACTTTCTGATCTTTGAGCATGCAATACTGATTTAGACAATAAAAACTAACCAGTAAGCATCATGTTATGACTTTTTTACGCGTGTTGTAATATTTTCGACCAAATCACTTCAAACTACTATTGCGTAAAGCCTTGATTTTCTCCATTGATGATTTTTTGAGTTGTGCAAATCTCCTTGGTGCGATACGTAAATCAATATTATTGAAACTTGTGTGAATATAAATCTTCGAAAATGTAAATGCAGAAACCAAAATGCAATATGTCTTTGAAAGTAATAGATGTATTATAAAAAAACTTACCCGTATCTCTAAATGGCAAAAATTGTTCTTCTCAAATGTAACAATTTTCAACTTCCTTCCAAACAAGTACCAAACTACAAAACAAGAACTCACAGGAACGAAAAATCTACTCTTCAAATTCTTCTCAAACAGGCGACAAAAATCATTCAATATAAGTCCAATGTGATCGGTTTAGAAATTCGATCTGCAGGCCGTAGCAATACATCGCTGCGCACTATATTATACAATTGTCGCCCAACACAACACTGCACGTGCGGAGTGCTCCGTATCGTTATTGGAAACTGCGGATAAAACTCACCCAGCTCACTCTGCGCCTCAGATGCTTATGATTCCGGGAGACGTGCTTTTGATGGGGCTTTGCTTTTCCGCCAAATTTTGTCGCCGAGATCTGGCGATAAGTTCTTAAACGAAGGCAACCATTCCCGATCGGAGAAATCTCGGTACGCATTTAAATAGGGAAAGTTAAGATGCGTTTGAATGATCAATTTTGGCCGAGTTTTTCCAGAAAATAAGTTCTCACGTTTTCGTTTTGGATATTGGGAAATATAAATATGAATGAGAGTATTTTGCACAAACAGAAAAACATTCCCAGAACCCTTAACAATTGCTGTTGTATAATAATTGTATTTTCAAAGTGATACATTTCATCAAATGTTGTTATAATTTTTTTTTATGAGTAAAATATTACAAGTTGATGATACAATTTTTGTTGGCGAATATATAAATGTTTGAACAAAATGCTCTAATTTGATAACACATGGAGCTCCTATTTATGCGAGCATGAATGTTTTTTTTGTGTGTTTTTTTTTAGTCATTAAAAGACCTATTTTTACACTCGTCAAAATGGAAGTATAAAATTGTGTTTTTAGAGGTTGTCTGAAATGAGATGGGAACAAATACCGAACAAACAACCTTTGCTCTCGCAAGCTAATGCTTTTATCCACCTGGTCAAAAGAAAATCTTTGAAATATAGTGATTTTTCTCTAGCTTCACATCAAATGTCTTGCACACATCTGTATCTCAGAGCCAGAGTGACGTAAGTCCAAAAATAGCAATTTTTCGTTCATTAGTGCATTGAATGTAGAAGCATATTCTGCATTGAGCCATTGGAATATCATTCTTAAAAAAATCCTTTGCCATTTTCACTGGGTTTAAAAGAGCGCGCGTCTCATCCTTTACATGTGCCAGAATTTTTTTCCCCTCTCTACTGTAAAATTATCATAAGTGACGTACGTCCTTCTGGCTCTGAGTTACAGATAGAAAAAAAAATCTCAAAGAAAGAATACAGGACGCTTATTACAAGGAAAGAACAAGAACTGGTGCCTTAAAAGACCTTTTCCCACAATCATAATTCTTCTCTCTGAGGGGTAGGATAAGAGCTTACATCCGCACATACACTATCCTGGTGGGATTGTATTCACTCCCTGCTTCTCGTTTAAACACGTTAATCTGCTTTTGGAATACACGGTGTGTCAAAATGAATATAGCGATTATAAACGGCTATAACTATTTAATGAAAAAAAAAATATCGTCTAGATTTACACAGAATGTAGACGGAATTTCAATTTTTTTTTACTTAAAGCGCAGGTGCATCATCTTCCAAAGCGTTGGATCGGACGAAGTGGAGCTGCTGACGATGTCTTTTGCTCTTGGCCACCGAGATCTCCGGACTTGACAACCTGTGATTTCTTTCTATGGGGTTATATGAAAAACAGGGTGTTTGTGCTTCCCTTGCCCCAAAGAATTGAAGAACTGAAAGTTCGTATCTGTAATGCGCTTGCGTCGGTTACTGCACAAATGCTTCAGAATGTTTGGCGTGAAATGGGACCAAGTACTTGTGACCAAGGGAAGACACATAGAAAATCTCCGAGGTTTGTGTACAAAATTTTGAAGTTCCGTCTACATTCTTAGTAAATCTTATAGATATATTTTGTTCATTAAAGTAGTTATAGCCTTTTGTAATCGCTATATTCATTTTGACTCACCCTGTATTGTGGCGTATTTTACTCTGGCTATCAAAACATAATAAGGTTCGAATGAAAAGTCTTTATACTCTGACATTTATTTTTTTTTTCATTATATTTTTAGAACTCATCTATATCTGCTACAAATACTCTCAAAATAAAATTATTGGCATTATACATATTACACCCTGGAAAGGAAAGTGACACAGCTCAAAAAACACCATTAGAGAAAATGAAGGTTTTACACAAAAAAAAGTACTTAAATTTTATTTTAAACGTGTTGTACAAATGGCCAAGTGCATGCTGGTTAAAGTTGATGGGGCGAAGGGAAATTGTTTATTTAGCTTACTTATTCAATTACTAATGAATACTACATTTGCATACCTTCATTTAAAAACTCACTTATTTGTTCAATTATTTTTTCGCGATCTGTTCTCTTATTCATTCATTAACTTAGTTATTAATTCATTCATTTCATGAAACATATTTTTTAATAATCAGATAGAAAATATTTGATTAGAAAAATATTTTATTTTTCACTTTGCCCCTAAAAAGAAATTTACCACCGTACAAATTTACAGTACAAAATATAAAAAAATACATTTTTGAACGGAAATTGTATAATACAATTAATTGCTTCTTTTAGTTATTCAATTTTCAAAAAAAGTTTCAATTTGTTCTCTTTGAAACAGTTACGTTATCTCAACTGTTTCCCCGTGTCCCACTTTTCCCTATTAGCAATGCGGTTTAAGCAATGGCAATAATAACATATGCATTACAATAGGGCACAAATCTCAAAATGCCACTTAAGTACCTTTGGAGGAAGACAAATCTTCCTCCTCTGGTCAGAAGTTTGACGCAACTTTAGTTCAATTGTCAGACGTGTATACCGTGAAAAATTCAGGAAACGTTTAGGGTAAAAATTACTGTAAAATTGAGTGTTTACTAGGGTGGGTCGAAAAAAACTTTTTTACGCCAATCAATTTTTAATAACACGGAAAACTTGCGCATTGGAATTCTAGTAACGGTAAAAATAATTAAAATATTAAATAACTTTTGAAATCGTGAAGAGCCCTCAAGTTCACAACAATCTGTAATCGTTAAAGACACATTTTTTTTTTCTTAAAAAAATAGTTTACTTCATTTCCAATAGCATAAAAAATAGACTTTGTAGTTACCGAAATGTATAGAAAAGACTCGGACGCAAATGGTCGATCATTTGAATTCGCGCAGAAAGCCGTAAAATTTTTAATGTAAAAGTTATATTATTTCAAAAATTCTTAAACTGACATAAAACATCCTTTTTAATATTTTGCATACATTTCTCTTATGCTGAAATGACTCAGGACTCACCATGTATAGGTCCGTCATTTCAAATTTTTCCAGGGGGTGGGGTCAAAAGGTGCAAATTCAATGGAAGTTTCAATGGAAAACAGCAAAAATCACGCCCACCCAAATGTCAATACATTTATTTCTCAAAGCCGTGGTGGGCAATGGAGGACACAGCACATTCGAGAATTGGGCTACAGGAGAATATTGAAAGTCTAAAATGAGCCGCCAGTAGTATGTCACGTTAGATTCTTCAAGCTTTTATTAATTTCCGAGCCACAGATTTCCCTGAATTTATTGATCGGCTTAAGTGTAAACTGATACCACTACCATTGTTTTCAAATATGGCAACATAAGACTTTGATTTTCGTTAAAAGTCAAAGCCCTGCCATAGCTTGAATGTTTGATACCAGACTCAATCGGTTGAGACATGTGCAAAACTTGTGACAGAGGCTGCGAGAAACTGTGAACTGAGAAACTGAAAACCAAGAAGGTTTTTATAGTATAAATAACAATTAGATCAAGAACATCTGATATGAAGTCAGAATTTAAAGAATTTTTGCATAATGAATCGGCTTATTGGATAGGGTGATGAGTTGGACTGGACTTGGTGCCACCGTAACCTGTTTAGGCTCATCAATTAGGGGGTCCGGTGGTACATTGAACTCCCACCACGGCTTTGATAAATAAATGTATTTGCAGTTGGGTGGGCGTGATTATTGCTGTTTTCCGGTGAAACTTCTATTGAATTAGCACTTTTTGACTCCCCTCTTCAGAAATATTTGAAATGACGGGCCTGCACTTGATTAATCCTGAGTAATTTCAGCATAAGAGAAACGTATGCAAAACAATAAAACGGATGTTTAATAGTACATTTTTATAGCTTAACCTCAGCTTAAGAATTTTTGAAAGAATATAACTTTTACTTTAAAAAATGGTATTTTAAGGCTTTCTGCGTGAATTCAAATGATCGATAATGTGCTCTCAAGTTTTTTCTATACATTTCGGTAACAAAATGTATTTTTAGTACTATTATAAATTAAGTAAATTATTTTTTGAAAAAACTATACGTGTTTTAAAATTGCCGATTTTTCCTATTTTTCCCCAATTTGAGGGCTTTTGCGCGATTTCAAAAATTATTTTTAAAAAATTTTAATTATTTTTCCCGCTATGCGCAAGTTTCCGCGCTATTAGAAATGGATTAGAAAAAACGTGTTTTTCGACCCACCCTAGTGCTTACAGTACAGAAAAAAAATATATTAAATTGCACCAAAACCGATTACAGTGCCAATTGATACACCACGTGACTTCCAGTGCGTAGCACATAACAGCGTATTTATCCGCACTCGGTGTTCTTACTTTTATGGTGGTCAGCACAGCTGCAAGTCAGTACGAAGGTCCCGAGTTCGATCCTGCTGCGCGCATTTTAGGTTTTTTAACTCTCGCTTATTCTAGCGTAAAAATTTACAGTAAAATAGGAATTTACGATAAAACTACTGGTATCATGGATGCCAGTAACTTCTACGGTAAAATTACAGAACTTTTTGGTAATAGTATAGGATTTTCATCCGCGTACTTGAATTTGTTTCATGTTAAGTCAATACAGATCACATTACATTGCAGCGTGATCCCTTCTATCCGTAAACCTCTAGATGAACCCATTCATGGCCAAATTATTTCTGCCGAATATATTTTAACGAATCTAATAAATTTGACTTATTATTGTCTCTTGAGAGTATACAACCTGAAATTAAAACATATTTTAAATTTATTTTAAAATTACAGCCTGTCCTCATTTGAGGACGCTGAGCGTTCAGGGATATAAAATCTTCTTTGTAGAAGAAGTAAATGAACTATGTTTTAACATGTAAAAATGTGTGATTTGCATCTTATTTTAAGTTTTTTAAAAGAATTTCTTAAAATAGCTATACAACATGCACTCTAAATAAAAATTATAAATTGCAAAATTAATTCATCCTCAAAAATTGCACCAGATGACAAAGAATTTTTAGTTGGTTGATCTCTTTCTACACGATTGCTTTGATTCTTTTTCAGATAAGCCACAGCGATTTTGCGTCGAAAGTCCTTGATCGACATTTGTTTCTTAGTGTCCCTTTTGTGCAGTCTTATACAAAATATAAGCATTTACATCTGCCATGTCAATCACTCGGGTAAACAAACAACAATACCATTTCTTTCCCCTTATGGATATTGTGTGTTTTTCCAAGTACCAGTCATGCTGATCAACACCTCCCATAAACGTGTTGTATTCTCGTATTATCTTTGGTTGAGGGACAGACACTCTTCCTTTTTAAAGGGTGTAAGAATTACGGCTCATGCTTTTTATTACAAAGTCAATCCCCAAGTCTTCATGGTCGGAACAGTAGTCTCTTTCACAAGTCACTACGTGGTATCCAGAAAATATTAAAAATCCTATAAATATCATCAAATCGTTTTTATATAGAGCATAGTGCGGAATATTTTTTATTTCAGCAGCATACCTAAAGGTTTCCCTTATAATGAGATTATAAACTTCTGGAGCAAAAAAATTTTCAAATGTTTCTGACTTAGTTGCCATATGTCTCTGTCGTCACCTAAAAATTCATTTGCTTTCATTTCTTCAATTTTGTATACTGTGATTGACTTTTTATCCAATTAACTTTTTTCTTCTTTCCCTTGTTTTTTTTTTTTTTTTGGGGGGGGGGGGTTGGTGGAGGCATATCATAGTGCTCTTCTACACCACTGTCGTCTTTATCTGCAATTTCAATCTCCACGGTACCAGTGATATCAGATATTTCTGGTAAATTTGTGCCTTCATCATCATCATTCTCTTCATCTGTGAGCTCATCAACTTCAGGGGGAATTGAAATTATGTCTGCTTCAATTTTTTCTGACAACAAATATTTGTGAGCTTCTTCAATTGTAAGAAATTTACGAGGCATACTATTTTATAATATTCGCGAGTAATTGGGATAACAATCTGAAAATAAAATGAAAACTTATTTCTGATGTCTAAGGTGTTTTCAGTCTAAACAGAATGCAAATATGTGCTTAAAACCTCCAATCAAAGAAGAATAATTAGCGTCGGAAAAATTCTTCTGATTTTGCCTTCAACGCCCAGCGTCCTCAATGGAGGACAGCAATATGTAATGTAATATATAAAACAAATAATGAGCGGGAAAAGATTTAATTATATTTTATATGTTCAATACAACTCTAAAGGAAGTCAATTATAAATAATATTAATACTTACCTTGATATTTTTTGGTGTTAAAATTCAAAAAGAACAGGCACATGTAGAATTAAAAAAATCGAAAAATGACGATCCAAATAACAACACTAAAAAATAACCGCCAAAATGTGGAACTGGAATAGAATATCTATAGTGCTCTCTATTGTCATCTACCCTCAGAATAATGAAATTACAGTTTTAAGTTAGTTATAGAGCTTTTAAATAATAATTTATTGGCTGTCCTCAAACGAGGACACTGGGCGTTAATGGGTTAAATTAGCAACTTCCCACTTTGCCCCATACTATTTGTTTTTTTGTTAAGTCCGATTTCAGGTTTTCGTGCAATCAGTTCTCTAAAAAAGGAATACAAAAACGGTGGAATACCAAAACAGCAGAATTACATGTAGCATAAATTCTGATTGATTTACACGAATCCTGTGTTTGTTTACTAAAAAAAGAACAACTGACAAATGGACTTTCTGAAACATTAAACGATATTTTATTGGCACACGTCCTAAAGTATAACGTTTAGGTTTAAAAACATTTTCCATGTATTAAAATAAATGTTTGAGGAAACGACAAAGTTGTATTGCAGAAATATTTCTTCAAAAATAAGGACATTTGGCACAAAAAGATGATATTGGAAACTCAATTTTTCAACTCTGCCAAAGCTTCGTATAACTAACAAGGTATTTTTCAATTCAATGTTTTTGCAAAATAAATTTATTGACTTCTGACACTAGACTTCTGAAATGAAACGGAGAATAAAGAATTTGTAGGAAAGCATTTCTTAGGAGAAAGTAAGTGGTTCTCTGACGGTTAATCAATGTTATAAGGTAAATCAATAGTTAAGAAAAATATTTTTTTTAGAACTTGCTAGCTGATTTAATTTTAATTTAAAAATAAAAAAAATAGTTTACAAAAGAGAAGAGCAACTAAACCAGCTGTTTCTACGTAGGTAAGTGAATCTTATCTAGCTAAAAACATCCACTTGAATTTGTAACTCGAAAACGGAGCATTTTTAAAATATATTTACTTACAACGGAAAGTCTTTAATTTCAGTTAAGTATCTTTTTTTTTTTTTTTTTTGCACATATTCCTATAAGTCAGTTAAAAAACTTGCTGAAAAGATTCTATTGTAAAATTTCGATGAGCCATTCACTGGAAATTATTAAAAAGACAAGTTTATATTTTCAGTCACAATCATGAAACTTCATTAAAAAATAATATCTATTATACTGTGATTCGCACAAAATGTAAGACAACACACATAAAAGAAGCTACAAAGAGAGTATAGGACTATCGGTCTTCCCTACATTGAGCACATTTATGATTTAATATTTATCTAATAATGTAACTTAAATGAAAAATTATCAAATAAGCTTTTGTGCTACAATGTGATTGAAATGAAAAACCAACGTGAATAAAGAAAATATTATCAAGAAAATATAGCATAGGGTAGACCGGGATTTTAGACTTTTTTGGTTTACTAGAGCAGCTAATGGACTCAAAATTGGTATATTCAGTTGTTCCACACCTCTGTTTTTAACGGTTAAAAAAAATTATTTTGAGTCAAGGTCGGTTTACGCACATTTATTTTGACACCTAACGTGGTTCCGTTAGTGTTTGAACATTATCTCTTACTATCGCTAAAATAAAGCAAATTTATTACAGACTGAATAGTGTACAAAGTTGAAGCTGAAGACAAAGGCATGAAGACAGTTTTATATGATTGTAAGCTATAAGACACGAATGTATAACTTAAAGGGGTCCGGGACAAAAAAATCGTTAAATTTTGCATTTTTTTTTCTTTTTTTTAAAATTATTTTAAAACCTTCTTCGTTTTATTTTGGTTAAAAGAACGCTTGAATCTTATTTCTATCTTAATTAGAACGAAAGATAAATTATTTTTGTTGCATGCATTTAACTAATATTATATTTAACTTTCAAACTTTAAACGCGTTTTTCTCCATGAGGAAATTTTTCCCGACTTCTTGCATTCAAACTCTTATAAGTCAAGAACCAATAAAGATAAATCAATGAAATTTGAAGCATATATTTTTCAAACAGTTTACTTTAATTTTTATTCGGCGAATTTGAAAAAAAAAAAACGTTTACTGCAAAAAAAAAAAAATAGATTTTTTTAGTGTATCTTCAATTTTTTCGAAAATTTTCTTCAAATATATTTAATTTTTTATAGAATTAATATTTTTAAAATTGCCAAATAAATATTAAAGCTTATATACTTGTGCATATTTTTTTGAAAAGAATTTGAAACTTGACCGACAATATTTTGAGTTATAGCGATTTAAAGGAACCCATTAAAAAAATTAAATTATTTTTTAAAAATACTTATGTTATGATTTTGGTTATTAAATAGATGGTGAATCTCTCTGTGTAAAAAAATTCAAAAATTCTAAACTATTTAATGAAATTTTTTTCAAAATATGTCCCGGGCGCCCTTAATTTAAAAAAATGGTAATTTTCAAAACTAAATATCCAGAAAATGCTAAAAATTTTTGAGAAAAATTTTGAGCGATAAGAGTGTCAGGGGCACGTTTAAGTAAGACACAGTGAGAACGATCGTAAAGTTGCTAATTTCTTTAACGCGTAAACCTGCCCCGTCGCAAAGTTTGGATTTATTTTTAACGTGCAGAAAAATGTATTAACATTTCAGTTCATACAAGTACAATTCTAAAAAAAGGATAGAAAACTGCTAATTTTTATTTATTTGTTTTTTCTCAACTAAGTAGTGTTATTTATTCACAATAAGGTTAAAAACATTCAACACAAAACTTACTCAACTTGGTAGAAAACAGATCATTCTTTCTGCATGCTGGATTGAAGCTCGACAAAAACTCAAAAACTTCTGAGAATATTTGCTAGGGAGTAGCATCAATGTATTATGTTTGTTAGTTCTCCAGTTATAGTTCGTTTTGAAAAAATGACATTACTACACGTGCCCCAGTCTACCATATAGTTTTTTAAAGATTACAATGGAGCCTCGTCATCAGCGCAAAAAACTTATCACACTACCAAAAGTCGTGAAATAACTAAATATACAACTATGTGGACCTATATATTTGGAATTTACACCAAATAGGTAAGAAATTGGAAATTAACGACAAGGGATACCAGGAAACCAATCAGCAAACTATAAGTCAACTCCGGGATGCACAGAAAGGGGGAGGGGGGTGACAACTAATCCGAAGCGAAGAAACAAAAGGAGTGGGAGAAAATGAACAACCTTGAAGAAAGAAGTTATAGAAATTTCTTCCAAATTTCAGGAAAAAATAGAATGCTGGAAAAATCAGTGAATAGAGAATGAGATTTTTTCCAAATATACTAGACATAAGTTTCCATAAAATCGAGGTGACAGACGAAGATGAAACTTATTTTGAATGTTTTATCTTTAGCGTCATTTTAGCGATACATTTATCTTCCGTTTATCTTTTTTTTTATCTTTAAAGTGAAACTGAGCCATAAGAGCACAGTATGTCATCCCAATACACTAATAAAAATACCGTAAAGTCGAGCTCAATTATGCATACTGTTTAAACTTGAAGTTTGGTCAACTAATTAAAAAAAACAGAGATAAAAGCAAACATGGTGTACATTAACGAATCATTTTCAAAATATGAATAGCAGTTTTAAGTTTTATACCTGATCGCTAATGTGATTTTTATTATGATTTTTATATATATTTTTTAAAAAATAGCTATTGTTTTCTATTTTCATTAGTAGTAACGTACACTTAATAGACATAATTAATCACTTATTGTTTTTTTGTCAGTACAACCAAGTGTCCTATGATTTCTATTCAAACGAAGTATTCTATTTTTAGGATGTGCCTTAGTATTTCACCTCAAACATTTCAGTCGATATGAATCGATCCCGTCTTTCTTTTGATTCAAAAAAAGCAAAAAACGTTTAAGGAATTATAACTTTTGGTATCCATATTTTTCTTCAAAGCAATAAATTGCATCTAAAGAATTTCTCAGTGTAAAACGTATCTTACATTTTATATATTCCGTCATTTCTTTTTCATAAATTTAATGTTGATAGAATAAATTTAAACAAGATGGATTAAAGCGGCAGCATCGAGTATTTACCTCGCCTCAAAAAAATAAAAAGGCACTGGGGGGACGAGGGCAACTAAAAATTGCCTTGTAGTTGTGCCTTGGTTTGCCGTGATCTCAAATCTAGGCTACGGTCATGCTACTGAGCGATTATTCAATAAATGGTATTGGGTGGGCCAGGGGGAGGGGGACTTGCAGTAACTGAACCATCTGAGCTTAAATATCGTTCAATTGTTTGCCTGCCTTGCCTCCAAAAAACTAACAATGTGGCCCTTCCGTAAGAAAAGCTTGGAGAACTGAGCTTTATACTATGAAACAATATGAGGAGTTATATTTTAATTTATAAAAAATAAAAGTGTAAAATTATAAAAAAAAACATACGTATATCATTCTTGTAAATGGATGGAACATGTTATTTATATTTATGTTTTTCACTTTTGCCTGCAAAATTTCAACTTCGTTCTATTTAGTTTATTTATCATCAGCGCTCTTATTTTTTGGTATTGGAATAAGAATTTTGAAAGAATTTAATATGATTATGCAACATGTACGTTTTTTCTCGTTTGTTGCTGGCGAGAATTTTTTTTTTTTTGACGCGTTGCGATTGGTATTAGAATTTTCATATGACTACGATCCCTTTTTATAAGTAAACATGTTTTTTTTTTCTTAATCAACCTTAACAATGAGTTCAGTAAGCAATGATTTAAAATATAATATACCTTAAAATTTAATCTTATAGAATAAATATGTAGACTTGAAAAGAAGGAAAAATGTGCTTTTTGTTTTAATAGGGAATTTTCATTGTGGTAATATTTTATTTAAACAAATGTAAGGTCGGAACACTTAAGTTATTTGCCTTTTGGCATCTTATTTTTTCAAACAATACAATATTGAAATCTTTAAATGCAATACACGTGTCCATATGAGGTAGTGAGAAGCAAAGGGATGCAAGTGACTAAATTAAAAATTTGCAGATTACCATTACAAGTGATTAGGGAGAAGAAATAGTACTAGTAGCTCTGGTAGGTGCCATTATACAGCGTGATTTAGGAAAAAAATCAATGAAAGCCTCCTTAGGAACGCAATTTTAAACGTGTTTTATACAAAACTTCAAAATGTCCACTTACATTCCTTTTTTTCTCACTGCCTCATATGTAAACTGGAGGGAGTAGTAGTAATTTTGTTTAAGTAGATATTATACTTTTTATTGCGTTATTTTCAAACTTCAATTGTTTACATAAGACTTGAAGACACAGGTAAAATTTAGCAAAGAAATGAAAGATTTCGTTTTCAGATTCCAAGGTAATAGATAAATAGAAATAGCAGCCTTTTAGAAAAAGCTGCAAATTCAAAAAAAAATGAAAAAAAAAAGTTTCATATGTAAGAACTGAATAATAAGACTAGGATTATATTCGCTGAAATTTATTGGTAATAATGCTGATTGTTACAAGAGATGGACTGAACCAGCGTATGTGATTAATGTTGCAGAGAAAGACACTGAGTAATGATCGAAACAATTACTCTTTAGGCCGAAAGATATGAATTAACCATTAGTGGATGTGCATCTTGTAAACAGAGCGTTTGTGTATACGCATAATGTTGTAACATGGCTGACAATCCAGTGGGATGTACTCAATAGGATTATATAGTGCTTTGTGTTAATACGTCCAATTAGGTCTCCTCAAACGCATGTCTTATAAATAATTAATGCGAGTACACGGTCAGAAACCTACCGAAAATAATTTAATCCAATGGAATACGTACCTACATATCATCTTTCATCACTACCTTCAAATATAACAATTTTAGGACTTAAGATATTAAATTTATGGAATTCAGTTCTTACATTTTAAGAAGTTTTTACAGGTTGCAATTCCGCTGATAAGAAATGATTATCTAGACGTTCATTTGTTGAATTCAAATGAACAGAACTAGACAGTTGAAAAAACTAATATTTGATTTTGATTTAACGTGTTGCAATTCTGATGATAAGAAACGATTATCTATAGCTGGTCGTCACCAGTCTGTTTCAAAAAAAAATGACAGTTAATCAGAGATTTTTTTCTTGCATATCTTAAAAAAATTTCCTTATTAAAGAGCAGAAGAAAAGAAGAAAGAAAAATAAAACAGCAATAATAGTATTATTAATAATATTATTCCTTAGTTTTTTTTTTTTTTTAGTTTTGAGATTAATTTTTGTAATTTGTTATGCTTTTCTGCCAATATTTTTAATAATTATTTTAATACTTACTTATCTTGATATTTAAATATTTTTGTGACAGTTCTTTTTCCACTTCAAGTGTTTCTCATTTAACTTGAGAAAAGTAATTTAAGAAAGGAAATGATTTTGTTTGCAAGGAAAAAATACTTTTAAACCCTGATATTGAAATTAATGCTGTTATTGACAAGATTTAACTGTCATATTTGACAGTAGAATCCATTTACAAATTAACCTAGCTGAGATGCATCAAGTTCCTTGACTTCATTTAGAAATGGAAATGTCAAAAAAAAAAAAAAAGTTAAAAAAAAATGTAATATAGTTTGTAATACCTTAAAGCAAAGCGTTTACCTTTTCCTCAGTCAAAAAGGTTTGGTCAGTCTGAGAAAGACAGGAGTTTTTAAGGGGTGTAAAGTCTCCGAGAGTAACGGGGTATAAAACAATTGAGGCAGTCAGAAGCAAAGGGCTGTAAATGGACAATTTCAAGTTTCGAGCAAAACGCGCTTAAAGATTAGCTCCTAGGTAGGCTTTCATTGAATTTTTTTCTTAATCATGCTGTATAGCAGCAACTACCAGGGCTACTAGTACCATCTCTTGTCCCAAGAGAGAGGAGAGGTTCACCTATCATTTGGACTGGTTACTACCAAATTTTTGATTTTGCCACTTACATCCCTTTGCCTCTCACTGCCTCAATTGACTTTATAACTATGTTTGCGTTTCTCCCTCGTTTTCCTTTTACCCAAGAGACGAGACGGTCACGTGCAAAATTGCGGGGAAGATGAAATTCATGGCTAAATGAATTTAGCAGTTATCTATATTAGAAGTAAAACTGTTTGAAACGAGTTTATTTTGCATTTGAAGACATGCAGTAGAGGGAAGTGTCAGACCACTTAGTTTTTAAAAGCAACTTCTTTCACAGTTACATCTACAAATAATGATGACGTCTACCCAATCGTTTGACTTACCCAGTCTTCACTCACCTGTAACTTATTTTCACAAATCACCAACAGTGTGGTAATTAAGACCGTACGCATTTCCCCATGTTCCCTTTTATCTTAACAGAGTCAAGATGTGGGTAGAAAACATGTGTAAAATTCAGTAAGTTACCGCCCCATAGCCAGGGCTAAAGCAGAAATACCTGAAATGCGCCGCCAGCTCAGTTAATTCCAGCCGAGGACTGCAGTTTCGTGCTTATTAGCACTCACCAGCCCGGGATAGGAGTGACTGAGCTGGAGGTGGAAAACCTCTTAAGGAAGCCCAGAGTGACAAACAAACTGGTAGCTAATACAGAAATAGCACTGACCAGACGAGTGACCGAAACAATGGCTCGGTTCAACTCGAGTATTAAAAGCAAGGCAGCGGCTGGAATTGAATGAGCTTGGCAGTGTATATCTGTAAAATGTTTTTTTTTTCTTTAAATAATTCAGTTCAGTGTGTGCACATTTAAAACTGATATTCATCCAGTGTTTTTTAAACAAAGGTCTAAAAATCCAATGAGTCAATTTTCGCTAAAAGCGAACATAACATTCTATTAGAGAAAACGCTACTAAAAATAATTCGATTATTTTAAAGATCATCATCTTATACTTTGCAGTTAAATAGTTTCATAAAACAAAAAGTAAAGTAGTAATTTCTTCATGTTCATTAATAACTAGAAAAAAAAAATAAATTCTTTCCAATTGCGTTTGCATTGCACCTGACTTCGATTTTTCCTCCACTTCCACTTTCACTTCACGTTCCTCTGGTTTAGTTTTTATTATGTCGAAGAAAATTTTTATCTGTAATGCCTCGAGCTATATGCTTTTTTATTTCCACTGAAATAAAAAAGAAAAGAAATAAGGGCAGTAGAAAAAGAATAGCTATAAAACGAATGGGTACAACTGCACAAATTATCATGCTTTACATCTTGAGGTTGGAAGAAGCGGACTGCTTTTAGCATTTTTATTTCATTATTATGATTGCAGAAAGTTTAAAAATGTGATTTTCTTCAGAGCTGTTCGCTTACTTTGGATTTCAGGGATAGTTTTGTTTTATATCTTCTTTTAAGGCACAAGGAAGTACTTTGAACTTTCATTTTAAAAGTCATTTAGGAAGCATATTTCTTTTTTTCAGATTCTGCATCGATGGCATTGCGGGAATCTTTGCTTCCGAATATCAGATAGTGAATGGTTTTACTTTCAGTTGAAAAATGACTTTACAACTGAAACTACGCTAGAGGCAAATTACAATAATTGCACCCCAAATCACTTTCTATTTCAGACATGAGCGAATTTTTAGTCGGCTAGCTGAGATTAGTGCTTTGGAAATTGATATCATTTTATGAGGAATGTATCACAGGAAAGATATAAAAGACCTTTAAATGCTTGTTTAATCATTCTGTAATGTCTCTACGCATTGGATTTCCAGTAACGAAGCATATTTCCATGTTTGGGAGAAATAGAATGTTAGATAACGATGGAGATAATTTACATTGAAACACGTTAAAATATGTTTTTTAAAAACATTAACTTGGATTCATTCAACTGATTTTTAAACGTGATTTTTTTTTTCATTTTAGCAACGTAAGAGCATTTTATTTGCATATCCCAATTAATCTCAATTTGTTGTTACCACTTCTTGTATAGTTATTTACCGCTTTATATTTTTTCGTATTTATGTCTTCTTTAAAAACATGTTTGATACTAATACTTTAATTGCCATTTAAATATTTATATCATTTTTTTATGAATGTTGTTTTTTATTTTTCTTACACTTACTTTTATACACATTAAGTCGTACATACTTTTTTCTCCTATCATCACTTTTATATACAGGAGGATTCAGAAAGATAAATTCCATATTGGATTTTTAAAAAGGGTTGCGGAGTCGGAGTTAAAAAATCGTCGGAATGGAGGTCGGTTATGAAAAAAATAAATCGACCAATAGTTGACAGACCTATGCAGGTAACACAAACATGCCTTCTCCTACTTATCTATGCCTTTCACATTGATGAATTTTCAGCAGTATTTCGTTTTTCGACTTTAAAGTTATCTACCGAGTTTGGTTTTATATAAATAATATTTTTGAATAAAAGATTTTTAGTACAAAACACTTCCCATTATAATAAGATAGATATGGACAAAAGAAATAAAAAACACAATGATTTTGAAATTATTTTCATGTCATTTCAGTTTTATCATTAAAACGTATCTTAAAAATTAACTACAGTTAATGTCTTGATTATATCGTGTCTTTTCTGGGTACGATCGTACTCTGGAACTGGAAAAAAAGGAGGATATGTCGATTTTTTTCATTTTATCACTTTTGTTGGTTAGAATGGCTAAGATGTTGTGTGCAGTATTTTCAAATGGCAGATTGCACAAAGCTGAGCAGCTAAAATCAGTTTTGCCACAACAGCATACTCCCATATATCCCTTCGTGTACTAAAATGAGAAAAATCTGGAGGACGGGTGAGGATGGATCGTTTAATGTAGTGATTGGTGACGAACCAATATCAAAATTTATGTTGGTTTTCAACCAACTCTGCTGTTGCGTCCTTCTCCTCTGCCAACCATTAGTTTACTTGTCGGTACCTTCGATACGAATATGATGAAGCTACTCTTTTGGTTGAAGACTAACAAAGACGGTTTCACAGTTGTATTACATGCTGCTTTGAGGAACAGATGGAACTGAATACTGTCGCAGAATATCGGGGGATGCCTCATTTCCACACAGAGCAACCAACTCCATCTCTAAAGCTTCGGGACTTACTTCAGGAAGGAAAGCTATTGTGGCCTGGTCAACCTTATACCAGTTCGATTGAATAACATCGCGCAGTTTTGCTTTTCTTAGCCAGACATGGGAAGATGTGGTATCACATACACTAACTGCGTGAAGAAAAAGTGCGTATCTAAGAGTTATTCCATTTCTCCTCGGTTGAAAAAAACACGTATAAAACTGAATGCAAATTAACTGAACTTCTGCACTTTCCTGTAAGGAAATATTTTGAATGTTTTAGAAAACAAAAAGTAGATTCACATCCTCTTCATCATCGATTACGATCTGGTGAGATGTACTTTATTCAATGGCGGTTTAATTTCTCTAGTTGTTTTTATCTTCTATGCCCTCAAGTCCAAACCTAGAGACCAACTTATCATTGAGGTGTCATTTATTACACTATTTGGAAAAGCGTTTCCTCAGGAACACTCTGATGTTGAGAAGTCAAATATAATCATAATCCGCCAGCGCGTCGTCATTCTGGTGTATCAGAAGACAGTAAAAACGTCCCTGAATCATTCCAGTTCTTCAAAATAATTTAACATGAACATAATTCATTTAATTCACCGAAAAAGCACACAACTGAATTGTTTAATATGTTACAATTATGGATTAGTTCTTTCAGGCTCTCTTTTGGTGTCATTAGATCCAGTTCATTCATTACACATGTATGCTCACACACTAGGCGAAAATTTATTCATTCGCAAAACCGAAAAGTTTCTTCCAGTGTACATAAAAATCCTTTGAATTCATCCGGTTTTTCATATCTCTTGTAAATAAATGCGAGCATTTTTTGCGTACAAATCGAGACCTACTAAGTGAAAAAGTGGAAGCATTTTTTTTAATGTTTCTTGGTGCATCCCTATTTTCCATACTTCCTGCTTGAATGATTTTTCAATTAGTACAAACATTCGACAACATTACGCTTAAAGTGTATAGGCGGTACATTTTCCATTCTAGGTTTTCCGCAGAAGTTTTACGTTTGATATGATGAACGTGGACAGTTTCATTTGCTTTTGCAAAAAGAATGAGTGAACGTTCATTTTTATTTATTCTTTTTTTTTCTGCTCGTCTGTCTTAGGATATTTAAATCTCATTACAAATTTGTCTGATACCAAAATTCTTCTCCATTCAAAATAAAACCTGGTAGGTAATTTTCCAGTTGAAAAATGAATTACGGCCGAAAATTCATCAATGTTAAAGGCTATACGAATGCTTGCGTTATTTGCATAGGGCTGTCAATTATTGATATATTTAAGTTTTCTATAACCGCCGTGTTTTTCCAGCACACATACGTATGTAAACAGTCATTAGAGTCTTATTATATCATTCTTTGCCCCCCCCCTCTTTTTTAGAATAGGATCCTTTATATTGTATTGAAAAGTGTTTTGTCTTATTTCTTCAAAAATTGAATTTTCCGATTATTTATTTGTTTTGTGATTATAAAAGAATTATTGCATCTACAGATTTCATTTTTAGCTTAAATGAAAGCGAATTAAATGCACTATATAGTAGTATATCTAGGTTTTTTTTCGATTAAAATAGGAATTCGTTGTCCATATTTGGCGTGGAGCGTGACCAAAAAGCATTTTTTGTTTTAATTTTTCGCCATCACCGATTTCCTCCAGTTTTCTGTAAAAATCAAATATATTTGTGAAAGCGTTTCCTGAATTGCCACAAGTTGCATGATTGAATACATGTTTCTTCACTGCTGTGAAAAATGATTTTGCAATCAGTTTTAAAATATTATCCTTGGCTTTGTTAAGTGCCTTGACTTCAGTTGAATGACGATTCGTCTAGGGTGACGTAGCCCTTAATGAGTGCAAAAAACAGCTTTTGGATACTTCAGTTTGGCAGGCAAATAATGTGTGATGTGTTTGCTAACAGTTATGCTTTAGCTTTTACTGTCTTTGATAAAATGCTTTAGAAGCCTTCCTGGTAAATCAGAAAAGCAATGCTATTGCAAAAAAAATATGCATGTTTAGATGGAAGATTCCTATTTGATTTCAAACACTTGACTGGCTTTTGTTAAGAAAGTTCAGAATTCTTCCGGAAGATTCCAGTTTAAACTTAAGAAAGGTTAATGACTTTTTGCAGTTAACGTTCCTGTACTTTGCCTGGAATGTTACTGGTAGAATTTTTGCACATTAGCTGCCTATCATTTTCTAGGAACGAGTCTGTTTTTTTTTTTACAGTGTAATAACATGTTTCAGTACAGTCACCTGATCTTTGGCACAAAAACGGTTCTTACTGAATTTTTTTTTCCCGTTTATAATTTTCGTAAAAGTGAAGAATGAATCCGGTCTACCACAGTTCCGACTTAGGTCATGGCATGTTGAGTAATCTCGTGCATGCACTTCGATCTCCGAGTAAGACTTTGAGTCAGGAAAACTAACTGGCAGCCACTTTCTCATTGCTCATGACTACCTTAAGTAGAGAAAAAGTACATTAATTAGTTTACGTAGCATGAGTACTTCTTCGAGATTTTATGAATATATATTGTATGCTTAAAAGTCTTGCTTTTTCGGTCGGTGGATGAAACTAAGCAAAATAATGCATGCATCAGATAATTAATACTAATTTAGTTTACTTCTGCTGGGAATGATAATAAAAGCTGCTCTTCTATGACACGTGCGGAAAATACAATTTACATTTTTGTTGCAATTATTTCCACTGTAAATTATCTGCCATTTCAATAATTTATGCTTAAAGTGTAAACTTGGTGATCGAAAGCTAAGTTAGATCGAAGATGGAGATTTCAAGTTTTTCTCCCCCCCCCCCTTTTTTTTTGTCTTCTGAAATAATTTAGAGCTCCAATTGGCCAGTCCTCCGCAATCTATTATCGAAGAAGCTATGTGAGAATTTGTTTAGGTTTTTTACAATGTTTTGCTGGATATTCTGCTTTAAAACTAGAACTCATTTTCAGGCATTCGGTGTATGTGGAAGAAAATCTATGATGGATAAGAGTTTCACATTTAAAATTTTCCTTGGATTTAAGGTTTCAAGCATAATTTAAGTCTTAAAGAAGAAAAAATGCTTTTATTCATTGTTTAAGAAAAATATTATCCACATAATCTTCTTTTAAACAAAGTTACATTTAAACTCATTTAATATCTAATAAAACATTTTAAACCACTGTAACATTTGTGACATAGTGTAAAACATTGTTCAATATACATATGATGGGAACTATGCTGCATTTACGAATAATGGTGTAGTTTAAAGTTCCAAGTGATCTAAACAGAACTAAGTGCCAAGTGATCTGCACAGAACTATTTGCAGTTCTGGATATTGACTAGCGATTGCCTCCCAGTTCTTCCTTATTTATTAAACTTAACAGACAAAATGTGCATAAAATATATACTTTCAAACTAAAATATCAAACATCGGATTATATGCTTCTACTCTATTTATTTAAATGTTTAACGTATTTCAGGTTTTTTGCAGTTTCTTTAAACACGTTACTTCTAGTTTCTTGTAAAGTTTTTCTCTGGAGGAATAATTTGCATCTAAATAATGAGATATAAATGCATCTAATTCTCGCGTTAACCGATTGGCATTACCATTTTAATGCTTATAAAAACAGATATTTCTACATGTTTAAACTTAAAAATAAATTTTAAATTAACTTAGTACTTAATGAAATGTTCTCAGTTTTTCCTCATTCAATTATATAGTATGCACTTAACACACTGTGTTCATGAATTAAATTGCATTTCATGATATCACAGTTTAAAAATTGCAAAATAAACAACCAATTATATGACATTTAAAATAACGTCGTTAATTTCAGTACTTCATTCTTATTTTATTTAAAATTTTCAGGAATTAAACATAGTTTAAGATTCGATTATTCTTATAAAAAGATAATAAAGGGAACGATGCGTTGTAGTTTACTTTAGCATCATCAATAAACAAATTAAGAAATAAATTTGAAACGAAAAATTTTGTAAGAAGCCTGTAATGTTATTTAATTTATGAAACCTCATTCGAAGTCCCTTAATTCAATGTATTTTCCTTCAATCAAATCTAATTTTGATTCTTTTTAATGTCTCCGAATTGTATAAGAATACCGGAAAAAAATATTTTTTAGTGAAGAAACTTTCTTGTAAATTAAATTCAGATTCTTATTTTTCCGTTTCCAAAAGAACATTATAATCCTACATTTGCATACATTTTCCAGTCTTTTCGAGAATTTATGAACTTTTATTCTAATGTTCTTTTTTCTTTCCGATATAATTTAGATACAAATTAAAAATCAATACTTCCTGCAGCCTAGTTTAATTAGCATTGAAAGATGTTACGGTCTTCAAATTCATAAAAGAGTAATAATACTTCATTCTTAAAAGAAAGAAAAATTAAGAATGTTTAGTAGTTTTTGTTTCACGAATCCTTTAGAATTAAACATTTTACAATTTACAAGCTTCTGGTTTTAAAGATTTTTAAATGGGCAGTGACTTTTGAACGAAAGTTTTTTTTTTTTTTTGTTTAAAATATGCACAATGATTTTTTAAAAAAATGTTTTGAAAACACATTTTTAAACTTCATTTATACAAAATATGCGCTATATACTAGTCTTCATGGTGCAACTATGTATTGTAAAAAAATCAGTTACGTTTTTGGGATATAAGGAACATATGGTGTCTAATTTCTGCCAGTAACCTACCTGGCAAGAAACAGGAATAATACCAGCTAAAAATCAGTAACATTCCTGAAATTAAAGTAAAATATTTCTGAAGAATTCAGAAACCTTCCCAATAAAACCTAGTTACGTTTTTTTAATACTTCCAAGAAAACCTAAATACGTATACTGTAACAGTCTGGCACCTTCTTTATTTATCAAGAAAGCTCGTAAAGCAATTTTTTCGAAACTAAGGTTGCAATCAATAGCAACAATCTTATTTGCCTACATTTTTTTTTCAAACTTATAACATTCAAAGACTGTATTTTTCCCTTATTAGTGACTCAGTCAATCTGGAAGCGCCACAGTCGGAACACCCGATAAAGGAGCTAAATATATTTTGACACTAGTAGCTAAAATAGTTTTCACAAAGGAATATGCATTTATGAAACTTGTTGCAATCCAGGAAACCTTTTCTCAAAGATATTGCATTTTAATAGGAAGCTGGCAGAAAAGAGGTGAAAAGACGAAAGTTACCCGGAAATAATCTGTAATGTTTCGGAATTTTCTTACATTTATCCCGATCACTATGTTTGGTAATCTCAGTACAGAATTAATGGCAGTCATTAAGTAAGAAATTATTGATTTTTTTATTTTTCATTTTTGAATCTGGTTCTCTTGGATATTTATCAGTTACAATTTCCTCTTTCACAACTATGGACCCGTGAGAAGATTAACACTAGAACCGCGGTAGGGATCAATCTGACCCAAATCAAATTTCATTTCCATTTTTTCAGAGATTTTACAAGCGGAATGACTTGAAACTTTTTGACTTTTTCTTAAATTGTATAAATATTAACCTGTAAAAGAATTAGCCATTCAGAATTTTTTATTTCCGAGATATTAATTCTTATACCTAAAACCGCGGTAAGGGTCAGAATGACCCTTCGCTTAGTAGATGCAAAACGAAACGATTCTTGGAATCGGTAACAGTCAAAACTGCTCCCCGATTGGTATGAAAAAGACCTACAGTAGACACTGAAGGTTAAATGGGTCAAGGTCATAGAACAATACAGGTTACTGATAAGAAAAACTAGGTTTTTCTCTTCCTTTTGTTATCTGACAGAGCTGCGTTTATACTGCTAGTTGCAAACCATTCTTGGTCTCGGCAGAAAAATGTCAAGAAAACGTAGTTTGCTTTCGGTCAAGGAAGCTCTTGAATACATGCAAGAGCTGTTACTATTATATTGTATAATCTTAGTATTACTCTTGTTCATCAAAAAAAATTTTTTGGACTCTTTTTAAACATCAACGAACCCATTTTAAGCTGTGGGTCAAATTGACCCCTGCCCGCGGTTTTAGGTATACGGAAATTTCCGCGGTTCTAGTGTTAATAATAAAGAAATCAAAAGCATCAATATGTCTGTAACTCACGTACGACGAAGAATACTGTCTTTGAGAAACAACACGTAGGAATTTCAACAAGCAATAAAAATGACGTTTAACGTTAAATCCTAAATTTTGTCATTCAGACATAGTATCGATAGCCTAGAATGACAACTATGTAGCTCAAGAAATGCTACTCTTAGAAGAAAAGAAGAAAATGCTCTCGATACGAGATTACCCATCTAATAACACATAAAAAGTACACTTTTTTTTTTTTGGTCAACTCACAATAACTCCAAATTCCAAGGGACCGACTTAAATGTTCAAGGACTTGAAAGTTCGAGTTATGGAAAAATTACATAATAGTCCCAATAGTTCGGAACCCGATGAAAACTTCGAGATAAAGGAATATTCGTTACAAGCTTCTACGTTATCGAGATTCGATTTTACAAGGCTTTTTATTAAGGGATTTTAAATACTTGCGTATAGAAACTCTCGATCTGGACTTGAAGAACCTAAGACTGAATCCGTGGTTCTAAAATATTCCCAGTTCTTTTCTATGGCCACTTGCTTTACTCTTAGAATAGTCATTTTCATTTCATGCTTTTGACAAAAATGCAATTAAGTCCTTCGAAAAAGTTTCATGCAAATAGATAATAAGTAAACAAAACTAACTTTAATATCTCTATTCCAGTATTTAAAAGCTTTTATTTAAAATAAAACTAATTTTTCGGGACTGCATAGTGCTTGTAGAACTTTTGGATAAAAAATTATAGTCAGTTCAATTGAATTTTCAAATCAAATTATAAGTTTAAAAACTCGTAAAAAGGTATGTTTATTTACTAACATTGAAAAATAAAACACAAGTTTATGACTCTTTATTTCTAACTAGCCGCCTGCGGCGACCAGCTGGTCCGCCTTTTTACGCCATTCGCCTTTTTGCGCAAGGGTTGCCGCCTTCGGCGGCTGCTTAGAAAATTTAGCGACGGTATTAATCAATGTGTTTCTATATATATCAATATTATCATTCGTCTTTATACGTCGATGTTGCCGCCTTCGGCGGCTGCTTAAATAAATTTCGTGGCGGTATCAATCAATCTATATCTATTTATATCATTCATAATTTGAATAAAATATTTTCTATATGTATCTTTAGTTCCGTCGTTTGGAATATTTTTACAGAGGAGGAGAGTAGACACAAACGACGTACTCTTCATGCAAATTTTGTAGACAAAAAAATATCAAAAAGCACTTCCACTTTTAAGTGAAAACATGGTTCTTTCAAATTCATGGTGTGTGTGTGGGGGGGGGGGCACTGACACCCCGTTGAAATTCCTTAAATAACGGGCATCCCTCTTTCTTGCTGTCCATCTACTATATCGACCTTTATATTTGTCTATCTATCAAGATATGCGATCTATGCATATCTACCTCCTGACAGTACAATCATTTTTTTAAAATAAGTATTAATTCGAAAACAAAAATATTTTTTGTCCACTCAACCTCTATATATCTCTGTATCTTCCTAACCTAACCGCCAATCCGTAACAAAAACAAAGATCATGCAAAAGATCGCGGACTTTATTTATTTAATCAAAATAGCCAAAAAAAAAAAAGGCTCAATGTTCCCCGTAGTGTTCAAAAATTAGTGCTTGCAAAAAGATAAACAACTTGAAAAAAAAAAGGTAAAGAGAAGGCAAACGATTTCAGTTGGATCACGTGATGAGGTAAGTTCGGAACTCATCCGGCAAGCGAACAGCTCACGTTGTGTTCTCCCATTAAAAAAATGGTAAAAAAAAAAAAACTATTCCTTATTTTTAAAAACTTTTTTCTTCTGAAGGGGGCAGAATGTTTTTACTATTACCAACTAAACTTTTAGAATTGAGGGTTCAATACTTTTTGCAGGATGGGTTTCGAAAAAAATTAAACCCAGAAAAAAATGCAAAATAAAGGTTTTTTTCAAAAATTTATAAAAAATACAAAAATTGCTCTATCTTCAAAATTTTTTCATTCATCATATTTAAAATTAAACTTCCTACACTATAGCGCAAAAACATTTGTGTGGTGCGATTGGTTCGGGGTCTGTGAGGTAAAAAGTACTAAAAAAGGCAAAAAAAAACACATAAAACATTAAATAACTTATTTTCTAAATAAAATATATAAAAATCGAAGCCCGAGGTGCACAACTTCAGCAAAAACTACACCTGTATACCGAATTTCATCTTTCTAGGCCTTACCGTTTTCCCGGGATGCGCGCCACACACACACACACAAACAAACATCTTATTTTATTATATGTATAGATATTTAAACAATTTTCTTGCTAGAATATTATTAGATGCTACTTGTTATTATAATTGCAGTTGTGTCATAGCCTCTTTTACCGGCTACTAAGTGCAAAAATCATCAAGAACCTGTATTTTAGAACAATTACATAACTCGCAAAAGAAGCTTTTCAATTAAATTTTCAACACTATTAATCACTTCCAGAATTTGCGTGACGATGATGTGAATATTCACATAAGTTCTTCAAATTAAAACTTTTCCGTTTAAAGAACGGCAGAGAAAAATACATGGAAAGAATTTCTAATTTTCTTAAGAGGAAACATTTAAAATGAAAATATTATGAAACATACATACATAGAGTTACTGTTCTAAAGTAAGAATGAATTAAAAAACTGTTCTATTGTTTAAAAATAAAATTAACAAACTAATTTTTGAAAATTTTGAGTTAGTCTAAATAAAACTGAGCTTCCTAATCATTTAGAGCATTAATTTTGAACAAAGAATGTAATATTTAAGTAACAGAAAGACATTACGGAGGAAAAATTAAACTACACAATAAGTTAATGAAACAATGTCACTATTACTGTTAACTAGACTCGTTAAAAAAGGCATATCATAAGGAGAATTTTGTAAAGGAGGTATTACTGTGCAATTATGTAACTAATATGCAAGATATTTTCTTGTTTATTACTCTCTAGTAGTGGACGTCTAGTAGGACATCGATATCGGTTTTTTTGAAACATAGATGATCTTATGAAAACATCGATGTTTTCACCATGAATGTTTTAGGCTCGATGTTTTTTCTAACCTTTGATGCTTTATAGTCGATGTTTTTTCTAACTTTTGATGTTTTATGGTCGATGTTTTTTTTTAACATCGATATTTTGAATTAGATGTTTTTTTGATGTCGATGCATTGCAACTGATCCAAAAATATCTTTAAAGATGTGAAATATATTTGCTGTTATGATGAAAAATTTGTTATTAATTAGTTATTTGGAGATCTATCACACCGGAAAATTTTTTTCTATAGATAGCCGTGGATAGAAATAGTGTTATATCGCAGAAAAATTAACATTCCTTTTTGATAGCTCTCTGTTAGTTAAAATATTAAATGTTAGAGTTGGGAATTTCATGACAAAACATTGATGAGATATATCAGGACGGATACATCTACCATTAAACATGAATATTTTGAAATATCGGATTTTTTTTAAGCCTCGATGTTTTTGAACATTTATGTTCTGAAACATCGAGTTTATAATTATTAGTTTTTATGATATTTTTTAATTCAAATTTAGAACATCGAATCCCAAAAAATATCCAATATATAACATATATATAAAAAAATCGTTCCTTATACATAATGGGTGAAAACATTTAAGTTTTCACAAAAACATTAATGTGTCGAAAAGATCGGCATCGATGTCGCAACGTTATTGAGTGTTACTGAAATTTTCCGAACTAACTTTAAACATACGTTTTTACTCTAGTTTTCCTCTAACAAATGTAAGAACGTATATTATAGTTTCCAGTTCTAAATATGTATTTGATTTTTAAAATGATTATTTATTGGGTATACTGTTACAAAAATGTACTTTAAATAGCTATAAATGTTTAATTTTTGACTATACTTTGCGCTTTTTTTTATTTGTGCACTTCTTAAATGTAATTTTGATGGAAGTTTTCCTTTCTTTTTTTTAAAATTGATTTATCATTATTATGAAATAACGTACTTTAAGTTGTTCTACTCAACAGGTGGAAAGTTAAAATATATAAAAAAATTATTCCTATACATTTTGTTGATATTTATTATTTTTTTAAATTTTAAGTACATAAATAAGTTACTTATTTGTTTCTTTGATCACTCAATTTGAAATATTTTTTATCATCCACCATTATCATTAGTAACTTTTCTTTGAAAGATAAAAATACGATGTGATTTATTTATAAATACAGCCTGTGAATTCAGCTCTATCATTTAAAAAGTTATTAGAGTTTATAATGCAGGATTATACATTTAAAGGTTCGGTGTTTCAAAACACGATTTTCGTTCGATGTATCGATACCATCGATGGTAACACAAAACAACTGAAGAAAACAGTAAAGTTTAAGTTTACTTTATACACTGTTAAATTTCACGGTCGATAAATCTTCACAAATAAAACATCAATATATATTTCTCATCAGTGACGTAATAAACGGTTATCCAATCCTTTTAACTCCTTTCCCTCAACCCGGCTGGATATCCGTGGATGTCCGTTGGATAAGCATCCGAAATTCCCCATTAATCAAATCGTAGGATAAAAACTCCCCACACCTCCTACTTTCCCAGAACAAAGTAGGGAGTGAAAAAAAGACATCATCTTTTCAACTCGCAGACGGATTGAGCTAAGTATAAAAACAGCTGAAAAGAGAGAGATGACACTAAATGAAAAATGTTGGCTGAAATTAAATAAAATAGGATGAATGGGGAGACAGGAGAAAAAGTGTAAAGCTTCTGATACTCAGAGATTGTATTAATAATTGTCATTTGGAAGTGGGCGTTAAGCCTGACCATTACTCATTTCTGAGAAGCTGGAACATGATGATAAATCTGTGATCGTCAATATCCTCTTACGGTGATTGAAATTGAGACAAAATTTACGTTGGGAAAGTAATGACCTTCATTAGTAGTTCACGGTACTAATCGAAGAATTAGAAGTTTTTTCCTAACTCATAAAAGCGGGAACTTGAACTTTGGAAAAATTCCAAAAGATCAGGAAATCTTTTAGTGAATTTAAATGAATAAAGGGTAAAGAACACCCATCAAAATTAATCTCCTGAAAGTACAAGTTATATGAAAGTATGCAATAAGTTCTCTCAGTAAAACTGTTGTTGTTGTTGTTGTTATGTGGAGAGTTCGAAAGTTTTAGATGCCCCAAAAAAGTCTTGATAACAAGACCTGCTAATTCTGAAGCCCGATGGCTGTACAGGATTTCAATTGGTGGTGCTCCAAGTTGGAGGAGGGAGCGAATAATGGCCTGACAATAAAAACATGGGATAGGATTTATTATTAGTTGGTAATATCTTTATGTCTTTGAAATGTCCAGTGCCTAGCCTAGCTATTGTAGAAGAGAGGTTTCTTGGGCAGTAAAGATCGGGGATGTCAGTAAAACTCATTTTTAGGAATATCCTGCCTTAACCCGTTAAGTATCAGTATGGGACATACATATCCACTAAATTCAAATTTCTATTATATATTACATGTGTGTGTGTGTGTGTGTGTGTGTGTGTGTGTGAAATAAGTATTTTACAAATAATGTATTTTTAATGTTATAGAGACATTCGAATCTCACTTTAAGCAAAACAGAAATATTACTGTGTAAAACATACCCAGTAACGGTTTTTTTCTCGAAAATACCGCAAATTTCAGTACTCTACTCTTAAGTTTATAGTCCTTAAAAAGGCAAATAGAAACACCAAAGGTTCAGAAAATAGGTTGAACTCCCTCGGTACTAAATAACTAGAAATAAATGATATACATGTAGATTAAAGGAAACTAATGTGTGTTAAAAGGTTTCTATGTTAAAATTTGGTTTATTGCAGGACCTATTGTTGAAGCTAGAAGGAATATAGTTCCGGTAAAACACACACGCACGCACAAGATTCAATGTATGCAATGGACGAAAAAGTACTTAGTGGTATTAAGTTCTCGTTGCGGGTAAATGGGAAGTTTTTGTGATACATATATTGTATCTCAGGAGAATTCGCTATTTTTTATGAATTAAAATTATACACTAAAAAAACACTCTTCTAACTTTTTATTGCTTTATGCCACGTCAAAGCTCGTAAAAAAATAGCACCAGGTGAAATTGTTTTGAAGACCGTAGGATCGAACGCTTGAAGTGTTTGTTTCAAAATGGAGAATTTAAAAACAAAAGTAACTAGACTCGATTTACACTTCAAACACTTGTGAAATAACACTAATACGAAAAACAAATTATAATGCATATCCATAGCCGTGCATGCAATTTTGTTATTTTATTTAGTGTTTTAAAGGCTACAAGTGAAAGCTAATAATCTGAACCTTTAGGATAAAAATACATTTGTCTAAAAATTGTTAAAAAACACAAGAGCTATTAGAATATCATTCTAAGGTGAAATAATATCCAGTAATAATAATTGAAGAGCATGAGTGATTGAAACGTGTTTGGAGACATTTTGCTTTGAGCAAAAAATGGATTTATATTCATGAAGTTTTAACTTAACCAAAAGTAAAAGTCAATTGTGATCCGTACCAATAAAATTGAGTTTTTAATTTAAACCTCGTGCCCGAAAATGATGATTTGCTTGGAAGAAACTTTTTAACAAAAGTCTTTTCGGGGGTTGAATGCTTCACAAGATGACCTTTTATTTTATTTAAGGTCTTTTATTATAAGGATTAAAATAATAAGTATTTTTTAAGAGAACTAAACAGTTTTATATTTAAATGAAGGTTAGATCAATATAAACATTAATACATATCTAGTCTGTGTTCAAGTGCAAAGTACTTCAAAACACTTGATTTAATTAAGCAAAAAACACCTACAACATCACTGGGCACCCAATATTGAATAAATGGTAGTTAAAAAATGTTTGCATCAAGGATAGCACTCATGTTTAATTCTGACCTATCTTTTTAGTCACTACATATGCTTTTGTTTTACATTATTAGTAAGCTTATCATTTATTAAACTTTTGTTATCTTAGTCTGGTAAATTGCAACGCTGCAATAACACACAGAAAATTATATATCAGTTATATATAGTTGTCTACCACGCTCGGTAAATCAATCGGACCTGTAAAGCAATGCATTTAATGAAGTTTCATGATAATTAAGCAGATAACTAGGTGATATATTGTGCTATTAGACATAACTAATGCTATAGACGGGGTTAATAATTGATAACCCAAACAATATCTCTTTTAGAGACGTGATGTGTAGTACCTCAGCAGTTACATATGTAATGTTGTATGAGAACATTTATCAGTATTGTAGTGGTATGAGTAGTTTGAAGGCATGTTAGTAAAATATTTTACTCTGTATTTTTCTTCCTTTTCGGTCAATATAAAAAGTAACAAAACACGTTGGAAATGTCATTGAAGAGTTTTTATTTTCTCTTTTAAAAATTGTTGTATTAATGCTCATGTTTCTTAAGTTGCAAAATACCTAGATGTATGTTGTTCTAAACAAAGATGACAATTTTCTGGTGAAGCATATGCAAGCATACTCAAGTTAAGTATCGAACTTTATAACAAGCAAATTTGTGCCTTTAATTTAGTACAACAAACTGCGTTACTCTTTGCAGTGCGGACGGTATTTGAAAGTCAATCCAACACGTTTGACCAACGTGTTCCATCAACTGTGCCTCTAAGAGGCCACAAGTAATCTACCTAAGACATTATCAGTTACGCAAGTTAGTGGTTATTCATAAATATGTTTGCATGACACTCCAAATGTGGAGTAACAGGTTGCCCTATAAATAGCGTTTTCAAATTAGTCCACCACTATTTTCATATAAGCAATCAGAACTGAAGTGGATCAAGTCAATTTCCACTTAATCCAATTTAGCTCTAAACATAGGAGATTTCGGCAATGAAATGTTACGTTTGTAAATTTGGTCCTCAGAGCTAAAATGGATGTAGTCAAAATGAACTTGTTCCACTGTTGATCTGAATAACTAATACAGAGTGAGTTTAAACTCTTGAGGCAGATCTTCGAGGGTGTTAAGGGGTAGGATTAGAAGTAAGGATCACGCAGGAACATATGATCTCAAACACAATGCTGACACACTACATGCATCCAAATTCAGAAACTAATGAATGCAAAATAGGTATTAAATTTATCACACAAAAGTGATTTTCGAAACATTTTAGTTTTAAAGAAAGTTTTTACGCGGTCGTTGAAATTTGCGGTTTGCGGCTGTAGGACATGCTTTACAATGACAAAGCGCTCACTGTTGCAATAATGAGCCATTTTGACTTTCAGTGATCACTGAGCTTGTGTTGACAGCGTGTATTAGATCTCAGACGGAGCGTAACTTTTAACAACTACTCGAAACCATTCTTAAAAACTAAAATGGGTTGAAAATTCGTCTTTGTGTAAAAAAATTCTTGATCTGTTTGCATACATCAGTTTACGGCTTTGTATGCATATAGAGCGTCAGCATAGTGTTCTTGGCCATATGAGGCAGTGAGAAGCAAAGGGATGTAAGTGGAAATTTTCAAGTTTTGAGTAAAACGCGTTTAAAGATAACATCCTACGTACGCTTTCATTGAGATGTTTTTCTAAATCATGCTGTATAGCAGTAACTACCAGGGCTACTAGTACCATCTCTTGCCCCAAGACAGAGGAGAGGTTCACCTACCGTGTACTGGTTATCTCCAAATTTTTAATTTTGTCACTTACATCCCTTTGCTTCTCACTGCCTCATATGTTCCTATATGATTCTTGCTTCTTTTTCCTAAGACTTCTTAAAGTTTTGCCTAAGATTTCAGACTCTCTTGTATATTCGGACTAAACAAATAAGCTCGGTTTTTAAAATATTATGTTTTTGTTTCATAAATAAGCATGTTGCTTAAACTTAGAACGTATATCTGGTTTAGCAGCGTTTTAAAAACTTTTATCGAAAGTTTGCAATTGTGATTTTTTACATGGTAAGTTATTTACTAGAAGAGCAAGAATAATTTTCAATTGAGGATATTTGTCAGCAAAACATTCTTTTTGTCTTATAACGATAAAAAAATATATTTTTTCACTAAATAAACAAAAAAAAACTAAGTACAATCTAAACAATGATCGTTCTTGGAAAGTTTTGAAAACTAAAATGTGCTGTAAAATGGGCTTATCTTCTTCATTTGTTCTCTAAATCTTTAGATCAAATTCTCTTAGATGAAATAATTCCATCAATATTGACTGAGATGACGTAATAGCGAATTTAGAGCTATATGACAGAGTATGTGCAATCAGTAAGGAACTTGGATGATTTTTTTTTAAAGAAAAATCTCATATATTCAAGAGATTGAAACAAGATCGCAGAGAGACTGGCAACATTTATGGAGAAAATTTGTGTTTTAACATCTATTATGGTAAATTATTAACATTCTTTTTCAGACTGAACCAAAAAAAACTGCGATGAAAGATGGGAAAAGTTGAGCATCTACGAGAAACAATACCTAAAAGAATGCGTTTTAGAGATTCTACCTAGCCATGGACTTCAATGCTTCAAAAAAAAAAAAAAAAAAAAAAAAAAACAGAATTAAGGGATGCATACTGCAAAAATCATAATCAGGATGTTGAATTAATTTTGCCTCACTTTCTTTAACAAATACGCAAAAAAAAAATAAAAAAAAAATAGTGAAAGATCAACAAACCGTTTTATATCTTATGAGCGGTTTCAATGCTTCTTCACAGAAACTTGAAATTGATTATTTATCCATGCATCAAGCAACGTTGCTACTCACAATGTAGTCGATGTAATGTATTCAGCAAATATTACTGCTATTAGTGTTGTGACATGACATTGTATCGTTGCTTAAGTTTTATATTAGATTAATTAATTTATTTATATTGCATTCATTGGCTGTTTACCATTCCATGGAAGAGATGTTAAGTTTGTAATTCTATTAGGCGTACAAAATTCAATGAACTGAAGAATTGTGATTGTATTTTTGAGTTGAAACTTAATAAAAAGGACATTCAATACCTGTCCAATTTGACAGATTCAACTTAATCAGTTTTGATTTAAGAATCCAATGTCGAGAGTTTCAAGCAGACAAACTACAAGAACTACTCGTAAATTTAAAAAAAGTCGAATAAAATTGAATGCTAAAAAATCGCCCATCAAGGTATGACGGGTGAAAATTGCTTCTTAATTTGAATAAAGCAATTGCCTGTTTGGTGATATTTTAATAGTTGAAACTTTAATCCTAACTCCAGTGGATTAATCCTAAACTCCAGTAGATAGTGATAATTGTCAACCATTTTTTTTTGCTTCTGCATTCTCCTGAAAGAAAGTACAGTCCTACCTGTACAACAGTTAACTTATTGGATGCAGTTCAGCCTTGTCAAAATAAAACATTTCCCTTCATTCCGAAACATTGCCAAAAAAAAAAAAAAACGACTATGCTATGGGAGTTTAATTGTTGATGAAGTAAAAGTGTTACTTGAACAGTGCATTCGCTAATATATATATATATATATATATATATATATATATATATATATATATATATATATATATATATATATATATATATATATATATATATATATATATATATATATATATATATATATATATATATATATATATATATATATATATATATATATATATATATATATATATATATGAGAATGTTACGGCAATAGAGAATTTCCAGCTCCAAGAAGATAATGTGTCAGTCAAGCGCTTTGTAAAAATCTTGCTGATAAAAATTTCCTTATATTTTCAACGAAATGAAAAAAAAATAGTTGATCAACCATTTTGCAGACACTAACATTTCGTTCCTCTCTGATTGAAAAATTCAATGAGAAAAATTCAAAAGATAAAAACGGGGGGGGGGGGGGGGAGAAATGGTGGTGAGACACCGAAAAAATATTTAGCATCGAGACTTGAAAAACTTGAGTAAAGACTAAATGTATCTAGAGAGATAGTTGTCCTAATAACTTATATTCCAAATAAGTTCCTAATAACTTATATAAAAAACTAAACTTTACTAATTTACGTTATTGGGTGTTAGTACGCAAATTTAGAAGGAATTTTACTCCTGAACTATTACCATTCTATACTACTATTACTTACGAACGATCAGCTATGAAAATATCCAAAAAAATGAATGATTTAAGCTCGCGATTCTTGTGCTTTTTTCCACTTTTTGAATTCTACAATTTTACACTACTATTACTATTCTACGACATTTATTTCAAGTTGAAAAAAAATAAATTATCATGCGGACAACAAGTTAAAAGAAATAACTTTAAATGCAATTCACATGATTGATAACAGCATGCGACATGATATCAGAAATGATAAATTTAGCTTTGTAAAATTAATAGTTTTTTAATTTTTATACTGGAGCTGTGGGAAAAAAAGTAATATTCTTTTCAGAAAAGATGAAAATCACATTAAATTGCGTTTTTTTTTCTACTAAACCTCTGCTCAGCTCGTTATTAAATTCATATTGACTACAACAGAGTTTGAAGCGTATGTCAAGCGAAACGAAGAAATATCACCATGAGAGATTGCGTTTGCTATTGCTCACGATAATTAATGCTCCTTTCGATTAACGTTTGTTTTCGTATCTGGTATGATTGATCATGAATGTACAACATCTTAGAACTTATTTCTATGAACGTGAGATGACGAATGTAAGAGTTGAAGAGCATGAATTCCATCAATGATAACAATCACACTGCTTTGTGTGTCTTTCTTTCTATTTTCTCCACTGTCAGTTGCTCTCTTTAAGTTCCAAAGGCAAAATTTTATTATAAATTTAAAAACGAGAACGGTCATTTTTTTACCCTTTTGAAACAGATGAATATGTCCTTAAAGATATTCAACCCAAAGTTAAATTATTGTCAAAATGACACCTATAATATCAATCTTCAAAATTCGTTCAAACACGACACCAGTAAGCTACTTGTTAATGATTTTTTGCCTACTTTCTCAGTAAAAGTCAGAAAAAGAAGAAAAAGCATGAAAGAAGGCTTAATGCATTTTAAAAATATCGCGAAAAAAACAAAAGAAAATTCAAAATAAATAAAATAATTAAATAAATATCGAAGTAGGGTATTGAGATGAGGGAAAATGTATGTCTGTCTGTCTGTGCCCCCTAATAACTTTTGAATGAATAGTCCGATTCGAAGAAACTATTTTTTGTTCGAAAGATCTCGGAGAGGACACCTCATTCCCACATTTCACTTTTTGATTTAAACTATTTTTTGTTCAATTTTAAACAGTTAAAAAAAAACTTAACGTTAGCTCCTACGTGAAAATTTAAGGCAATTCCGAACTGTGAGTCGAATTTGCTTCAAACAAACTTTGTAGGAAAAAGGTTTTGATGAAAAAATTGTATATAAAATATCTTTTTGATTTGAACAATTTTCCGTTCAATTTTGAACAATTCAAATCCCTTAACATTAGCGCCTACGGGGAACCTGAAGTCAATGTAGATTCCGTACTTGAAGGCGGATTTTTTTAAAACAAATTTTACTGAAAATAGCTCTTGACACCAAACTCCAGACTCCGACTCCGAGAATTTAGGAGCGCCTGACTCCGGAGCCGACTCTTGTTCCCGACAATTAATCGAACTCCGACTCCCGAATTCGACTCTGACTTCGTAGCTTTGGCAAAAATTTATAAACGAAGGACAAATTTCAGACTCCAATTCTTGGATATTCAACTCCCACTCCTTTATCCCAAAATGAGATTGACTCCGACTCCGCAGCTTTGGTTTTAACTGTAAAATAATTATTTTTGATATGACTTGTTTTTATTTTCACGCTGAAGCTCTAATTTAGGTATTCAGTTTTCGGCGAATAAACTCGAAGTCATTTATGCTTCTACATAAAGATATGCGCAGAGGTTTTTTTTTTTTTTTTAACTTTAACCTTGACAATGAAAATTATTTCTTTAAGTTGACATTTTATAGCTTTTATTTATTTTGGTAAGTGCACTAATTCATTTAAAAATTATTTTTGGCAACAGGGGAAAAAAGAAACGATATTTTTTATTTATTTATTTATTTATTTAATTTTTTTTTGATATGATGTACTTATTTTAATAAGCTATCTAATTTTAATTATCATTTTTTCGGTTTGAAAGCTGTTTTTTAATGGAAAAATGTGTATTAGCTGCTTTGTTTAAAAGGTGCTGCTATTTTATTTGTTCCTTTTTTTAAGTAAGGAATATTTCATTCCTAGAAATCAGTTTAAAATATTTAAAAAAATATGTTTGAAACAACTTGCGATTTTAGCTATTTTTAACCGACTTCAAAAAGGAGGCGGTTATCAATTCATACCGTATGTATGTTTTTTTTTGTTTGTCCACTCATAGCGTCTCACCTAGTGAACCGATTTTGATGATTCTTTTTTTAATGGATAGGGGATGGCTCAACTTAGGTCCCATTACTTTGTTTGGCCATATTTGTTCTTTAGAAAAAAAGTTATGGGCAAAAAAACAGTAATTTTTATGTAATTTCCCTATTAAATGATTTTGTAGCGAAGTTCGCACTTTTCATTCGTGGATAACGGTGGCTAAGTGGTAGAAATCTCGCCTCCCACACGAGCGACCCGGGTTCAAATCCCGACTAGGGACAAAGTGAATTTTACTAAAATTTCGTTTCTACTGTTTCCCGTATTTTCTCGAATCTTCTATTAGTTTCTGTATCTTTCCAAGTCTGGAAAGTTCCAGCACTTTCTCAAGTTGTATATAAGGAGATGTAACGTTCATTCGTGGTTCTGAATAAAGATCTCGAGTTGAGACTAACGAGTATTCGCTTCATTTGGCTTACACATTGTCTTCGCTATCTTCATCTACGCGACATAGGAAACTCATTGTTATAAAAGTTTGGTGCCATATAACAGTAACATTAATAGTAATTGTAATGATAATTTTGAATGAAGGCTTCTCTGAAGCAAGCATCAAATTTCTTCAAGGGATAGTTCGATAATGGGGAATCTGGCGCTGTCGTCTCATTTTTGGCGTAAATAATTTTATTTTAGTAACCCTGCTGATTTATAGTAACCCTATGTGAATTATCAAAATCTTCCTTTCTTCAGTGCTATTGCTCCACAGTAGGGGTAAACCTAACCTGGAAGCGAGGTGATGCAGTGATTAGGATCTGCTTAGCCTTCACAATGCTACCATTAGGTTTGACTCAACTACTCTGTAGTATTTTTATCGTTATCATCTATGCCGAAAACAGATGATCGGGGCTAAGTAAGAAAATACAGGATTGCATCATGAGCAACTTAGATGCTCTGGAATGTAAAATAGTTAGGAAAAACGTAATACTTAAATGGTTATAATTAAATTAACTACGCATGATTTCTAGAGAGGAACAAAGATAAGTTTTTAGTGCCAATCGCTTAAAGTTTAACGCGTGTCAATAGTTTTTTTTTTTTTTTTTTTTTTTTTTTTAGTATGGAGCATTTTTAAGAAAAAAATGTGAAGTTTCGTGATGGTAACTTCTTATTATTTCTGAAATACCTACATTTACACTAAAAAGAATGAAATAAAAAAAATAGAACCGACTTCAAAATTGCTCTAAAAAGTGAAAAATAATTTTATTCATTAAACACCATCGATAATGCTTTTAAACATAATTTTTGAAGTTGGCGCAAAAACGATAGATAAAATCATTCACAGCCATAACTCAAATACAACTATAAATTTAGCCAGGACCAGTTTCTTCACTGTCACATACATTATGCATTGATGACAGCATATTTGAATAGCGATATAAATGTTTCGTTCGTAACTTTGGATGCTTTTCTGAAAAAAAAAAAATATGAACGAAGCATGGTTACACTGGATTTTACGTTTTGTTTTTGCGCCAACTTCAAAAATTATGTTTAAAAGCATTATCGATGGTGTTTAATGAATAAAATTATTTTTCACTTTTTAGAGCAATTTTGAAGTCGGTTCAATTTTTTTTTTTCAAAATTTTTTGAGAATATTGGTCAGGTACTAGAAATACGGGAAAGTGGGCTCGTTTAGTTCTAGACGGAACTTCTTATTACTTCTTTATTTCACACTAGAAAGACGGAGGGGCCTGTGTGGCCCCTCGCGTAGTTTGTTGTTTAATAACTCGGATAATATCTAACGGAAATTAATGGAATTTTTTGACTTTTCATTATATGACACGATTTGAATGCATGTTTAATCATTTAATCATTCGCCTCATAGTACTGTTAATCTTGATCCTTATAACTAGAAAGACGGGAGGGGCCACAGTGCCCCCTAAGCATTTTGACAATTAAAACATTTATTTTTTTCCTTTCTCCTAATTGTTGTAGCATAAAAAAAAATCCATTCACTCTAGTTTAACCTGTAACTTCCTCTTTATGCAGCCGATTGGCTATCCAAATGCTATAAACAGTACCGACTGCTTTCAATCCTAACGGTGGTCATTGCTCTTAGAAAGGAAAGCTAATTCAACCTTTTGCCCAGTATAGAGAGAAAAACTCAAAATAATTAAGTACAAAGTTTTTATTTAGTCATGAAAGAAGGTGTATCAGGCATGTGGACTCCCTCAGGAAGAATTTTTAAAAGAATTCACTCCAAAAATGCGTAGGGGCCACACTGGCCCCTTCAGTCTTTCTAGGTATACAGAAAATGTCAGTCGTTCTAGTGTTAAACAATGCCATTTTTAGCAATAACTCTTACTGATGTATTAATACTGTGATAATATCAGTAATAAAAATCGCGGATAAACCAAAACAACGTTTAAATGAGGGGAAAATGAGGTAAAAAATTGTCCTTAAATTGTTCACCAAAATTTAGCTGGTATTGGTGCATAATTCTTTCTACAAACAATAGAAATATACACAGACTCTGACAACCTACTTGCAAATTATTTTTACTTCTTCATTTAAACAGTGCCATTTTTAGCAATAACTGTTACTGATGTAATAGTACTGTGATAATATCAGTTATGAAAATCGCAGATAAACGACAACAACGTTCAAATGAGGGGTAAATAAGGTAAAAATTGTCCTTAAACTGTTCACCAAAACTTAGCTGGTATTGATGCATATTTCTTTCTACGAACAATAGAAATATACACAGTAGAGTAAACATATTTTGCATTTTTGCGCATCAGAACTTAGCATCATTAAATAATTATGTACGATGAAGAGAGCAGGAACATTAACTAAATAAAAAAAACAATAACAACTGAGTTTAATTTGCAATTTTTTGACTGCAAAACAGCTAGTGGTTTTTTATTTTTGCTTCGAAAATACATGATCCCAATAGTCTATCGACTCGAGGGTAATCTGTTCCACGGATAATCCGCTTGCGGATAATCGAGAGTTTACTGTTCCAAACTAATCCAAAACGTTGCTCATTAAACCAAAAACGACCTTATAAGATAGTTCAAGTTTTTAAAAAATATGTTTTAGTTGCGTCCATAAATTTCATTTCTCTTCAAAAAACATAACTTGCAAAGAAATCTTTTGGAGCCATTTTTTGTGATGCAATTTCAGTTCTACTTTCAATCAAATTGTAAAATTATTTTAGTATGGGTTCTACGCCATATGTTGTGCTTTTTCAAGTTGGCTCAGATCAACTACGCCAGTTAGTATTCTAGTACATAGAAAGAGTTTTAGTTTTATTCTATGCTTAATTGAAAATCTTTTTGAACAAGATTGAACAAAATAGCTTAATAAATTTTATTTAAAGTTAAGAAAAACATTTTGCAACCAAAAAATTGATGCTTGGGAAAGACAGATCTTTGAAAGAAAAAAATGTTTTTTTTTTTTTAAATTTAAGAAGTAATTTAAATGTATTCCAGGAGGGGGGGGGGTAATTGTACGTACCACACGAAACAAAAATATTTTTCAGCTTATAAATTCCTTTTGTACTGTTCAATGTTCAATACTTCTTAAATAATAGCAAAACTCAATCAATAAAAGTTTTTATTGACCACATGGTATCAATTCATATTTAGCCAGTTAGTTGAACTAGTTTTATATAAATTTAAATCCCTCTTGGTGATTTTCTACCAAAATGTATTTTCAATTTTATTAATATTTCCTTACACTTTAAAAAGAAAAGTAATGAAAAATGAAAATCAATTCCTTGCTGTCACAGTCGTAATTTAATATTTGAAATTATTTTTTGGATAAGTAAAGAAATGATGGATATTTCATATTCCGGAAGAAAAATGTTAATACTGTATTTTAAATATGCATGAATCTTAATAAGTTTCACAAAAACTATGATTTTAATCAAATTTGGGGAAAAACACTTTCAAAAATGATTTTTCCTTATTTCATTATTCAAAATTACTTCTTTTGATTTTCATCAATTGAATTTTAATCTATCCCCTTTTTAAATCCCTTTAATGATTCGCAATGACAAGAAATTCGTTTTTCATCCAGAAACTGAGCTCATTACATCTTGTGAGTTTTATTTTGCAACTCAGAATATTTTATTTTAGCTTTCTCAATTTGAATATATTTTAGCAACCTAAACTTTGTCTTTTAAGTCGCTTCGGTATGAGTTTGCATTAATCAAGAAAGAACAAATATTAATAATAATGTCTGATGAATTAGGTCTAGTTATTAGGATTGCAGTTATAATTTTCCGTTTTTTTTTATGTACCATGAATCCTTATTTGCATTTTGTGTTTGCGGAAACAAATGAATTTAATTTTAATAGAAAAAGAAAGGGTTTTTTGTTTAAGGGTATTAGATGATCATTTCAGATGTTAAATTTACTGAAGTTTCTTTCAGTAACAGAATACACTAAACAAGAGTTTCTTAAATTGTGTTCCGTGGAGCCCCAGGGTTCCGCGGAGATCTTTCCGGGGCTCCATGAGATTTGTATATTTTTTTTACACCTTTCATCTTTGTCACTTAAAATACATTACTATCACTCTCTCATCTAATCTAAACGTTATTATCCATCCGGAAAAGCCACTTTGGGAACAATTTAATTTCTCGTCTAAAATAATGCAAATTTTTGACTAAAAAAATAGCATGAAATGGCGCCTTTAAGGTTTTAACTTCGAAATTGTTTAAAGATCATTTCCAAAACGCCTATTTTTCACCTAATGTCTCCAAAGATGACATAAAATTGGGTTTAAAAACCTTCAATTTTGAAAAAGTTTCGAAAAAAGCTATTGACTCCCTAATATCACCAAAAATAGTTTTAAAGTGGCTTCAATGTTGAACAAATTTCGGGAAAGCACCCCAAATCCCTCTCCTACAACATTACCAAATTTAGCCATAAATTACGATTTTTGACATCAATTTCAAATATTTTGCCCTTGATACTAGCCACTCTCCCAGCATTTATGGCACGACATCGGATTTGCGAAAGGAGAATCTCGCATTCAATCCTCCCTGGTCGAAGATCCACCGTCTTCATTAATGGTGACTGGTGGACGTTAAATATGCTCGTGGTCAGAAAGTCCTCCAATTGAAACGATACCTCTGGGGTGCTGGAACAGGAATTGCTTGGTTACTGGTCTGGTTCAAAAAATCAGAGCTGTCTTCATCCAACTGGTTAAGCCACAAATAGTGGTAGGTACGGGGGACTCTGGAATGTATACGTGAAAAGTATCTATGGCAGCAGCTGAAAGGACAATTTAAGCATTTAACGAGTAATGATCAATTTAAAGAAGAGTACTATTCACGAGGATCTAAATGGTTTAGTTCTGTCTAAGGCCCCTATGTATACAGCGACTCTAGTCCTGTGCGAAGGAATATCAGTAACTTCGAATTGTAAATAAATTTAAAAAATGTTAAAAAATAAGATATATTTAAAAAAAATTTAATTTTAAGGTTTAAAAACTTTTTTAAAGTAAATTTAAGTGAATTATTAACACTTTTGTAGGTAAAGCACATTAGCCTTTCCTTTCCTAATGAAGAAGATATTTTAATCAAATAACTCATGCATAAATTCTGAGGTTATTTATCCCTTTTAAAAATTCTGAGTATTTCTGAGAATCACAAATAAGAGTGTACTGGTATTTTACAATAAGAAGTAATAATTAGCAATCATCAATAATTAAAATGATCTATAATTATGTGTATTTAATTAGCCATTTAATGACAAATAGTTAATGTGATAGTCTTTTTGAGGTAAGAACCTGGGCATTCTCCGAAACAGAATACTGGCTACGCCACTGCAAACTATTGAAACACCAGGGGTTCCACGAAAGAAGTGAGCATTAAAAAGGGATCAACTAATCAATGAAATTAAGAAACGCTGCACTAAACAATAACATACGTACATTTTGAAAAAATATAAAATAAGTACCGTATTATATTGTTTATAAAATAAAGGTGTATTACAAATAATACATGTGTTATGTAACTAAAAAACGTGCATGATTTTTCTTTGGCGTCATTTTATATTTTTATTTTAACGAAACAAGGTTTTGTTTTTCTGCTATCATGTACTTTTGAGTGCATAACATGATTGTTAAGTTAAGCAAAACTGCTTAAAACAGCATTGCAATTTTATCAATTTAAAAAGATTGAAATTATTGAGGAGAAAACATTATATTTTTTCCGATAACATTACTGAAAATGTTCAATATGTTTTGTTAGTAACGCATAAACATACAGGATTTTTCTTGAAAGCAGTGTCATTGATTTTACAGTTACGCGAATGCACGATAATGCAGAGCGGGGAGTCTCGTAGCAGCGTTTACATGTACGTTTTCTACCCCGGAAAAAAAACTGCTTTTAGTCATATGACGATTATTTGCAGGATAAATGTGGATTTTTCTTCCTCCTACTATTGACTGAAACGCAAAACGAGGTTTTTACCCTGAATGCACTTCGCAAAACGAATTTATTTACTTGCTGAGCACACCGCGAAGGTATCTGGATAAAACCGCTTTCTTGGAAACATGGTACACGCTTTTATTGCATGTGAACAATGTATTTTCCATCTCCTTTTTCGGAGTTGGATCGGGGAAGTACGAGGTACAAAAGTCACATGTAAACGCGGCTATTAAGTACCGCAGTACGATTTCAGCGGTAAGAATCTATAGAAGAAGGAGTCCGTTTATGAATCCATGATTGCTCACTCATCTTTTAAAACCCAGAGTGCGAGGGCACGCGATTTTGTAAACCTTGTTTTTGCTTCCCGTGAAAACCGCGCCTAATTTAGTGAAAATTTATCATCGTATTGTTTGTGAAGTGTGGTAACTTCACAATGGAAACTTTTCCCACGCTAAATAAATTATTTAGCAATGGTTCTTCAATGTGTCAGCAAGTAAACATCAGCATAAGAGATTGTTGAATTCTGTAAAGAAGTCATTGATAAAAACTCACTCTGAAAGGTCATAAATTAATACTAAAGACAAAAATGCGCAACTGAACTCCTGAACTCATACTGTTGTTTAAGTCTTAATTGAATGACATAGACATTAAACATTCGAAAAACTACTGCTTGAAAGATTATGATGATGATCCTATCGGGAAGGTCAGAGTGTACCAACATTTTAACAGCGGCCCCATAATCCTGACGTCACTCTTCTTCAATTTTCGTTTCTCTAATTAAAAACCAACATAAACGGACATCATTTTGAAACAACTGACAGCACTTAAACATGTTTTTACTGGACGTTCTGAAAGAATATCCGGTAGAGGCCAACACTGACTCCTACAAAGCCTTTAAATCTCACAGGGGGTGGTCTATCGACACAAGAGGAGTCTATTTTTAAAGCTTTTAATGTGTTGCAATGGTTGGATCAATAAATGTATACCACTCGACTCACTGAAATTATTTGTGATTTCTTTTAGAAAAATGCTCGCCTGCAATATGTCTTAATGCAAAATCTCCATTTGCAACTAATAATCTACATGCATTTGTCGAAAATTAATAGTTAAAAGTAAAACGCTTCGGACTAACACAATATTATTAGAAGCTAATATCTAGATAAAAATTAAATAGAGTTTCATTTAAATACTATAGCAAAGGCAAACACACCGTACTCATGACTGCTTTATTGCCAGTCTAATTATTTTTATTACTCGTATTAGCAGAAATAGTTGAAAAACTAAAAGTATTAAATTCCGGAAATGCTACTTTGAAATATTTACTGCAGTAGGTAAGTATTCTTTACATAAACTTTATAAAAAGTAACACTCCAAAATGTATCGAAAGCTGTGCAAGTTTAAAGATACCATCAAATTATAAATAGCTGAAATCAAAAGTAACCATTAAATAGCACCTCATTTAAATACTGTAACTAATACACTTAAATATGCATTTTGAAATAAAACTAAATATTTTTGAGGACTTCCAACTGCACCTTCGCATAATCTATAATTAAGCAGAGTATGGAGACACTCAGAAAACCCAATAGCTTCCCCGTTGCATTTTCCTAATAACTCTGCCTGCGGTACCGTATCTCAAAGCAAACGTAGAATGCTTGAGAAAGCTGCGTTGCCTGTCGCGATTAGTTGATGTCAAGGTGCTTTGGAAGCCAGCTATTTTAATTAAAAGCCGAGCGGAGACTTTAGAACCATCATTATTTCCTTATGTCTGGATTCTGGGAAACGGTCAAAGGACCCTTACATGTTGTCGTGGCAACACATTTCATGCAATACATGAACATCATACTTTTACCAAAATTGAAGCTATAAATAGCTTGTAATAGCTTTCATCTAGTTTTAGGAATTTGGTCATTATGAATGTATCACTCATTTAATAAATATTTGCGACATGGTTTACAACTGAAAAGTTTGGAAGTAGTTGAAATAATTCTTATCCCGTGAAGCAATGTCTGCACTGCACATAATTAAGAAAAAAAAAAAGAAACGAGTAATGTTATTTCATTAATACAGGTTTACAAAGCTACTTAAAATTGCACTAATTTTGAAACTAGCAAAGTATGCCATTCACATGAGAAAGTGAGAAAAGTTGATTTAATTTTGAGGTTTTCGAATAAAAGTAATTTGCTATACATTAGCGTCCTCCTATTTACTGAGTGAAAAGTCAAATTATGTCAGCCAAACCAGGAGTGGCCAATCTGTTTGGAAAGAGCGCCACTTTTTAGAGACAAAAATTCCACGAACCATTAATTTTTTCATCATACTGAAAAATGTAAAAATATCAAGAAGGGAGGGGGGATTTATGAATTAATTACGTCATTCTTACTCAAACAGCATATTTTATTCTATGGAAATATGAGTGTTGGAAAAACTCAGTACAGCAGGAAAAGTTCTTTCATTTCGAGTTCTAACAAAATACTAGCTAGATCTGATAATTTTTCAAAACAACGTGCTATAGGATCAGCAACAGAAAACAAGTTTAAATCTTTGGCACTAAAAACTTGGTGGATAATACACTATTTAATTTAAAAACTTTTCTTCCCAAATATGAGTAGTTTTTTCACGGTTTGAATTTATTTTGAAAATAATGTTAAGTTTCCATTCTTTCACAACCTTTCACCATTCTTTCACCAAACTTATTACTGTTAGATGGTGTGACAATCCCGATTTTGTTTTTCTGCATCAATTAGCGTTTGATGATAACTATAGGATAATTTAGTTTTTTAGTGCTTACTTTATCAAACAGTTTTCTTTATTAACTTTAACAAGTTTTTACTAGGGATGACCCTGACCGTCGCTAGGAAAGGTCCTATCTCTGGAGAAAAACCAGTTGTCTCAGTCATCGTATTCACGGAGACGAACGAAGTCCTTCCTCTTCTGCTGAAGAAGCACAGAAGGCAGAGCGTTAGCGTCAGTCGACATGTCCTCGTAGTCAGCATGAAGGATAAAATATAATTGTGGTTTTTGCATGAAATGATCGAATTTATGACAGCAAAGACGCCATAAATTCTCAAGGCAACAATTTAATTCAAGATGAGCGAATTTTTTTTTTTTTTTTCATTTTATTTTATTTTATGTTTATTTTAAATCCTAATGAAAAATCGTTGTGTTAACGAACTTTCCCTACGGTTGGTAATAAGCCTAATGTATAGCTCGTTGTCTTACTTATCGTTTTTATTCTTGATATTAAATGTAACTGTGTTTATAATTTTTCTTATATTAAATTCGTGCACTATTTATTATTTTTCAATTATGTACTCATTGCATAGGTTGTTTTTATGCAATAAAAACAAAACAACTTCTCACATCATTTTTTACCTTTAGTGCAGAAAAATAAAATTGTATTTATGTTACAAATGTTTTTTTTAATGTAGTCAATTTTTAGTGTTTATATTAGAATTTAGAAACACCTTCTCCCCGAAAGTAGATAAGTTGTTTTAAAAATGAGATCACATGAGATTTCTAAAGTCATGTATACATTTACTATATTTAAGCGGTAAGTTTGTGTAAATTTAATTTTGAATTTTTCCCCCTATTTGTTTTATATTAACATTAAATACTATAACATTAAAATTTTTCAATTTTATTTTCGCATTAAGTTATCGTACATAGTTATAGTATTATACCTCCTCTTTTGATATGAGACGATGACAGCAATTATCTGTGGAAAGTTGTTTTAAGTTTATAAATTTTAGCTAAAATAATTTGTAATGATTTTACATTCCAAAGCTCTACTCATGTATGCATATATTAATGTAACAAACAAACGAAGTTTAAGATATTGTTTCCGGCATTTTATAATTTCAATTCAAAATCATATAGTTTACTTTGAAAAAAAAAAAAAAAAATAATAATAACTAAGTAAAAGCATAGACATTTATATTACATCTAAACTACAAATTTTGTTCTTATTTAATTATTAGGTAACATTTTAAAACTAATTTCACTTTTTGATGTTGATAAAGTACTTTTCTTCTAATAATAGTTTCATGTAATTTATTTACAGATGCCTAACACTTGCTGCACCCCTAAGTGTAAAGGAAACTACAATCACGAAAACAGAGTGGTGATCATCAGCTTTCCGAACAATGAGGAGTTACTTCAAAAATGGATTAAAGCAATACCAAGAGAAAACCTAGTTGTGACAAAAAATACAAGAGTAAATAATTTTGTTATGTATTTTAAAGTTGTAGTTAAAAATATGATTTTAAGCTTTCACTCTTTAAATTGGCATTTTGTACAAATAAGATGTCTGAATATTTGTTAGCCTAGTTTCTTCTTTTAGATTATTTGTTTTTAATATTGCATAATGTGAATAACACGGAGGTCAAGTCCTATTATTCACAAAAATACAAAAAAACATTTAACGAAAAAACAATTGGTTTTTGCAAGGTTCAAACTGTATATATATATATATATATATATATATATATATATATATATATATATATATATATATATATATATATATATATATATATATATATATATATATATATATATATATATATATATATATATATATATATATATATATATATATATATATATATATATATATATATATATATATATATATATATATATATATATATATATATATATATATATATATATATATATATATATATATATATATATATATGTATATATATATACATATTAAACTTTAAGAATTCTTTAAAAATGGGCAGTAAAAGCAGTATTAATGTTATTTAACAGCTCATGTCATTGGAAGTGTAAATAAAGCAAACATCTTATGAACAATTTATACATATATTAATAGTCATTATTGACGTAAATTAATAATTTATAAGAAATTGTGATAGAGGTGGGTTACTTTATCCATCAGAATTAATTACCAATGTTGTCCTTCATGTTTATATAGTGACCCAACATTTAATCAATGAGAAGTATGAACTTCAATTTTTAAAAGTTATAAACCAACGAAACTTCATGATGAATATAGTGGAGGACATGTTATTTGGTAAAGATATGTGGGATTTCCCAGTATGTATCTGTGGCTATAATTTTGAAAAAATCATTCTTAAAATAATGAGATCATCCACAAATACATTCCTCAATAATTACTGTAAACTTAAAAAATATATGCACCAAGAAAAAAAAACAAAGCCGCTAATAAGGTAACAGGTAAAGAAAACACTGAAGAAAAAAGATAACTAAAAACACTAACTAATAGTAACACTTCAATTTCTGATTCTCGTAAAAATTCTAAACTACAAGCTTAAATTTGAAGGAGAAAAATGAAAAGAAAAAAATAGCATCTGCACTTTTCTAAGATTCTGTACTGTCATTTTTAATATAAATAGCCGTTGGTTTTTAATTTTATTAGTAATTACTTTGTTTACATAAAACATTCATAGAACCATGTCACAAAAAATATGTGGAACTTTTTTCTTGTCTGATTTTCATTTTTATTAATAGTAAAACTATCAGTTTGTACATTCTCTGACTCAAAAAAAAAAAGAAGCTTTACTCAAAGAGAGGGAAGAAGAAATTGGAGAAAATTAATTTTCCTGAAACTTAAACTAATGGACGTTAATATATATTTCAATACTGAGTGATGTTTATATATCAAGGGGAGCGGGAGAACATTGTGTTCAAGAAGTTTTTGTTACAGGGTACTTTGAAAAAAATATTATTTTGTTTTTACCCCAAATTTAAACTTACATTAATACTGTTGCTAAGCTGAAAGCAGTCCGAATCATGGAATTGTAACGTTGATTAACTTGAAGAGCTGAAAAGTGTTAATTTGGTTGGTTTTCTTATCCTTTAAAGACAAATCGATTTACTCTTGTCACTTCAAGTGTTAAGAGTGTATATTGTAATTGTTTTACAGGAATTATGTTATGGAATCTAGACTCTAAAGAACTTGATGTTTTGTTACTGTATTAGTTTTTGTTTGTGAATAAAATGTTTTTCTCAATATCAAGTTTCTGTTTCCATTTATAGTTTAATTTCTGTAATACAATAAAATGAATCAAGTTTTGAATATCCTTTCTTATTGGTCCAGTCATAAAACAGTAAAGTAATTATGACTAAGGATGTTTATCTTCTTTTCTTAAGAGAAAATATCCGATAGAGTATATGTATATAGATATTGAAGTACAGAATTTGGAACTGATAAGTATATTATTTGGAAATAGCTGTAAGAAGTGATTATTAAAAACTATTTTTGGAATACATATATTTTTGAAAAGAAATGGAATATTTAACGAAGAGAAAAAAACACGAATTAAAATGATTTTTCCCCCTATTCATCCATAAATTATGCTTCCAAGTTATTTATCTTTGGGAAAGAAATTCATACAAAATCAAAGGTTTTGTGAAAAAATAAATAAAAAAACTTATGATTGAATTCTGTACATTTTTTTAGACTACTCAAATAATTATAGTTATTACTTTTTTTTCCTTATTTTTTTTTCTTTTTTGTTAAATTTTACTGCAAGCACTTAATATATGTGTCTAAAAATTCCTTTTGAAACTTCAAAGTTCTTAATGGGAAAAAAAGCCCTTAAGCTATTCTGACTATTTAAAAGTCATCCCATACGTAATGCGTTTTTGCTCTTACAATGTTACAGCTATTACTTTAATGAAATTCAAGCAATTTTTTTATCAATTCAAAGAGAGAGTTTTCTACTAGTTATTTGTTTTTCACTACATTTTAAATCGTTGCAACAAGTAGAAAAGTAGAAAATAGGGAAAATAACTATTTACATTAAGTTTGCAACTACTGAAATGCATAAATCCAGTTTCATGGAATTTATTTTGAGCATTAGAAGGATTTTTTTTAAAGCATTAAACGAAGCTGTGCATGATATTTTTCTCTTTTAATTAAAAAAAATAATAATGATAAACTATTAGGTAGAAAAAAGCTTAGAAAAGGAAAAAGAAAAATTGCTTTTGTAAAAAATGTGAAATGATGAGATGAAGAATCGCTTTATCTCAATAAAAAAATCTAAAATTAATAACATTGTGCATTTCAAAATATTTAAAGAGTAGCATGCATTTTCAAATGCAAAAACATCTCGGTTTCTACTTCGCGTATTCAAGAAGGCCTGAACTTCTTCCTCTAAAGTGATGACTCAGTCCCCCTAGCGAGCAGGCCTCCCCCTAGCGACGGTCACGGGGTGACCGACTTTTATTCAGTTAAGTGTTTCAGAAGTCAAAAATCTGGTACTGATGTACTGTCTTAGCTGTCGCCTGATTGTCAGAACTTGATTTTTCCAATGAATGACCAACATGACCATTTGTGAAGTTCTGTGTATATTAGTTACTAGTGGTACCCGCACGGCTTTGCCCGTAGTAGAAAATATGAAGGTCATTTGGTTCACCTGTATATTTAGAAATAATGGATGGTGAATTTCTTGCCAATATGCTGTGTTAATTTGCTTGTCCATGTATGGTAATGTGCTCGTCCATGTTATGGTAATTCACTCGGTGCAGAGAAATTAAGTCTACCAATGGTGGCAAAATTAAAATCATGGAAAAAGGACAAATCGAATTAAAAAAAAATCGTTTCAAGGTGCACACCCCCATGCTAGAAACTAATTTTGTTCTAAATTTCAAGAAAATCGGCCGAACAGTTTATGCGCTATGCTCGTCACAGAGATCAGAGATTCAGATATCCAGATAGAGAGATTTTCAGCTTCATTATTATTAAAGATAATATTAATCTATTGCCATTTTTTTTATCTCATAACCTCTAAATTTCCTGCATGCTTCTTTTTTTCCCTTTATCCTCTGCCGCAAAAAATAGAAACAGCTAACTGATAGATAAAAACTATCAACATCAGCCTCGATCGCAGTGTAAAACTAAAGCGGCATGCACTTAGAAACAACATAATTAATTAGATATTTGGAATGGTTTTATGTGTTAAATAATTGGAGACGATTTATTAACTTCTAAATTGCACCAAACTTGCGAAGAAGTTACAGAACGTAAGTACATCAAATTTAGTAGTTGCATACGCTCAAAAAGTTAAAGCATAGTTTTTTTCAAAATCACAAATAAACTGTAAGCTTTATTTGGCGATGAAGATAAATTATCTTTGTTGCTGAAAATTTAACTTAAAATAAAGTTGACTTATTTTTGGTGTATACTGACTATATTTCTAACTTTTCAAAAAGGAACTAGTTGTAAAATTTTAGTTTTACTTCAAGTTGTCAAGAACCTGTTTTTCTTTTAGAGGAAACCTCTTTGGCTGATGAAACTGTCAGGTGTATTTTATTTATTTGAAAGTATTTAAGTCCCTTCATATTAAATGTGAACTTTAGGTTCACTAATCAAATAAGAGGAAAAAAACATGTGCATTTTTTGAAAAACGTGTCACTTTTTTGCTTGACACCACGCATGAAATTAATTAAAATGAAGCGTTGCGGTTACAAATAACACGAGAACATTAATGAGATAGACTTAAAGAGAAAAAAAAGTAAAATGATGGATTAAAAGCACGATTTTCGTTGGGATGTTTGGAAAAAAAAATAATTGTAATCATGGGCTAACAGATTTTGAGAAACAAAAAACATTACAGTTATAAAGCGGATATTGCATAGCTAAAATTGCAATACATTAACACAGTAAAACTTTCAAAACAAAATATTTATAATGAATTATTTAAATTTTTTTGTTTATTCGAAATGTTTAGTCAAGATTGGTTAATTAGAAACATTGTTTATCATAACAAGAATTTCTGTCTAGAATTAAACAAGTCTAATTTCCCGTATACACATATCTACTTTCTATAATCTGATCAATACTCTCAAAAATAGCTAAAATCGCAAATTCTTCCAAACATATTTTTTTAATATTTTAGGCTGATTTCTAGGAAGAAATATGCCTTACTTTTAGAAAAGATTAGATGCGTAAAAAAGAATAAATAAACGAACAAAAAAAGTAGCAGCACCTTTTAAACAAAGCAGTTAATTCACTTTTTTCCATTAAAAAAAATAAAAAATAAAAATAAAAACCGTTTTCAAAAAAAAAAAAATAATAATAATAATAATAATGAATAAATAAATAAAAATAAATAAAATTATTATGCTCATTAAATTAAATACATCATATCAAAAAAAAAATCGTTTTTTTCCCCTGTTGCCAAAAAAAGAAGTTTTTAATGAATTAATGTACTTTCCAAAATAAATAAAAACAATAAAATGTCAACTTAAAAAAATAATTTTCATTGTCAAAAATTTAAAAAAAAAATCGTCTGCGCATATCTTTATATAGAAACATAAAGGACTTCGAGTTTATCCGCCGAAACCTCAATACATAAATTAAAAATTTAGAGTGAAAATAAAAACAAGTAATACTAACAATAATTATTTCACAGTTAAAACCATGGCTGCGGAGTTATAGTCGGAGTCAATCTCATTTAGGGATGAAAGAGTCAGATTCGGGAACCGAGGGGATTTAATTCAAAGACTAGGAGTTGGAATCGTTCATTTCCTTTAGAGTCCGATACTCTGCCAAAGTTTGCGGAGTCAGACTTATTTTTAGTTAAAGGAGTCGAAGTCGAATATCCAATCAATCATTTTCCCTCCGTGTATAAAAGTTTGCCAAATCTACGAATTCAGAGTCGAAGTCGAAGAGTTGGAGTTGGTGCCCCAGAACTCTCGGAGTCGGGAGTTTGTCGTCAATAGCTATTTCCAACTATGTTTGTTTGAAATAAATCCGCCTTCAAGTGCGGAATGTTTAGTTTCCCCGTAGGTGTTAATGTTAAGGGATTTCAACTGTTCAAAATTGAACAGAAAATTGTTCAAATCAGAAATATATTTTATACACATGATTTTCATCAAAAGCATTTTCCTACAAAGTTTGTTTGAAGCAAATTCACCTCTAAGTTCGGAATTGCCTTGAATTTCCCCATAGGCGCTAATGTTGTTATTTTTTAACTGTTCAAAATTGAACGAAAAATTTTTTTTATCAAAAATTGAAATATAGGAATAAGGTGTCCTCGCCGAGATCCTTCGAAAAAAAAAAAAAATCTTCGAATCGGAAGATCCACTCAAACATAATTGGGGGGGGGGGGGGGGCAGACAGACAGACCCACAAACCTACCGACAGACATTTTTTTCCCATTTCAATACCCTACTTTCCAATGTTTAATTTTTCGATATTTATTTAATTTGTTTTATTTTTGACTTTCTTTTTTTAATTTTTTGCGCGATATTTTCAAGATGCATTAAGCCTTGATGCTTTTTTCTTCTTCCTCTGACTTTTACTGATAAAGTATCCTTTACTGAGAAAGTACCCTACAAAGCAATGTTTTTCATTGGAGACTTCTCAGTCCAGTGCACAATTTACCAACTTGCATGGTACGTATGTAAAAAAAAAAAAAAAAAAAAAAAAAAACATTACTGAAATAATTAAAACCGAAAGTAAACTGAATTAACCGTGAACGAAATATGGAGTAGACATAATCAACGCTTCAACTTATTAATAATATATTTCTAAAATATTTAGATCCGCATTAGAGTTGTAAAATTCCAATTTCCTCTTCAAACTTATTGCAATGGTCTGTCAATGAATAACATTTCAGAAAATGTCCATATTTTCAGCACAAGTACTACTCACCAATAACAAATTGCGTTTCTTATTCCAAACATTTTAAGATCACAAATTAACATCCCCAACAAGGATTGCGGATAATTTTTGCAAAACAAAGATTCCTGTACAGTCTGCGAAAGCCATTAATAGATTCTTCCATCCCTAATTTTCAGTCTTGCCTCCCTCTCTTCCTTGCTCGTAATCCCTCTGCCTTTATGTACTTCATCAAAGGAAGCTATCCCCATTTAATAAAGCTACTTTTACCGAGTGGCAACCGGTAGTCGGTATCAATGTGCTTTTAAACCCCGCCGTTTTAATTAGAGGCAGAAGAGATTCGAGCTCAATCGTTACTTCCTATTGGCCGGAATTTCCGAAGTTGACAGAGGGCCCTTTTATGGACGTGTGACGGGCTGGCCAAGTCTTTGTGAAATGCACATACGTCAGGATTTCCGAGAGCTACTTTCATGTCACTGTGTAATGAATTGGCGTGTATGGTTGTGTCTCTTTAAAAGATTCTTCAATTATTTCATCTTATAATAGTACGAACGCAAAAGAATGAGTATTTGTTTAATTATTACGTATTATTTGATTTGAATAGATATGAATAACTCTTGTTAAATAAAACTCATATTGAATTTATTTTATTGGATGTCTTTACATGCGTTAGTGCATAGCTCTTCTTTAAAAAATGAGTTCATTGTAACTTCCAAACACGTGTCTGCATTTTTTATTTTGTTTTTCTTTTCGTTTTTTCTGTCATTTTTTCTTTTATTCTTTATTTTTTGTATTATTTTTTTTTGATTTATTTTCCTTCTTTTTTTTCTTTTCTTTTTTCGAAATTGTTAGTTCCATTTTCTTCTTTTTAGCAAATTCAATTAATTATTTCTTACAATGAATATAACTCATTAAAATACACTTTTATTACCTTCCAATAAAGTTTATGCTCTTTGATAAGAAATTCTGTTTCGGAAAAAATATTGTTTTTAATTAAAGGCTGTTATGAAGTGTTAACATTTTTATTACTTTAAATTCATTAAAAGTTCCCAACATGTATATTTAAAACCAAGGCCGGATTTAGGGGAGGGCAGGCGGGGCTATTGCCCCGGGGCCTCCCTCAACAAAGTCCCCCCCCCCACCCCACAATATAATTTTTACAAAATAGCCTAACTTTCACGGGTCGAAAATGTCGGATATATACATATGTATCAAAATATTCGGATAGATATCAAAGTATCGAATATTTTCGAAAATATGATGATCTTTTCGAGCCCTGATTAGGGGCATCCACTCCTTCGTTGTCCCGGGGCCTCCATACTTCCAAATCCGGCCCTGTTTAAAACTATTTTTCAAAACTTATTTCTAGCTTGTTTCATTAATTAGCTAATTTCTTTCTTCATTGTAAAAGCGTGTTCTCGTATAGCGCACAAAGTATATCTCTATAATTCTGATTGCTTTTTGTACGATTTTAACATGGCTATACAGTTTTTTATTATAAGACTTAATTAATAAAATTTGGTTCCTTATGTCCGTATTCAAATAACTGAAATTAGTCATTTGAGCCTCTGAATACACACACACACACATACACAAACATACATACACACATAAATACACATGTACGTACATACACATCATCATCAGCATTTTCAACCATTGTCAGTCTATTACTGGATGAAGGTCTTTTCCAACTGCTTCCAATTTTCAAGTTTCCTCATTCCATCTAGTTTGCGGGCGCTTTCTAGGTCGTTTCACATCATGTGGGTACCAGTCTAACACATAAATGTTCCATCGGTTACCTTGTCTTTCAGCAATATGTCCAGCCTATCACCATTTCAAGCGCTTACTTCTTTCGATAATATCAAAAACGTTCGTCTGACTTCTGACCCAAGAATTTCTTTTCCAATCTATTTTCGTGATGCCGAGCATGCATCTCTCCATACTTCTTTGAGTTGATCTCAATCTCTATACTGCTCTGCATGTAAGTTTCTACGTTTCGGCTCCATACAAAATTGCAGACAAAACCCAAAGGTACTCCACCCTATTCTCATCCTCTTATTCATTTCACCCAACATGCATATATATATATATATATATATATATATGTATATATATAGCTGATTACGATAATTGCACATTACTGGCATGTGATAAACGACCTTATTGACACATTTTGAAACATTTCAGACACCTTTTATGAAAATACTTTTAAATTATTATGAATGACGTTGTATATTAGCTGTGAAACGATACAGGACAAAGTGACAATTAGCTTTCTGGAGATCTGACGACCGCGGGATCTAATCCACCATCGCATTCTCCAATTATTAAAATCAGAAAGTTCGGCTGTTATACGCTTTGTTTTAGTTTTGAATTAAAGTACATTTACTGTATTTTTGTAGTAAAATAATGCAGCATATGTAGAGTACTATAAAGAAATCTATCGATTAAATGCAAATTTCGGAAAGCTAAACAAACCGTACGCTTTAAAATCTGTTGTTTTATATGTTTCGAATAAAAGAAAGAAAGATCTGTCTTTGGATACCATATATCCTCATTTGCATAGTCCCATTTTTAAGCAAATTGTACTTAAATATTTCAATCGATTGGTTTAATGTAAAAATAAGTACCATTAAGATCCATAAATACCCAATATTTTTTCTACTGATTAAAAATCTAATGAGCAAGCATAAGACAGAACACTTTCACTTCATCGAAATGGAAATTATTCCGATTCAGATATAAGCACACTTCTGTGTTTAATCGATTTTCCCCCAGCGGACATTAGTATTCTTGCAAGCACATAGCAATCTTACAGACGTCAAACTGCAGCTAGATTACACTCCTTAATGATTTTGCTGCACACGCAAAGGGAATGTTTTCGAATGTAATTAAGTTAAGAATTACTAATTACGGTAGTCTTGAGTTCTATTACGTTTCGGCTGTGAAATTTTGTCGCCAACAGAATGCAGAGCCCAGGAATGTACCCAAATTGTTCGTGAACTTTACGACAACATTTGTATCTTTTCATTATCGTTTATAAGTCGAATTAGTCCGAAGAATCTTCATTTATCAGTTAATGCGATTCTACAACGAAAGTCGAACCGTGGAAAATGGAGAATATAAATGCAATTGCTTGAAATTTTAAAGAGTATATAGGGTTTCTAGAAAGCTAATGAGAATTTAAGTATTTTAAACATTAACATTTTAGAAATACATAATTAATAAGTACTGGCATGTATCATTTATGCATCATTAATCGGATTAATAATGTTTAATTTGAGTCATAAACAGATTAGTAAAATAAATACTTTTACTTTTACCTAAATATACTCCATATTAAAATCATCAATTTTTATTTTGATGTTTGTATGAAAAACGAACATAGCGAACATAGCGAAAAACGAACATAGCGAAACGAACATTTTTAAAATTAACTATTTGACACACCATTTTAATTTGGCATTTTTATAATACAATGCTCAATTATTTTTTATTTACTTTATATTCTCAAAATTGCTAAAAAATTGAGTCTCAGAATGCTACGCGAGGAAAGTATTCTAGTTATTCAAGACTTGACGACAGCAATTGTATCGTTTTGATTAAATATCCTTTTTAAATCAAATTAGTTTGAAGAATCTTTATTTATTAGTAAATATGATTTTACAAAGAAACGTGAATTACCCAAAAGAGAGAACATAGATATATGTGCTCGAAAAGAAAAAATGATAGTATGAGGTTTGTAGAAAGTGAATGATAGTTTCAGTATCCTAAATAGGAATATTTTAGGAATAATAAAGGAATACAACCAAATATGTTTTAAATTACTTCTGGAAAAAATAATACCAACTTAATGTGAAAAAAATGTTAAAATCCAGATTATTTTCCCTTTGACAATATTCTTTTTATCGACACAGATAAATATAAAAACCGATAGTGGCTTTCTTCAGGGCATGCTTCTACTTAGAGATTAGTTGAATATTGGTTGGTTGGTTGGTTAGTTTGAATGGGTTTTTTTGGCGCAAGAGCCTTAATAGGCTATACTGCGCCAAACGATTTTTAAACTGTGAGAAGAAGAGCCAAAAAAGTGAGTTTTGTTAAGGAGCGAAGGACATAATGCTTTTAGAGTTTTGAAAAATTAGCCAAAATAACACCGTTAACGAAGTTTTAAATTTTGAGTGTCGAGCCGAAAGAAATATCCGAAAAACAATTTTGCGTAATATAAAAAAATAAACAAAGTGATGACAAGACAAAAGCAAGGACATAATTACGAACACTAAATTAAAGACAAAAAGCCAATCCCGAATGTTGGTTGGAACGCTTAAGAACTTATTAAGCCACAATCTTCAATTGTTAAAAATGCATATAAATTGATAGTTTTAATCAGCTACACGGGACATATTTATTAAAAATGCCCACAGAAAATATTTTTGGAGGGATATTTCTGAAAAAAAAAAAAAAAAAAAAAAGATCGACAAGGTCTTAGACACTCCATAATAGCCAAGAAGGAAATCAGTTGCTGCCTTTTGACTCTCTAAAGGCCGCGACTGCTTATTAAAGCATTCAAACCGTTTTAGCATTGTCGCAAGCCCAGTTTGCATATTGTGTGGTACCGGTAAGGAGATGGTTGCAGTACATTCGACTGAACTAGGAGAGTACTAGGAGAGAAATATTAGGAGGCTGTCTAGAACTTAGATTTATGGCCTATACTGCAGAGTTATTCCCGTTTTATGTTCATTTTTCATTTGTTTGTTTGGATGACATTGTTCCTTCCCGTCTTCTTGTTTTTTGAACAGTTGTCTTTAAATTATGATATTACAAATTTAAAAAAAAAAATAATAATAAATTTAACACAGATAAAACGCGACATTTATTATTAATGCAAAATTTTCGAGTTTCTAAATTATATTTTTGAATTTCAGCTATAAATATTAATGAATTCAAACCTGATGTTTTTAAAACATTATTGTCTTTGACTGGTAGATGGTGATCTATTACTTTGTGTGGTGAACAGAATTTATGCCCTGGTTTGAGACACGGTAAATGTAGTAATTATACGTAATGATGATTTTAAATCATTAAATCATATTTAAATTAGGAATTTCTATTAGAAAACATATTTAAGTTACTTCATTCAGCAGTTGTTTCTGACTTTCGCTTTGTCTGCCTTTAAATAAATGTAAATATGTTTTTCTGCATTGGGGAATATTTTAATATTTTTTTCTTCTTTTAATATTACAACTGTGCATATTTCTCAGTGTATAGATGATTTTTTTTAAAGATTTTTTCATATACTATTACGTTTTAGTGTTTTGAATATTATTACTCATGGATGCTACTTTTTTGTGATATTTAGTGTGAGTAAAAAAGTAAAAATGTGACTCAAATGTATGAAAATAATTAAATTTAGAAACTTTGAGAAATTAATTAAGGGAAAAAAGCTTTAAGATCAAAACCAATTTTAAAACCTCGCAGCAAACTCTAATTTCAAAAATTTTAATTTGACAGTAAGAAATTTAATTAAAATTTCCTGCTTTCATTTAAAGGCAATTAATCTACCTATTTTTTTTAACAGTAGCATAGAACAAACACCTACTCATTCATATTGTATATTATCCTTTATATGCAACAGCATAATAGAACTCTGTTGCGTATAAATTGTAATTACCTTGCAGAGATTGCAAGTTCAGTCATCCTAGTAAACAATTTAAAAATTCCGTTCTTTTACATCGGACACGTGTGTTTGTAAATTATTTAGATTTTCGTCTTCCAAAACTGTTTTCGGAAGTCCTTCTCGTACCTAATTAATCCATTTTATTTATCCGTCATTGGCCGCGAACAATACCCGTCACGTGGATGCGTGCAAAAGAGTTTACTCCAGCGGAAATGACAAGCGTAGTAACGGGAATAAAAGGAAGGGACACCTAGAGCAGCAAGAGGAGAAAAAAAAAAACCCTCTTAGTACAGGATCAAAAAGGATCCGCCAGAGCAGACGACATCTTTCCGTCCTCCCTTAACAAAAACTGGCAGTGAAAAACCCCCATAAAGGGAGGAGATAGAAAGAATGAAACCAAGAGGGTTTTCAAAACCAACAGACTGGACAATGGATGTAGCTTTTTCAAAAGAAGGTGGGCAGGGTCGAAGAGTAATCCGTCTTTTTGGCTACTAAGCGCATTTCATGCACACGCGCACCCACCTTTTGTTCGAAATCCCCTTTCTCTGTTTCGTTCCATACATATTCACTACCGTCCAAGAAGCTGGATTTTTTTCTTGTTTATTATTAATTTTTGTTTCTTATATTGAAATGGTGGTAATTTTTTTTTATCCCCGGAATTGTATTTTTTAAATTTTGATTTAATGTTTCTTAGATGTGAGACAGTGAGAAGCAAAGGGATGGAAGTGGATTATTTTAAGTTTCGAGCAAAACGCGTTTAAAGATCAGATCCTTAGTAGCCTTTCATTGATTTTTTTTCTAAATCATGCTGTATAGCAGCAGCTACCAGGGTTACTAGTACAATATCTTGCCCCACGACAGAGGAGAGGTTCATCTACCATTTGTACTGGTTATCTCCAAATTTTTAATTTTGCCATTTGCATCCCTTTGCTTCTCACTAACTCTTATGGAAAAATATATTTTTTACTCAAAATTTTCACCTGAAAATTTTCTTCAGATGCGGGGATCAAACATGCTGCCTGCATTAACGAAATGGTACCAATAACTTATGCTGGATGAATCAAACACTTATATTCCTATCAGACGCATGTGAAATCTTAAGCAATTATCTGAACACCTTAATATAGTTAAAAATTGCAAATTATTTCTTTGTCACAACTTTTTCCGAAAGAAAAAATGTATTTCATAGAAGAAAGAAAGACATCCAGTCTAAATGAGGAGAATACGGAAAATCCCCCCCCCCCCTCCTCACCAAAAATATACAGAAAATATGTTTAAATAACACGTTCGAAAAATCAAACTTTTCAAAACTAGTTCATTATGAGAAAGTTAATGGTTTGTTATAAGCCACTTGTACTAAATTATATATGTATGTACAGTGAAACCTGAAGAAGTTGACCTGTATAAGTACTTTAGTAGTCAAACTGGTGGTCAACTTACAGCGGTTGATTCATATGATAAAGGCTAATTTCGGGCCTGAAAAAAGCGGTCAACTTAGACAGGTGGTCAACTTTACAGGTTTTACTGTATTCTATCTCCCACATTGACATGTCACATGATGCATTGATTTACTTAACTAAAATTGAATGATATTTTTCGCAGTTCGTATTAATATAGATTTTTCTCTGTATATATAGGAAAAATTAAAGAAAAATACAACACACACACACACAGAGAGATAAATAAATAAATAAATATTATATATATATATATATATATATATATATATATATATATATATATATATATATATATATATATATATATATATATATATATATATATATAGATATATATATATATATATCTTAACACATGCAGTAAAAGAAATAAAGAAATTCCAAACGACCAAACATTATGCTTGATTTTTTTTCACAAAGGTATTTTCTCCATTGCTTTCCAACCATGAAATGCTCAGAAACGGCTAAATGTGATCCGGTTTGAAAATGGCTTCCATACTTCGAATTGTAAGCAATACACTGAAGCACATTTAGACGTACGTTGGATCATTTTGAAACTTTGAAACATCTGTAGAGCTATGAGATTTCTATTGTAATAACTGAGTATTCCTCGTATGCTGGTCATAAAGTGTTCCAAAGAAGTCTTATGTCTGTAGAAAATATAAAATACGAAACTCAACGTTGAAAACATGTTGTCTTGCGTAACTAAAACTGTTACATTGTTTCGGCAGTGAAAATTCTCAAGCAATATTGCCCTAAAAAGTGGGGATGGGGGATACACTTCATGGTAAGAATTATTATAAGTCATTAAAAAGAGACCAAAAAATGACCACGTGTGAAGTTATCCAATTAACAAAAGGAAAAATATATTTCTGCCTCTTACAAAAAAAAAATCAAAAAAATAATTTATTTTCAAAACGCTTTTTTAATGACATATACAGATACTAATTTTTTGTTACTGCAAACATGCATTTGCCGTACTTTGGGGATGACCCTGATTGAACATTCAAGCTTAATTTTATTTTCAAAATTCATACAATCGTTGAAAATTGAAGCATTTAGCAAATTACCTTAAGAATATTTTAATTAATATATGTAACTATACATTTGAAAAATGGAGATCTTCACTGTAAAAACGATTCAGAAACGTTCCTGGGAAATAATGGGCAGCTGATGTGCCCAATATCTGCCAGTAACACATCTTGCAAATTCCAGGAACTTTTTCCGCTAAAATTCAGTAACCTTCTTAATATTATCCTGGAAGCCTCCTGAAAAATTCAGAAATCTTCCCGTTTAAAACCACTCGTGTCTGTGGAAATAATACCTTGACATCATTCTGATTTATCGCAGAAATTAAAAGAGCATTATTGCAAACATGGCCAAAGCTATGCCAGAATTGCAGGTAAGTAACGAGAATTTTACTTGCCTGCAAATCTTGCAAAGCAATGCAGTCCACACTTTTTCACTCCCTTTGGGAGCTTAATTAGCATGGACGTGCCGTAGTTGACACAGAGTCGATGCACTTTATAAATACGCTCAGTTAATCTTTAAACTGGGAGCTAAAAATATTTTTCACAACAGTGAAAAGTCTGCATTCTTGCGACTTGTAGCAATTCAGGAAACTTTTTGCCAAGAATACTTAATTTTTCCAGGAAGTGGATAAAAACCATTAAAATCCCTAAACGTGACAGGGAAATACCCAGTAACGTTTCGGAATTTTTTTTACAGTGTTTTAATATAATACATCAAAATGTGTTGAAGGATTTGAAATTAGGGGAAAAAATGAGGAAAGAAACAAACGCATCGTATTTTAGTTATTTTCTTTTCGAAAATATATGGAAAAAAATCATTACTCATAACCAATGTAGGGAAATTCATTTGAAACGAAACTTTGAAAAATTTTTTGTTTATGAAGTCAGTCTACGCTAAAACAGAATTTTCAACATTTATTTAAAAAATGATACAATAGAACTCCAATTATCCGAATCAATTCAGACCGGATATAGTTGAGATTGTCAAAAATTCAGATAGTTGAACTCCCCCCCCCCCAAAAAAAAAAGGGGGAGTGTCATTTTAATTAATTTCTGTATGTATGTTTAAATTAGGCGGAAAAAGCATTTTTTTGTGACACCAAATGTAGAAGTACCCTATGAGACGGTGTTTCATCATCCCAACAAAGTTCGTGTTGCGCCCCACTAGCTTCGCAGAGGGACGGGTAATGGCGGGCCAAAGTACAATCATCATTTTGTGATATAGAGTAAGTCCGGCGATCTTGCGCCACCTAAGCAGAAACTTAAAAAAAAAAAAATGTTAACGGAAATTAAAATATAATACCTCCCGCCTCTCTTAATGTAGGTCCAGATGCTCAGATGCTGTGTAAAATTTATCGTGGCTAAAAACTACGATTAAAAGTTTTTATTGCAAAAAAACAAAACTGCAGCTTTGGGGCATATTACCTTGACAGTCAGACAATTCGCCCCACTACAGCAGGTAAAATGCCCCACTTGACCAGCATTTCGAAACTTGCTGCTATTAGTAAGAAAGTGTATTGATTGTCTAAATTAGTTGAAATAAATACAAATTATAATGTGGGCAACTAAATGAAAAATCAAAATCAATTTAATTCTAAACAGCAGATATAGGTTAAAATATTCTACATAATAAGCGCATTACCTGTGGTTTTTAATAACTTTTGCTTTTCAATCTTGCCACAGCCATTACATCTCTGATTATACATTGTGCACGTTTCATGCAACCATCCTAAGCAGTCTATACATTTTATCCAATCTACAGTCGACGTCATTCAGACCTTCATTCAGGTGGGAATATTACCTTTTTTGCAAGGTTAATTGCCCCACAACCTCTTGTTCAAACAGCAAGCCAATATGGCTTCAATTAATAGTAACAGCCTTCTTTATGATACTCTTTTACAGTATAAACCGATAATTGAACATAATATTTGAACACTAGTTAATTAAACAAGAGTTCTTAAAAAGTAAAATCTTAGATCAAGCGTTAAAAAATGTCACTCTTTCCTTTCACTTTGCTCTGAAGCTGTAATGACCTTTGAAAAATCGCTGAAAATGGCTTTAGTATATGCGTGTAGCTTCTTTATGCACAAATCCCCTTGAAAAAGTTGACACAGGCGCACTCTGTTGTTACATCGTGAAATACAATTATAAAGGCAATTTATCAGATGGGGCAAGATCGCCCCCCCCCCGGACTTACTCTACAGAACATTAACGTCACTTTTTTCAGAAAAGCAAAAACGATTCGAAAAATCAGCGATTTGGATAGTTGGAATTCGGATCAAGGTATATTTACTTTGCCAGCATAAGTGTGGTTGTATTTGTTTATATGAGACAACCAATCAGCTGCCGCATAAAAACTAATCCAACATTATTTGACAGTGCGGAAAAGTCTAGCCATTATTTAACTGTCGATGTGATTCCTGGTCATTTCTTTTTATGAACCTCAGTGACTTTTTACCCGTAAAGGAAATGATGGTAGTACTATAGTTATTGTTTTGGCATGGTTTTTACAACAACAATAAAAATGTTAAGTAATTTCATATTTATTTAAAAATAATTTCCTGAATATTTTTAGCTGCCAAATAACAGCCTCGACGTCTGAGAGAAGTGGTTCCCTACCTTTTTGTATCCGAGGGCCACATTTTACATTCAAATGATTCTCGTGAGCCAGAACACATGTACAATTTCCGAACATTTGAAAATGTTAATAATAATATGGGCAAACTGTTCAATGTGTTCTTTTTTTTTCAATGCAGCTGTTTTTTCAGAAACCAATTTCAGAATATTTGGCTCAGAATTTAAAGTACTTTTTTATTTGTGACACTAAGCAAAATTTCGTATTGCACGAATCAGCTTCGTGGACCGGATGTGGCCCTCGGGTCGTACTTTCAGCACCTCTGTCCTAGATTAATCTCAAAAACTGTTACAATATAAAACTACCCTCATTTATTTAGTTCTATAAGAAATGCATTCCAGTGTTAAAATTTTAGAATCAATAAGGAATGTGATTTTTTTTTTTTGGAAATCTAAGTTTCAAAACATTATTTTGAGACTAATTAAAGCTGGCGTCCAAATGAGAAAAGTGAAAGAAAAAATAACTATGTTTGACATGATACAAATTCAAATCAGTAAAAAAAAAAGAATAAGCTCGTGTTTTGCGGTTGTAACGAACCCTGCATACGGATGTGTGGTTATTGATCCAAACGCTATACTTCAAAAGTCGAATATTGTTGGTATTACTTTTACTCTTAAATATGTTTTTAAAATGATTGTATAGATACTTACACATTGAATTTCATCCAAGCAGATCAAGAGGAACTCACTTTTTCTCCTGATTCCCGAGAAAAAACTTTCTAAAGTATTAGTTAAGTCTAATCTTAGTTTCAAATTTTTACAGCTGTTTCAAATCTCTTTCTATAAAATAAGTTTTTTTTTTTAACTTCCAAAAGTGCTTTATTGAACGCCTCTTTTTTTTCGAAAGAATAATAATTTAATCTTCTTGAAGAATGCATTTTCAAACCTCACAAAAAAAAAAAAAAAAAAAAAAAAAAAAAAAAAAAAAAAAAAAAAAAAAAAAAAAAACGTTTTATCCAAGTTAAATATTTTATTAGATTTAAGCGACTATTAAGCATTATGACTTAAAAGTTCAAATACGGACCGGGAGGTTTTTCTGGTTCAATTTACAGCTTAGAACGTACTTTAACACAACCCATTTTTCTGCAAAGGAGAAACGCACCTCAGATTTATTCGAACTAAAAATATAAAGGACTTGTAAAAATTTTCACTTTCGCATTAACGAGGAAAAAAAAAGTCGAAAAAACTGCTATGAAATATGAAGCTAAGCCCTGCAAAAATAAAATGAGTACCGCCAAATATGTATGAATTCAGGAAAAGTGCCGGAATAAAATGTTTATAAAAAATGCCATTTGCGTATTTTCACTTTAAGGAAAAAACTCTTTCTCTTTTATACACGCGTATATGCATATCTTTCTTATCTTTATAGGTAAAGAAGCATTCATAACTGAAATGCATAAAGAAACGCAGAAACGGAGAGCTTCTTCGATTATGGATACTGATTTATAAAATGGAAGCATCATCGACTTCAAGAACCATGGTTTTGCAAAGGTTTTCGGTGTAAAGGCTAAGTGAAAACGAGTGTGGATAGGTAAGGTTTCTATAATATTGTTTTATACTAGTGATTAGGTTGCTGTTTTTACTTAGGATTGCTTAACTGAAATAAATATTTAAATTAATACATTTGTTTCAAAACTTTTCAAAAGAATAAGTTTTAAAAGAAGCATAAAATCATGAAAACATCATTGGAAGTATTTTGTTTATTTAAGCAGATTGATAGTGGTTTATTTTATAGCAGGGTAGACCGGGGTATGTTTACGTGGATTTTTTTCAATGATTTTTCTAATTTTTATATTTTAACTTGGGAAATTTTAGACATTGCGGTTTTATAAAGCAGTTAATGATGTCAAAATAAGTCTATTAAGTTATTGCTCAGTTTGTGTTTTTAACCGTTAAAAAAATTATTTTTGAGTCCAAGTCGGTTGCGTAAACTTGCCACGGACACGGGGCACGTTTACGCAACAGCACCTAACGTGATTCTGTTAGTGTTTTGAACATAATGCCATACCGTCGTTAAAATAAAGCAAATTTATTAAAGACTGAATAGTGTATAAAGTTAAAGCTGAAGGGGCATGAAGACAGCACAATGTGATTGCAAGCTATAAGACACGAATGCGTAACTTAATTAAAAATTGAATGGTGATTTTCAAAACTAAATAGCTGGAAAATACTAAAAAGGTTAGAGACAGTTTGGAGCAAAAAAAGTGTCCGGGGCAAGTTTGAGTATGACACAGTAAGAAAGTGCGTAAAGGTGCCACGCCGTCAGCTCGTAAACTTGCCCAGTCGCCAAGTTTGGATTTATTTTTAACGTGCAAAAAAAACATTACCATTTCAGTTCATACAAATACAATTCTCACAAAAGGATAAAATTCTGACAATTTTTATCTAATTGTTTATTTTTAACTAAGTATTATTTATTCACAGCAAGCTTCAAAATGTTCAATCCAAAACTCAACTTAGTAAAAAACAATTTACTCAACTTAGTAAAAAACAGATAATTCTTTCTGCATGCTAAACCGAAGCTCGACTGGTGCTCAAAAACTTGTGAGAATATTTGCTAAGGAGCAGCATCAATATGTCATGACTGTTGGCTCACCAGTTATAATTCGTTTTGAAAAAAGGGCACTACGCGAGCGTAACCCATGCGTAAACGTGCCCCGATCTACCTTAATACTCTGTCCTTTTTCGATTTCAAAATCGTTATTGAGACAAAAAAGGACAAAGCAAACAAAAAAGTCTAAGAAAATTCTATTGATGCTGCACTACTTGAAAATTCATTAACTCAGATTTTTGCCTACATTCCTTTAGCTAATATCTGTACCTCAGAGTCAGACTGACAAGTCCAAAAATTTCGATTTCCCGTGTGTTAGTGCATTGTATGTGAAAGCGTATTCCGCATCGAGCCATGTAAACGTAATTCTTTAAAAAAAAAAAAAAAAAAAAAAAAAAAAAAAAAAAACCTTTTCGATATTTTACCAAGGTCCCATCCTTAGCATGCGCTTGAAAAAAAAAAATCCAACATAATTGGGACATCACTGCGATTCTAAATATCATAGGCACAAAGTGATAGAACTGTGCCACATTTATGAAACATTTTAGGTGACTTTATTGCGATGCCGCTGCAACTGCTAATTTGTCCCCGGTCACTTCGTGACGTTGTAAAGACGTTAGTGCATTGCCTTGAATCTCTTGTCTTGAATGTCTGGTTTGAAATTCGTAAGTTGCTGCAACCTGTTGATAACTTTATGGCAACATTTCGTGACAATCATGTGACTTTCACATAGGCATGACTTTCACATCAAGGCCCCATTTAAATGCTAAAAACCACTATGATATGTTGACTTCTGACCTGTTGATATTTAAACAATCCCATTTGCTAAACTAGGAGGCAGGAAAGCTGGTTTGCGTTGAAAACGATTTTTAGCGTCGTGCCTAGTGATTGCAATACCGGTATACCGAATACCGTTATTTCGAGCTATTTTGCAATTTTGTAATACCGGAATTTACAGAGGTAAAATACCGGTATTTTCCATATTAGCTGAGAATAGTAGATAGTTTCAATCAAGGAATTTTCATCTTAACTTTTTGAATTCTACTTATATTTTAAATGTTTATTTCTTTTTCCATGATAGCGAACCAAAATCAATCGATTGATGTAAAAAATTGGCTCCAAAAGCACGACTAGAATATCACTAAACAAAAGTCACGAAAAGGTTGCAAATGATACTATCATTACTAGATGGTGAGAAGAATCGCATTTTTGCGCACCACGTTTTTATTTTTTCTATTTCCCTGATCTCTTAATTTCCCTTTTGTGAGAGTTAATTTCGAGTGTAATTTTGAATGTATTTATTCCATTAATAATTTCTTTATATATTTGTCTCAACTGTGCTGAATTTTGGCAAAAAACTTTTTCTTGTTTGTAAAACAAGTGGCAATTTGTTGTTACCGGCATTGGTTTGTTGTCATATCTCGCTTTATATTTGGCAAGATAATATTTAGAAACTGTATAGAGTCTTGAAAATTTGTATAGAGGTTAAACATAATCATTTGTAATATATTTTCAGATATTTACATAATTTTAGTTGTAAAGAATTTTGAAACGAGAGCGGAAATAAATAAGAGAAACAAACAAGATAAAATTTGGTCAAGTTTATCGTAAATTTCAAACCAAAGGGCCAATAACAAAAATCAAACACAAACCTCTCCTGCTTAATAGAAAATGATGTTAATATTAGAAAAGTATCGTCGCTCGGAAAGAAATTACAGCTAGCTATAATTCTAAAAAATATATAATAATAATACACACAATACAAACAAAAAATACATACAAAAGGATTTCTCAAAGAGAAATTTTAAATATCAGTACTAATACCGCTATCCCGGTATCACGTTTTAAAAATACCGAATACCTTTATTGAATTTTTGATCCTGTATTACAATCCCTAGTCGTGCCAATGTAAGAATTCCGGCTTAACCCAAACGAAACTGAGCTCATACAAGCTGAAGCAAAACATTCCCAAACCGACACTATGCTCAGGCGTTAAGTAGCAGATTCGATATTAACACCGTTTTACAAGCGATATATATTTAATATGTTAAAGGGGAAAGATCATATTTTTCACAAAATAATTTACTGATGCGAATAACAAAGTTTATGCTTGCCTAAAACTTCATCTTATTCGCATTAAGTAATAGTTAGGTTTACTGAGAATACAACATAACCTTTCTTATTGTATGTGGGGGGGGGGGGGATGAGGTTGTGTTGGCGAGCTTCGGTTGTCTAAAGTGGATCCGAAGTTATTATCAATCCTACAACAAAGACCAAATGTTATAAACCCCACAGAAATACATTTATGCTTTATGTGTACGGCCCGTGAAATATTATTTTATATGGTCTCGAGAACGCTGTCTTAGATGCGCATATTCTTTTCTTTTCAATCGTAAGTGTGAGTGTAAACAAAGAAATGCGCAAAAGACTTCATGTTCTTCCTTCTATTCTTGCCAAAAAGTTCCATTTCGTCTCTCGTTCAATGGATTTTCAGGCTCACATATTCGAAAATGGGCTACGCATTTCCACCATAAAATACTGTTTCGAGAAAACCCTTTGTGCTTACTGTTTCTTTTATTCCTATTTCTAAAGTTTCTGTCCATTTTCAGGAGAGTAGTCTATAATATTAAAGTGTATTTCAGATACGCATAAAATCACCTCAGTAGAAAAATTTAACAAGATAAATTGTATATGTTTGAAACCTTGAAAATGTTTTTTAAAGAATGTGCGAATAAATATAACAGAATTTTTTTTACTTAGTTAACATTAACATATTTACTAAAGTGGTGATTTAATATCGATTGGTGTTTACTGGCTTAAGAACATGTGTCGAATCAACCATACAACACAAATTATATGTTGTGATTTTCAAAAACGTTTGTAACTATGATCCATCGATTGCAGTTATATTAAAAATACGATTAATACATAAAAAGCCGTCGAAAAACACGAGTTTTTGAGGTTTTTTATGAGAATTTTTCGAGTTTTTAATTGTTTTGAAAGAATTTTTAGAAGAATGTGTGATTAAATATAACATAATCATTTTTAGTTTGCTTTAACAATTTCTACAAATGTAGACTCTTTATTTCGATTTGGGATTTTATGGATTAAGAACATGAATAAGCTTCTACCATACAATATTTTTTTTTTCGTGATTTTCAAAAATATTTGTAATTATTTAAATTGACTACAGTTAAAATAAGGAAAAGATTAATACAAAAAGGAAAAAAAACGGAAATCAAGAGTTTTGAAAAACACAAGTAACCCCTGACTGAACGGTTTGAAACTACTTCATTTTCAAGTAGTTTTTTTTGAAGAAGAATAAAATACATGTATGTTTTGATATAAAATTCAAATTATGTCACTTGTTTGATAAAATTTAAAACTACGATCAAAAGAAAAAAATGTAGCTATTTTTTTCCATACTTTTTTTTTTTTGTAGTCTCAGTCAGCACAATTTCAATGAACATGGGAGAACACTAAAAAATTTAAAACAATTTGAAAATACCATTTCTTAAATAACTAAAACTGCCTGCCGATTCCGCTTTTTAATTGGTGCCAAAAACCAGCGCAAAATAATATTACTTAAATAGTTAGTTTTGCTAACAAAATTAACAAATTTAACAAGGCAGAACTAAGGCAAGCATAGATATAATAATTTCACTCGTTAAAACTTTTCAAATGCTATATTTTTGACGTTTTCTAAGGTTGAAGTCAAGCTATCAGTCTAAAGGTGTTTTAAAAGCTGTTTTCTTTTTACGTACCTGCACAAAATTAATTTTAAATTCTGCATACAAATTTGCAATATTTAGAACAGAATAGCAGTAAATGTAAAATTATCTGTTAAAAAGCATTTTTTTCTTTTAATTTTTTTGAACAAAGATAGCTAACAGGTGAATATGTTTTTAATATAGAAAGAATTCCCCGCAAATAAAATTCAAATCGAAAAAAAAAATAAAATAAATTTGTAAAAAAATGTTTTTGACTGATTATTTCCATATGCTTGGTTTGCACTAAACGTATGAAATAAAATAATTATATAATTTCTTGATCACTGATGACACTCAAACATTGCACTTCACCTTAATATTTGTATATTTAAGTTGATTTTCAAATAGTCAATAAAAGTTAAATTTAAATCTTCAGAGCACAAGTAGGAGATATACAGCTTAGCACAAAGAGCATTTACTACACCTCCTATATTTCTTGTTTTCTCAATTTTTTAATTAATTTTTATTGGATACTTTTGAATTAACCTTAACATAAAGATATGCAGAAGACTACAATTTTTAAAAGTTGTAATAAGGAAATCAAATACTTATTATGTTTCACATTTTTAGTGTGTCTTTGGGCTTAAAAAATATTTTTTTTTTGTTATTTATTTATATTTACAATATGTACTCCAAATATTTTTTTTTCTTAACTGTTTACTAATAATTAAAATAATGAAATCTTTCATGAAAGACATTTTATTTTTTTTAAGCACTTAAATGGTGAATTATTACAAATTGGATATTTATACTTAAGCTACAAGCAATCCTCTCTTAAACCTATAAATTTGTAGCCATAAAGCTTTATTGTAGCAATACCCTCCAAAAAGATATTTTTTGCTGTTCAATAGAAAAAAGTAAAGAAATTGGAAGTTAAAAGTATAGATGAAAATGTATTTTGAAGACGTAGGCGTAACTGAAAGTTTCTTTCTACTTCTAATCCCTTCTTTTTTTCGCTAAGGTAACATGACTTTTAACTTAAAATCTCACAAGAGAAAATAAATATTTTTTAAAGGTGGAATAAAAAAGGTTTATCAATTGATAAGACATTGAAGGTATTATTTGTTTATAATTTGACAGGAAAAATGATATAAAAAAATGTTTAGTTGAAAAACAGAAAATTTTCACTTTGAAATCGAATGCACTCAAAAGATTATTACATTCAGGTAAGTATTTATAACTACCCTTTACTTTTTACTACCTCTTAAAAACCTACCTTGTACTTCAATCGATTATGTTTGATTCAAATGATCGGTTTGTAATATTTCAGCCTACAATGGCAGAAAATTCTCTTCGAATTTGTTAAGGCAGGAAATTTAATCAAATTTTCGTATGTATTTTTATTCTATTTTGCAGGTTTTTCTTTTGTTTATTATACGTATCAAGTTGTTCGACTTCAAAAACTATATCACATGACTGAAGAGACTATTTTAAATTGTTATATAACTATGGAAATGTAAAGACTTATTTTACAGCAAAATGTTGTTTAGCATTAGCTAACCAATTTGTTCAGAAAACATTTATGAGAAAAAAAAATATCCATTGTTTTTCGACTGCGCAGAAAGAACTCATGGTAATATTTTGATAAGGATCAAAGCAGATATTTTATTTAAAAAAAAATAAATAAAATAAAGATTCTTGACCTTAGCTATCAACCCATTTATTAATGTATACATGTAAGTATAAACTGTCATTCTATTGGGAAAATTCAAAATTCCATGTTACTAGCAACTTGAATACCGTGCTGTTAATGCATAAAATGTTGTTTTGCATCATCAGTACACTATTTTTTTTATTGCTTATCATCGTGAGAATGTTCAGTTTGTTGCATGCACTGTAGCGGGACCTTTTTTTTTTAATTTTTCGCTGTGATTTTGCGAATAATAAAACACGGATTTCGAAAGTTGTAATCAAATATTTTAAGCAAAAATTCCCGCTACTCTATCATATCACGCAATGAAAACAGGAAACAGTTTTTGAAACTACCTACGCATTAATCTTTCCAAGTTAATGAGCAAAAGTGAGGCAAAAAGTGCTGACGCAACATATGTAATTAGCTGATTAAAACCAGATAAAACATTTTTGCTTTTTAATCTAATTCTTGCACTATATTTCTTCTGCCAAAAAAAAAACTTTCAAAAATACCTCAAGGACTCTAAATTTCCTTTCTCATAACAAAAAAAAAAAAAAATCTGCAAATTAACGTCATATAATAAGATTTGAAACTTCATAATTAGATAAAATTTGAGAAAAATTATGTCTTTTTTCCCGTTTTAAGCAATAGTTAATTAGCTGCTCGAGCGAAAAAATGCACAAACACACCAGAAATTTATAGAGCGAATAATTACAAAAATTATGAAAGTTCATAAAATAACCTGGAGAAAAACTGAATTTTAACTAAAAGACAACGGGTTTCTAGGAGTTATGAAAATAACTTTATCGATCTATATCCTTGCCTAGAAGCAATGATGCATATGAAATATTTAATTAAATTTTCGCTACGTTGTTTTACGAAATCAGCTGTATTGAAATCCGTTAGTAATTAAATTTTCACTCAAATTTGTAGTTTTTACAGTCTGTTATTTTTTTTTTTTTTTACAAAAGCGGACGTGCATTTTTAGTTACGTAAGCTTTTATTTATGTATTTATGTTTTATTAATAATGGATGTGGTTAGGTAAGGTCGAAAGAATTACATTTTCTAGAAGAAAGAAAATAGATCACATTTTACTTCGAGTTTTTCCGAAGATTTGCCTAAACGTTTCTGTATGCGGAAATGCACACACATATATAGAAACTTGAAAAAAATCTAATATCTGCAGAAATGTATAATAATATGGTATTAGAATATGGTATTAAATGATTTAAACTTCTTTTGAAACGGTTTTGCAAGTAGAAAGTTTGACTCTGCTATCTCGAATTATACTCAACAGATAAATTAAAAATCAACATCGATTTTTTAATTTAACCAGTTATTTTTCATTGAGTACAATATTCCATTTTGGTTTTTGAAATTGAAATTGAAAATCAAATAAAGAGGTTTTAAAAGCCTTCTTTATTTGATTGAACTAAAATTTGATTTTCCACAAGAAATAATGTTTTGGCGTAAATTGCCTTATTCAAATGAATATCGGTGTTTATTGAGAATGTCGAACTAAGAAAGTAATTATTTCGCTTGGGTAAACAACAATTCCGAAGTGATATATATTTTTTAAATTTTTGTTTGGTGTTCCTTAGTTTATAAAGTTTAACCGAACATTGTCCTTTGCAGATCATATAGCTACTAATAAAACACTTTAGTAGTTATTGCTTTCTAATAAGATTAAAATAATCTATTGCTCGCTTGACTTATCTATTAAATTTCATTTTTATCATAAACTGCTAGTTGTAGATGATATTTAAATAAAAATTTTAGTTTTTTTTCTCATATTTTTTTTTTTTTTGATCTGTAGTTTTTACTTCTAGGAAGAAGACGTTAATTAGAGTTGCTGGGAAGACAATTTATCACCGCTACAGCTTTAATTTACGTTACGTTAAGTTCAAGGTAGCTAAGGTTTTAAATATATCTTTCTTTTCTCGACTGTGTGTTTAAACAGTTTAAGAACTAGGTTACAATGTAAAAGAATTAGAGAATATAAGACAGAGCCTAAATTTTACAAAAGTTTAGCAAATTTATCATAAATGTTATTTTTAACTTTTTGCTTTCTTTTGATCAAGAATTTAAACGAATTCGATAAATTTTTGCAATTTAAGAGCATTAATGTGAAATTTAAAAGACTAAAATGCAGTCCTTTTGAAAAAATATTTTAACAAAGATCTTTTCATTAAGTATTTAAACGTTATGATTCTTCATTTCATTTTGTGCTTTGAAACATTTGAACGTGCAAAAAATGACTTCGCATTTCCAACCTAGCTTATATAATATTTTTACTTTAAGAAACCCTTTCTTGTTAAGTGTCTTAACAAATAGACAGATATTATTAAAAATTAAATTAATAATTTTTTTTCATTATTTTTTGTTAATGTTGAAATCTGAAAACTAGTGATGACTAGAGAAAAACGAAAATATTGTGTATTCTTTAGAATATTAATCAAGCAACATGTATTGCTTTGTTCTGTTCAATATTGAAACTATTGCATTAACGAAAAGATAACTGTTTCATTGATTTTCGTTATAAAATCAATGAAATCAATGAAAATCAAAAATTAATTAGAAAATCCTTGAAAATCAAAAAATACTTCATAAGTATGTTTTTTCAGTTTTTACTCATATTCGTTAAAAGTTATTTAGTTTAACGAAAAACTTACTTAAGAGGCTTCTTTACAAAACTTTTATTAATAAAATTTCCGAAGGAAAAAAAACAAGCCTTTTTTTAAATTAAAAACTATTTTGTGTCTATTTTTGTCAGGGAGAGAATATGAAAGGAGTCTCGTAAACAAAGTAAATGAAAGAAGTTTCTAAACTCTTCTTCTTTCAAAATTTTAAATCGCCACCTGTGTGAATTGCCGCGTGGTGGATGAACAAAAGATGCAAATTAGGTAGGTTTTTTTTTCCTTCTAGTTGAGAACTGTATTTAATCTCAGCAAAAATCTTTAAGGGATAATAACAGCCTACGCAATTCACGTAGAGATCAGCCGTTTTTGAAGCTTGAGCAAACTATTTGTTAGACATGTTAAGTAGATATTCAATTACAGTGTAAGTAGATACTTAAAATTAAAAGTTATAGACATTTAAGTTTAACAAAAGATTTAGTTCGACCTTTTAGTGTCATTTTTCTCGATCTTGATTTTAACGTAGAAAACTTGAGAAGAGATTATTAGATATTTTATATCATTCACAAAAGAAACTTTTATGCTAATACAATTGCTATTGTTTTCGTGCATGGCAAAGGCAAGATGAAAGCTTAAAAAAAGAAAGCGAAGCAGGAGAGTTTGAAACCCCTAGAAAGAGCGTCCCAAAGATGGCGGATCGGGAAAAACCTCCATCAGTTTTACCTTTGGGTGGTAGGAGGGAAATATAATACCTCCCGTGAACTATCAGGTAGAAGTCCTATCCGTCGGGGTTCTGGTCACCTTTTATTATGGGTAGTGCAATGTATTGTGATTATACTTTGCTGAAAATAATGATGTAGTGTTTTTTACCTTTTCAACATTCGCAAACCAGTTTACAATCTTAATTTTCACTTCTCCCCCCTTTCGTCACAAAATAGCAACCTAAATAAATGTACATTTAGAGCAATTTGACGCTAAATCTTGAGTTCAATTTGAACTAAAATTCTGCACCAAAGCTACGAAAACTTTGCTGATATAAATAAAGCACTCCCCCAGCTTAAAAAAATAGCAGTTATTTAGTTTAATATGAGTTTAAAGTTATGCTCTTTTTAAAACTGTCACGCCCTTGTATACTTAAACACATAGATGGAAAAGCTAATTTTGCCATTAATAAAGAGTTTGGCTTTTAAATGATACATTTTTCTACACTTAGAAAATCTGTAACACTAGTAGCAACACGCTTAACATTAACATGTAATTCATCCCAAGACGTCTTGTAAGCATCGAAAGCAATAATTTAGTTCCTTTTAACGTGTTTTAGACCAAGTTTGAATCAATTATATTTGATTAAGACGTTAAGCGAACTATAGTCAAAAGTTGAAAAAGATTTTTTAAAAAACCATATAACTTGATTATATTTTGTAGTGCTGTTTTAGGTTTGAAAATGCGAAGAAAAAGAATTAAGGTAAAGATGGTAATTTAAAAATTCGGTATATAACTTCACTGTTTAAAATAAAGTTTAAAAAATGTGGTTGTACTCGTATATCACTGCACAATATAACTTCAATATTCAGGGAAACTGCAAAAAAAAAAAAAAAAAAAAAAACTCAACAAGATAAAATATATTTAAAAGAGATGAAGGAAGTCTTTCATGGAGCACATGCAGCTTGCCTCAGATATTAAATAATAACGCATAATTGTACCTTGTGAGTGATTTGTATTCAAGAAATGATCTCTCCATTCTTTGAAAAAAGAACAAAAAAGCCCAATAAAAGGGTGGAAAAAACATTGGATAATGTTAAAGGTAATACGTTACGTAAGAGATATAAAATAATGAGTAAGCTTAAAGATCAGGTGTTACATAAAAACACATAAGGAGATAAAATTTACGTTTTTCTTCCTTTTTTGTAAGAAAAATATTAGCATGGGAAAGGCTTATTAATTTTAAATTTTTTTTGAATTTTCCTCTGATAAAAGCTTAGCTCACGGATTCTATTCAAATGCAAGTAAGAAAATGTGCTTGATCATAATATATATTTATGTTAATACGTATAAGGAAGGAAATTTAATTTTTGCTGTCAGAAAAAGTATTGTTAAAACTGATAAAATCGTATAAAAAAAGTTTGATGAAATACGCCTTAACCCAATAAGAAAACAGTAATGAGCTTATCAAGTAATAAATGAGTAAAGAGACTTTCGCAATCATTATATAAAGCTAAGGATGGATTACTCTTCACTCTCGATTTCATAAAAAAAAACATTGTTTCATTCCTTAAATAAATATAAAAAACTTAAACTATAGTAGATTGAAATCCAACTGTCATTTGACGTTCCATAACATGTCAAACAATACTTGCCAAAAGTTTATGTATTGTACATTAAACAAATAATTCTAAAACCAAAAGCAGTTCGAACAATTATGTCATCTAAAAGTAAAATTAACTTAAAAATAAAAACTGTTAACCACTGAAATAGGCATGACTGCCACTTTGACATAATTTACTATTACTGTTATTTTAACTGGCAGTTCAGCATGTTTAACAGTAAGCGATATCTTACATCAAGCAACAAGAAAAAAAAGACTCAGAACAAAGGCGAAAACCGAGCTTGCGACCTTTTTCACTGCGCATAGGGAGGTTGGCGCTAGTACTTCTGATCACTCGACAGAAACTCTTAGTGATATCTGCTAACTTACTTAATCTATCCAAATAAAATCTGAAAAGTGCAGGACAAGCATGGCGTCTTAACAAAGAACTTTTTAATGTAAAACATATACGTACATACTTAATACATTGAAGGGTTTTTAACCTATAATATATAGGTCTAAACTGTACAATAACTGCCAATTATAAAATATCTTTTCTGAACTGTATAACCCTGCTTACTCTCAAATTTTAAAAATACGAAGCATGTTCTAATTACTGGATCGACAAGAAGAAAACTTAAAAGACAAAACAATACAAAGAATATTTTATTATGTAAAGTTTATTCTTGCATAGTGCGTTTAAACTTCATACATAGTATATGATGATGAATTTTAAAATTATTAAACATAGGTTTTCAGTGAAAGGAAAATCTTTTGTCTTGTAAATGTGATGTAACACGAAATTGTTAACCAACTATTTCGTAACAAAATAATTTAAAATTTAAAAATAATAAAATTAATAAAAAAAACAATTAAATAATAATATTGTATAGTAATAATTAACAATGAATTTGTCAAATGAGTGTAGTAAAATAATAATTATATATTTTTACACCCTTTATAACACTTATAATAAACCTACACTAATATTTATATTACAAAAAGGATATGAGAACTGTTTATGTATGCCCAACATGATGTGCCCCATAAGTACCTTGCCATCTACCTTGGAACTAATTTCCAAATATAAAGAAACCTTAATTTAGTTTTGAAATTTAACCATAGTCGTAAATTTATCTGAATATACGGTGGTTTGTAATAATTAAGTATTGCTTATTAGTTTGTTTTAAAAATGTTTTAACATGAAAAAGACTGATAAATTTACACCATCATTTACTAAAACGTTGAAGTTGTCACCACAGGAACAGAAACTGGCTCATTATTCTAAAAGTTTGGTCAAGAAGTAAGACTGGTGTTGCCATGAATTCATAATTATTTAAGGGTTTAGCTTGACTGTATCCTAGTAAAACATACCATGTTCACTGGTGCCCCCTTTTCCCGTACATACCTAAAATTGTATAACAAAATGTAAAAATATTTTTAAAAAAAATATGTAATTGAGTTTCAGAATGAGGAAAAAAAAATAAAAAAAAAAATAGTACACCAATTTCTCTACAAACAAATAGAGATAAGACTTTATCGACATCCATTTGACAAATATCGAAAATTAGAGCAATGATTAAATTAAAATTTCACAAAACATCCCCAATACAACTAGACAAACATCAGATTTGACGCCTACTTTTCTTTGTCAAAATTGTTTAGGGGAGTCGAAAAATAAGCCAGCAACGAGAAGCTCGCAAATATATTTTTATCTGGGCTCAATTCATGACATTATTTCAGTCTGCATGGAAATATATATTGGTTTTCTACAAAAAACGAGTTAACACTCCTTTTGGAACGTGCTAAAGCAACCAAAAGGTGCACAAATCTTACAGTATAAGCCTTCTATATTCAGTAATTTACGGAATTCTGTTTTTCAGTCCTAAGAAATACGTACATACTTTCATACGTACTTAAGCGTATGCGTACAAACAGCCGTCACGAGAAAACTTGTGACAATATCTCGCGGATTGTTAATAGGTACATTTAGGTTGCATATTGCTTCGCAGGACACCAGCAGTCAAACATACGCCTTTGGGTGCATATTAGATAAAAAAAGAAGAAGTCAACATTCACTTCGGTGTGAGCAAAATTAAAATTTCAGTCCTAATTGAATAAAAATAGAGGAAAACACTAACTAAAGCAAAATTACTTTAGAAAATAAATAAATAAAAAATAACTAGTTAACAATATTATATCAAGAAAAATATTTCTCGCCTCTTACATTACAACTTCATTACTGAAAATGACTCAAATTTCGTTTTAAAAGGTTTCAGATATTTTGCTTAATTTTCAATTTTTTGAGAAAAACAGCGTTAATAGATTTACAATTTACAGGAAAATCTAGAATGCTTTAAAATTGTTCTTAAATACTTTATTTGTCCATTTTGTTGAAAACAAAAGCCACAGGATTTTGAGCAAAAAGCTAACTTAAAAGCTGAGAAAAGTATTTTTTGAAAATTGTTTATGTTGCTTCCATAGAAGCTAAGCATGTGGGAAGAAAACAAAAGATGCAAATAAAAAGATAAGTTTTTGTTGAAAAATATACTATTTCTGGAGGAAAAATATTGTGGAGTTGACTAACAAAGGATAAGAAATTGTTAAAGTGTAGATAAACCATTCTATAGAGTTAAGCCGCTTTTAATTAAAACTGTTTTAAAGTTTTGGTGAGCAATGCCTGAACTTCAAAGAAAAAAAAAAACATTTTTTTTTTCAACAGGAGGATTTGCATTTTGAAACATAATACACTTTTGAATGCATTGTCATATTTTTAATATTTAAATACTATAAATGCATATATGAATAAAGAGGGGCCATAACATGGGACTGAAACTTTTTGATCATCGATACACATATCAAAAAGTACACTTGCTACGTACCCTGCAATCTTTTTGAGACAGTTATTAGACTGCCATGTATCGAAATATGTCCTTTTACTCATTTTTTTTGGTTGAATAAGTATCATCTAATTACCAAATGGCAAGACCTTGAGGGTCACAGACCTGGATGAAATTCAAGATTTACGTCAGTTCGCAGTAGATATGAAACGAGGTAAATCGGTCTTAATACATAGGCCCTAGTTTGGATGCAAAGGGGGTCCAAAGTCGTTATTTGAGTTTAGAAAAACAATGGTTTTTTCTTTGAAATTAAATTTTTTCACACTTTTCTTGCATTTGGATGGCAGTATGAGCCAATAAAATGCATTCAGAAGATAGAATAATTCTCCCACTCCCTCGTTGTACTAACAAGAGACGCCGAAGGTTTTGAGAGGGTAGATATTGTTCTAAAGTTTCAAATTCTAATGATAACGCGCTTGCAATGTTGAAGTCCTGCAAATCAGTGTGGTTCTGACGGCAAAAACTTTAGAGTCACGAATCTGGAAAAACTTCTGGATTTAGGTCAATTCGTACTAAATATGAGCCCAAGTAAAATAATTTGAGTGTATAGGCTCCAGTTCGGCACCAAGGAGGGTCTAAATTTGCTTGTTTGGCTTCGGAACAGCAATAGCGTTTTCTTTAGAATTTGAACATTGTGGCACAGTATTTGCTCTCTTTACATCTGTCGCTTTTCTTGCTAGTACAACTTAGGGGTGGTTAAATTTGCTCGATACTGTGAATGCATTCAGTCGGACGATACTGCAATGCAATATAAGAAAAAAAAAGAATAAAAGGGTTAATTTCAAAGGAAACATCCATTGTTTTTCTGGAGTTAAACTGGAAAGTTTGGTGCCCCACTAAGACCGAACCAGGCCTCTGCAGTCAAACCACTTTACCTGGGCTCATATAGTGGCCATTGACCTAAATCCAGAATTTCATTCAGATCCGTGATCCTCAAGGTCGTGCCGTTTGGTAGTTAAGTTCTTTTATACATTGGAATAATATGGTAAATAAGTAATTTTGTTGAGCGTGTGCGTGTGAGCACACAACATTGTAGCACAAATTTTTATTAAAAAACAACATATACTGTGTTTAATATACTAAATACAGTCGAGCCAGTTTAATGGAATATCGGATAATAGAATATCCCGCTTAATGTAATAAAATTCCAATGTACTACACCGTTAATGTGTGTTATTTTTATTCCGGATAATGGAATATCCCGCTTATTAGAATAATATTTCCTGGCAGATTGCCGATTCCATTAAGCGGGCTCGATTGTAAAGCATTTATTTCTTTTCAATTGAGCTTAAAGTCAATCAACCTGCAGCAGTAAATAAAAGTAGGGTGATTCGCCAGTAATTCACCATTTAGAAGACGTTTTAACAAAATCATATTAATTTCTCTGGGAAAAAAAAATAAAATGTTTCTATGTGTCAGTAAAACTATTAAAATTAACGATGGCTAGTCATTTTCTCGTTTTAATAACTATTTTTCAAACTAGTTTTAATCGTAGTTAAACGGAAGATTTCGCCTGTAGTTCACCACTTACTTCCAGTAGTTGACTACTGACCGATATTAGTTGGCTACTTTTTGAAATATAGTCAAAAACTAAAGTCTTTTCTATTAAAACCCGACAGTATGTATGCATGTATTTATACATGTATGAAATGTTCACCTAAATGTCACCACTGATTGTTGTGTGGCTGACTTCATCAAAGACGTCACGTGACCTTGACGATGATGATTGCTTTCAATAATGATACATAAACCTCAAAAAATCCATATGACGTTATTACTATGTGAGCTGCAACAGGATCCGAATCTAGAGACCAAAGGTCGTAGCATAATGACTGAATATTGAAAAATCACTATTAAATATCAATTATAAATTTAATATTTAATAGTATAATCAAGGTAGTCAATACGTAACTTTTTCTATGTACCTACGTAGCTCTAGCGGCCTAACCGCTAAGGCACTTGAGCTAAAATTTTAGATATGGTTATTTGAAGGTATACGCTCGAGATTTTAAATAACACAGTGATCAAGGTTAAGGTTACAGTGAATGAACATCAAACTTTTTAAAAGACAACACCTACTTTTTGGACTCAAACTTATCAGCGTATTACAAAACCACAAATGGCAGATGTAAAGGTTTCTATCTGGTTACACCTTTTAATAACCGACTGCTCAAAAGTTGATTCAACTAAGTTGCTTCGTGTGAAAAAGACCTTACGTACAGGTTTTCAATTTTAATAAAACTATCTAAAGTTACAAATTTCATATCATTTTGATAAAATTCAAGAATAACGTCGATATGATTGGTAGTACCATTTAAACGAACAAACATTTTTAGCAGATAACTAATGTAAGATGTAACAATGTTGGGTACCACAAAACTTCAGATTACTACAGATAACAAGGAACGCCTTTTTCAGGGCAAAAGAAGTGAGATCATACCTTAAAAGTCATCTGAAAAAAGCCATGTGGCAGAACTGCAAGCAGATAAAAACGAAAATAAAGAGTCATAAGAAATGCAAACCATGTACAAGAGCTTTCTCGTAAGTGTGTAACCTACGCAAAAAAGAATTTGATTGGCGGAATGTTAAGTCTCTAAAGTTAAAACAAAAAAGGCATTTTCAATAACCGTGAAATTCTTTTTTAAAAAAAGGTAGAATGAAAAAAGAATACAGTAAATGAAAAAAGAAACACAAAATTTTGGAGCAAGAAAAATAAAGATAAATAGAAGAAAGAAAAAATACCATTGCAAAACGAAAAATAAAAAGGTTTTTAATGCATGGGCATTTTGCATTGAAAAAGGCGTTCATTTTACGCGAAAACACGTGCCTGTAGAAAAGTCCAATTTTATGCAATTAAATTTTTATTGGTATTTTAATTTACATGCACAAAGGTATTTAATGAATTCTTATTCGCAGATAAAGTTTGAACAATGACCCTGAGGCAAAGCACTCCAACAGAGTCAGTTCTCAACAGCAAATTTTAGAACTCAATGTATCCTACAATTGCTTTGTGCACAACTAAAAGTGCTTCAAAACTTCTAAATACAGGCTTGTAAGCGAATTCTTTCCTGGTCTCTCTGAAAACGGCTGAATTGGTCAGCAGTTAGCAATTTCCTTTCTCGCGCGGATCTATTTCCGCATTGTGACTCGGATATCCATGAAAGCTCGTCCCCGAAGTTCAACATTCGGAATAATGTTGACTCGCTCCATCCCGCGATCTTTCTCGAGCACACGTGATTCCTGTTGCTGCATAAACAAACTCTGACCTTTCAAAATGCGATCGTTTCATACGGTCGCAAAACGTCGCGATTTGCCGCCTTTTACTGTGGACAGAGCATATAAAACGCAATGGTTTTGGCAGTAATATCTTCAAATTTCACCAACCCGTATATCTGTATAAATTATATATATATATATATATATATATATATATATATATATATATATATATATATATATATATATATATATATATATATATATCATTCTGCTTCAAGGAAAACTTAAAAAATACTGTTCTTTCACGATTTTTGGGACAGGCGACAAATTGATCGAATTGTTGACAGGTTATTGAACTATCTTTTCCAATTTATATTTAATTAAAAGCCGCACAATTGTCTAAAAAAAAGCAAAACGATTAATGTTTTTTTTTTTTCAAATATGCAGTTACCTAGTTGTAATATTAAGCCTACGATATACTTTCAGACATATTGCACGCAGTAATGTAATCAACATATAAAAAAAAAATATAAAAAAAATAGGTAGTTTTTTTTTTTTTAGTTGCAAATTTTGAATGTGTAAATTTTTTTGCTATGCAACAAATACCGTATCAGAAATCAGCATGTCAAACGAGCTTAAAATAACGAACATCCTTCGTACTGGGGTTGTGCCGAAAACACTTTATCCGCAAAATGGAAAAAACACACAAAATTCTAAAAAAATATCATTTGCGCAATGTTATGAACATTCAACAGACTCATTTTGGATAAACTACGAACTTACTAATTATTATGTGTTGTAATATTACTATGTTGCTCTTACTATGTGTTGCAGTTACTGATACTATTATTATGTGCTGTGTCGCACAAAACATGAGTAACAGGCTAGAAATATAAATTGTTACATTCAGTCATTATTTAGTGCTGAGCTTGTATTCAGATGTTGCTTTTAGCGAGGAATTTTTTACTTCCTTTTACAAAAAAGGAAGTATTGTATTCGCGAAAAAATTTTCACTCAAAAATCGGCCTTAATTTCCATTTTTCTTCCCCCGAATGAATGTCGATTTTTTTTTTCAACCCGACCACACGTGGATATATGCCTAGGAACCTACAGACAACCGAAATATCCATTTTGACGAGCCCCGAGTTAATTACAACGAATTTTCTCGTGACGTCCGTGTGTACGTATGTATGTGTGTATGTGTGTTAAGCGTATGTATGTCCTAGAAAGTTGAAATTTGGTACGTAGACTCCTAGCGGGGCCTAGTTGTGCACCTTCCCTTTTGGTTGCATTTGGATGTTCTTAAGGTTGTCTTTTGCCTCTTTTTGGGTGGAAAACATAGTTAATTTCGATGTAAACTCAAGTAGTGTTATAATTTGTGGGACACTTGTCGATGCATCGCCAGTCTTTTGGTTGGCAAGTTTTGTCGCCAACTTGGAGACAAATTTGGTTATTTTTTTTTAAACTTTTAAAATTAGTTTTAATTCGGCCATTGTTGATGATGTTTAAAGAGTAAACAATTGAATCACATTAAAATAGCCAATAATGGAGAAATGACGTTAAATTGGAGTGAAAGGAAGTCATGTGATGCACACATCAGCTCGTTTTACATTAAAAAATTAAATTTGAAAACTGGTTTTATTTGTCATAGCATCACACTGAAAGTTTATCCTTTACCAAATGTCATGCTAGTCATTCGAATAATCTGATTTATTTATTTGGACAAACAAACTATTTTATTAGTGCTAAATATGCTCATACTTTATAAAAAATAATTCTAAGTATGTCCCCATTTCATATTTTGAATATATAACACTTTTCAAAGGTAAAATTTTGTATTCCGCAACACATACAATACATTTATTTTTTCTTAAAACTTGTCAGAAATATTTAAGAACATAAAATACTTTCTAGCGACATTTAACAAAATTATTTTAAGCAAACCCATTTTCATTAAATCATATTTTGAAAGACAAATTTAAAGTACTTTCAACGACATCTTTATTCGTATACATTCTCATAAGTTTTATTCTTTCACACGAGTTTTAAGTGCAAAACAAAGAAACGCGAAAATGATATTTTGTTCTTCTTTTTCAGGTTTCGGCGAAAAGCTCAAATTTAGTTCTGCTCCAATGGATTTTCAAGCACACATATTCGAAAATGGGCAACGCATTTCCGACAGAAAAAAGTATTTCAATTTGTTCTTTATGTTTGCCGCGTTCCTTTTTATTCTTATGAGCTCATTTTTAAAGGTTAGTGTTTTCAATGGTTGCATAGACTTTTGCATTCAGTCTTTAATATTAACTCAGTTTAAACGCATAAGGTAGACTAAGTGGTACATTTTTAGAAGTATTACTTAAAAAACGAAAACATGTGCAATTTATTTAAACTAAAGGCACAGATTAACACATTTAAAACTTAAAAAATGAAATAAAAATGAATATTTCTTAATACATGTTTTGTGCTTTGTGTTAGCCTTAGAGGACCACAAGTATTTTTGTGCATCATTTTAAAACTAGAAAATCGCCTGTCAAGTTATGAATTTTGAAAATTTCTTCTACATTTCAATGAAGCAATTACTTGTTTGTTGATATTTTGATAGCTGAAACTTTAAAACTAACTCCAGTGGATTAACCTTAAATTCCAGTTGGTAGCGTTCATTGTTGACTCATTTTTTCGTTTCTTCATTCTCCTAAAATAATTCTTACCAGGAAAACAGTTAAGTAACCGGCTCCAGTTCAACCTTGTTAAAAAATAAATAATTAAATATTAATAATTTGAATTTCAACATCTTGAATTCAAATTATGTTTCTCGCAATCACGATGTGTGTGTGTATGTATGTGTGTAGGCATGAGTGTGTTTGTGTGGGTATGTATGTGTGTGTAAGCGTGTGTGTATGTATGTGTGTGTATGTGTGTGTATGTATGTGTGTAGGCGTGTGTGCATGTATGTATGTGTAGACGTGTGTGTATGTATATATGTATAGGCCTGTGTGTTTGTATGTGTGTAGGCGTGTGTGTATGTATGTTTGTGTCTGTGTGCAAGCATGAGTGTGTTGGTATGTGTATGTGCGTGTGTAAAAGTGTATTTATATATGCGTGTGTGTAGGTGTGTATGTATGCGTGTGCATTTAGGATAAAGACGCAACCTTTAAACAGTTTTCGCTAGAGGAGCATCATCGGGAGGAGCAAGTCAACGGTGGTGCTGCAGAGGGTGGCGGGGGGAGAGAATAAAATCAAAGGAACGCCAAAAACAGTCAAGTGAGAACAATAAGCAATGTGGTTGTTAAAAAAAAAAATTCCCTGCATGTCAAACATTACCAAAAAAATATTATCAAATTATCATGTCGGGGCGCGAGTTTCATTGCTGGTAACGCCAAGAGTGTTACTCGATCAGTGAATTTGTTGTTATGTCAATGAGGACGTTGTGGAGATTTAAGTAAGTATGACAATATGGTTAAAAAAAAAACACACACACACACACACATTTGTTTATGCGAGTGTTTTAGTTCATTCTTGGTAGTAAATGAGTGCAAATAACTATTAAAATTTAAAGGATGACTCATTTAGATAGGTTAAAAGACACATAAGACATTGTTTTCAATTTTATTTATTGTAAATAACTGAATACTGATATAGGAAGGTCAAGGTAAGAATCTACAAATGTTTCTTTTTTCTTTTGCAATCTTATTGTACCAGCTTACTTGGGTTGGTTACTTTGGTTTCCGCTGACAATAAAGCACGAAAAACAAACGTCAATTTCCAAAATGTCCCTACTGTTCGTATGAAATCCGACAAGTGTACCTCATTAAAGATTTCAGAAACAAATTTCTGCGGATGCTACGCTTTACCTCCCCACAGCACAATATTACAATGTCTTTAACTTTGTTGTGATTTGTGCATACCATCTGCTTTATTATAATTAAATATTTAAATATAAAATGCATATTATTTCGTCATAAGTCAAAAATAGCTTATGATTTCCTCCTGTTGTACGTTTTTCCGCATTATTGGAAGTACATCTGTGTGTTACATAGTTATACATATTTTTACAATAAATAGGTGTCATGGAGAAGTTTGGTGTACAATTGAAAAATCAGAAAGGATACCTTTTCGAACTTTCTTACTCATGTTCAATTAAATAAAGACACTCGTTTCTGACTGCCGCAATAAGCGTAAAATTACACATGCTGCCAAAAATAAACAGTGTATAGAAAAGAAAAAAACACATTATGTCTGTTGTTCAGTTTTAAAAACGTGTTAACTATGATAACACTAATGCTAATTGCAACAACTTATGGTTTTGAAAAACAAACATTCTAATTTTAATCGCATATGTAGACATTATGGAGTTTAGTTTCACTTAGTGAGCTGGGCACTAAAAATAGAGAATCTAAATTTTTTACCTACGGTATGGTACATTTTTTTGCTAATAGTTCGTATAAAAACTACACGATAAATAAAATTTAAAACTATTTAAATTAAAATAAACAATAGTAAACTCGACTAGAAGAACTTTTATACCAACATATTTAGTTGTTTAAAAAAACTTCTGTTTTCTAGATTATTTTTCGAATTTTTTAGCGGAAACATTTTTTTTTAACTTCCTTGCCTTAAAAAAATAAGACAATCGCTATAATATATCTCTTCTCAACCTAGATCTTAACTGATTAGAAACCGGAGAACACAATTCTCAGTAAGATTAGAAACAATTCTTTTATAACAAGGCTTTATCTGAAAACTATTTTTAAGTGATCAAGAAAAAAAAATATCGGATCGAAACTATGAAAGACAACGGGAAGAAAGAAACATAAAGCCATAATCAAAAGTTTCTCCTTACTTGCAATCTTTTGAGTCTCGGAGGTAACATGATTTTGAACTTAAAAGGATCTAGTAATGCCCTTATAGAGTTAACTTAAAAGATATTTATGATATGGGATAGTAATAGTTTATACAGAAAATTGTTTTGTCGATATAACAGTAAATCGGTTTTATTATATTGCGTACAGAAGAAGAACTTCTGATTTTTCAGAAAAAATGTAAAGAAGAAAAAATGTAAAGACATCTTCTAAGAGAGCACTATGATTCCGTCAATAATCAATTTATGTTGAATAAATATTCTGTGTACAAATACTGTCTTTTTCTCTTAACAAATATTCTTCTCAGACTATAATCTTTACTAATAATAAAGTTGAAAGTCTGGATGTCTGTCTGTTTGCCTGGATACCTGTGACGCGCGTAGCGACTAGACCGTTCGGCCGATTTTCATGAAATGTGACACAAAGCTAGTTTGTAGCTTTGGAATATGCACCTCGAAGCGATTTTTTGATAATTTGATTTTGTTCTTTTTCTATTCCAATTTTAAGTCACCATTGATGGATTTAAATCGTCTGCAGCAATATAGTGAGCAAATTACCGTAACATGGACGAATAAATTACCATAACACGGTCGAGCAAATTACCATAACATAGGCAAGCTAATTAACATTGCATATTGGCAGGAAAGTCATCTTCCATTACTACACACACGCAGGTCCCTATCTTATTTTCTTTACTTATAATAAAGCTGAAAGTCTGTCTCTGGATGTTTTAGATGTTCACTGAAAATATACAGGCGAATCAAATGACTTTTTGTTTTTCTACTAGAGGCAAAAACGTGCGGGTACCGCTACTAAAAAATGAATTAACCAATTGAAAAAAAAAAAAAAAACGTATCGTAAAGACACACAATTGAAGTGAAACATATATATATATATATATATATATATATATATATATATATATATGTACATATATATATATATATATATATATATATATATATATATATATATATATATATATATATGTATATATATATATATATATATATATATATATATATATATATATATATATATATATATATATATATATATATATATATGTATATATATATATATATATATATATATATATATATATATATATATATATATATATATATATATATATATATATATATATATATATATATATATATATATATATATATATATATACAGTGGCTCCCAAAAGTGTTCGTACAACTTGAAATTTTGTAGTAAAACCAAAATAACGCAAAACTGAATTCGAATATGAAGTCCAATTTTTTTTCACACCATTCCTATGTCTTTCTGAATAAAACCCAGTAGTTTTTTTTTTTTCAAAATATTGCTAAATTTTATTTTTGAAATTTGCCAAAATACGATGAGACAGAGAAAAAATACGCCGCGAAAGTCATTGTACACTGAAATATTTTCAAATAAATAAATAATTAAAATTATCATATGTGGTTTTTTTATTATTTTTGCATTGTAATGACACTGTAAAATCATTTGCTTTTAATATTTTGTTCATTTATTCCCTAATATTCTGTTTATTATTTTAAAATGGCAAGTATGCATAGAAAACAACAAACACGATTCGAAATTTGATTTTTCCCCTCACAGTAGCCATAAATTGGTTTGAAATGTCTTTAAATTAGTCCATTTATACCATTCTATAGTGAAGTGTTTGATAAAATGCTTTTAAGACAAGAATCGGATCGAAAACAAGGTAAGAAAAGGACAACTGGTAAAGTTAACAAAGCGTGATCGGAGGTTTACAGTTAAAAAAATTATGAAAAATACACTTTTCAGAGCTGAAAAAGTTTCTGCAGAATTGAATGAAGAATTTTACGTTAAATTTTCACCAAAAAATGTTCGCTAAGTTCTCTTATTAGCTTGATTAAAGGAAACCTCTTCCAGCAGAAATTTTCTAGTTCGTGCGAAAAACAGTAAACTTACACTTTCCGTCGTAAAATCAATGATAAATAAGCTCAAAACGTTTTGGAACAACGTCTTACTTATAGATGAAAATACATTCAATATTTTGGGTTAAATTGTTGTATAATTGTCAATAGAAGAAGAAATGAGGAATTTAATCTTAAGAACTTAGCTGGATCAGTTAATCAAGACGGTGAAGGTGTTCTTGTGTGAGGGTGCATAGCAGCATCAGGGCTTGGAAATTTGGAATTTTTTGATGAAATAATGGATCATGCCGTTCACTTAAATATTTCAAAAAACAAGTTTAAGCTATTAGTCCAAAATTTGGTAATCGGAAACAACTTTGTTTTTTTTTTTATCAAGATAACGATAAGAAGTACACGTTTGCGTTTGGTGCCTCAAAAATTGTCCTTAAACTTAGAAATATCTCCTCAATTGCCAGATTTAAACTTAATGGAACATATTTGGAGATATCTGATGGCTAGATTACGAAAATACACCATTGAAACGAAAAGCGAACTAGAAACAGTTAAACTTGAAATGTGGCTGAACACTTATTCAGAAATTGCATGAAAAAAGAAAGAAAAAAAACAATGAAATCTATTCCCAGACGTTTAAAAGCTGTTGTTGATACTGCATGATATTCCACTAAATAATAATTTTGTAAAAAGTTAAATTATTTATTAATGTTTTGACATTTTTTGAAAGTGTACGAGGTCTTTTGTGAGATAAAATTTCCGGCACTTTTTGGTTTTTTGTTTTTAAAAAAATAAGTTTTAATGTTTTATTAAAAATTTTCGTGTAATTTTGTTAAAAATAGATCATAGATCTTAGAATCAAATACCTATTAAGAAATATTAATTCTAACCAATGCATAAGGGTGTATTTCATTGAAAATCGTAGGTGTACGAACACTTTTGGGAGCCACTGTATATATATATATATATATATATATATATATATTCGTACGTTTTTTTCTTACCTTACGCTCTTGCTCTTTCCGCTCCTGACTTAGGCATGCTCACAACGAAAATGTGTATTTTAATGATGAAAATAGAAAAAACGAGAAAACTAAACAATTCTTGAGAACTAACAATTCGGATGAACTAATGAATGAAGCTATTTTTTCTAATTAAAAGTTAACAAACTAATTTCTAAGCTAACTTAGCAATGTGGATTACACTTTTTGACTGATGTCTTTAATTGAATCAAAGAAATTTTCGAAAACCATCATACTGCTCAAAATGCACAACTAGTATGTGCTTGCTTAATTTCAGCCTTGAAATTAATTTGTTAAATGAGGCAGTGAGAAGCAAAGGGATGTAAGTGGCACAATTGAAAATTCGAAGATAACCAGTACTAATAATAGGGGAACTCTCCTCTCTTCTGGGGCAAAAGATAGTACTACTAGTCCTGGTAAATGCTGCTGTACAGTATGATTTGTTAAAAAAAAATCAATGAAAACCTACTCAGAGATTTTCTTTAAAAGCATTTTACTCAAAACTTGAAAATGTTCACTTACATCCATTTCCTTCTCACTGCCTCAAATGTATTGAAAAAAATATTTTTATAACGATGAAATGGACATGCTGACGAATGGGACACACACATTTTTTCCCGAAACTTTAACTTTGAAAATCATTTCCATGTACCCAACTTTTCCATTCTGGGCCATAATCAAACTAAAATATATACAAGTCGGGCTATTAATTTCCAGTACTGAGGTAACTGCAAGAGAACAAAAAGCCGGAAGACAGCGCTAATGGTTGCATATCGAAGTGCGTTTTCTTGTGCATGTGCTGTGCAATCGGCGCCATTCTGAAGCAAGTGGTTCTCGTGGAAAGGCGCATTAAACATAACTCTTCAATTCCTGTTGCCACCATAATGCAAACTTTTTCAACTGCTTCCAGCGTTCGTACGGACTGCGGTCTAGTTGTGTGTGGATTATCTTTGACGCTTTTGCGCCCGTCCCGAAAGTGTTTAAACCGTTAAAGATTTCAATTGAACTTGATTTAACATTTTGTATGATTCCGCAGCTGCCTTGCCCAGTTTGAAGCAAAATTTAATATTAATTCTTTGCTCGATTTTCACTTCGATGACACGAAAATGAGAGCTACATTTCAATGCGTCTTTCCACGAGAACCACTTACTTCAGAATGATGCCGATTGCACTGCACATGCGCAAGAAAACGCTCTTCAATATGCATTCATTAGCGCCATCTTCCGGCTTTTCGTTCTCCTACAGTTACGTCAGTCCTGGAAGCTAATAGCCGGACGTTGTATATTAAAAAAAAAAAAAAAAATCTTCCATATTGTACAACTGTGTTATCAATTACGTTTAAGCAATTTATATTTCGTTAAAATGTTCCAAAACAAACAATTTGGCTTAATTAAAACAAAACCGTTTTATTTCTCAGTTAATAAAATTACAATGCTATCAATGTGTTGCGTAACCTCTACTACACCTACTTTCGCGAAATTAATTAGCATTATGTGACCCATACCCGTGTAACCGCTCTTCTCCCTCACAGTTCTCTTCAATACGCCATTTCATTTAAGAAATAACCTTAATAATCCAAAATATACCAATTAAAAAACAGTCTTTTATGTAAACACATTCTTTGCTGTTGCTAATGGAAGAGCTTATAGTTTTAACAAAAAACTAATTAACATTACTTTATACGTGAGCCTTTTCCATTTAAAATTAATGTTAGTTTCCATAAAATGAAGATATATATTATTTAAGCTAAAGAATGCTATACTAATTTTTACATTGCGAATATCTACACATAAATTTTCATATTTTCTAGGATTGAATAAAGATAATGAATTATTCAGAATGTAAATATTAGAAAAAAAATTGCAGTTGCACAACAGAACATTTTCAAATTAAGTTTGCACTGCTGAATCGTTTTCTCTCAGTTTTTATTTGGAAATCGTTGGTGTTTTTTTTCCTTTTTTTTCTTTTTGATGCACTTGCGTCTACTTGAAAATTTGGCTCATTTAATTTTACCAATAGTTCTTATGGTTACATTCGTCAAGCAAATAAAAGTGAATAAATAAAATTAACTTCCTGTAGTTTTAGGAAATTGTTGAGTTTCTTTTTACACCAGATTGAATTGGCTAAGATATTGATAATGGTATGAACGCAGTGGTTGGAAAAACTACATTTTTTTTGTAGCGAACTACAACTACAACTACTTTATGAAAAATGTAGTTAACTACAACTACAACTACTTTTTTCAAAATGTAGCAACTACAAACTACTTTTGAAATGTAGTCGCTACTTCGCTACTTTTTAAAAAATAAATAAATAAAAACATACACATACACACCGTTTGAGGATTGAACGAAAAGAATTCAAAACGTGGTTTAGACTAATAAATTGGCTTATTTGAACATGGAATTTTACTAAGAATTATTTATTCTTTCCTTCCTTCAATTAGCCAATTTGTCATTCGAAGCATTTTTACGATTTTTACGAATACAGTGAACCCTGTGTAAGTTGGCCACTCGCGGTGCACCAATTTAGTGGTCAACTTAAACAGGTGGCCAACTTACAAAGGTGGTCAACTTCAGGTTTTACTGTATTCGCTTCAGGAAAGGATTAAAAGTTGAAAGAATTCAACCTTCAAATTTTTAATCCATTCCTAACAGTGAATATGTAATTCAAGAAGTGCAACTTGGCTACTTGAAAATGTAAATAGATGCAGTCATAATTTAATTTAAATTTTACTCATACATACACATTCATAAAATTGATTTTAGACGATGAAAAACATTTTTTAAACAAAATTTAACTATTATTACAGGAGTTAATCTTATAGAGAACTTATATTTTTTGAACTAATTAATTGGTATTGATCATCAAGTTAGTGGTCCGGACCTGGACTCTATCTCCCACCTTATGCCACTGATAAAATGAAATAAAAGCATTTTTCAATTTTACCGAAAGTCTCAAAAACTAAAATTTTTAATAATTGACTTTTATTAGGTTAATGTATCAACACACTCAATCAGTTTAAAAAAAAAGAAAAGAAAAAAAAAGAAATAGAAAAATATGAAAAACGGTTCTAGTATTTATAATCGAACATTAATAAATATCCGAAATATGAAATAAAAGCTTACTTCTCTTCAATGTACAATTTTAAACTACAGTGAACTCGCGCGGCAACGCGATTCGGTTTATGCGGAGTTTTCCTCGAGTAACGAATTTCGGAACTAACGCGAATTCCTCACCCGCAACACACTTAATATTAGTTTCGTGAATAAACTTTCCCTTTAGCAATCACTGAAAGCGGAAGTTCCCCACACCGTACTAGTCGAAACATCGCTTTGTCAGTGTACAAGTCGCTCCGCTTCTTTTTCATTCTAAATATGAAGTTGATGATACATCACTTCCCATAAGTTTATCTGAAGTTCAAAAATTGAGGGAAAAATAGAAAGTTTCTGGCAACTAAACAAATGTAAAGATTTTCGATATGCTAGAACAACTAAAGAGTGTGTAGAATATAATTACTGTATCCACTGTACAGTACTATTGTAATGTTGCATTTTATTATAGCTACATACTATATGTACCATACTGTTTCATGTTTCAATTTATGTCATTCTCCTCCATTGAGTTTGTGCACCCTAATAGTGCTTTTATTCAATAACACAGCTTATTATTATTATTTATTTATTTTTAATACAGTAAGATTTCAGTTCTCTATATTTAAATTCGGTAATATGAAGTTAAGAAATGGGTTGAAACAGTTTGAGGGATGTTTTTAAATGTCAAAAATTACAGGTATGTTCATGGAAAATCGTATAGACACTTTTTTGAGCCCCCTCCCCCACCCCTCTCTCAGAAAACGCAAACGCGGTACTAAATTGGCAGTTATCGCTTTTTCTTTTCTTTCTCATGCTCTATTCAAGGCGAATATTTGGGAAATGTGAAAATTTCGATGCCAAACAAACTAACGGCGTCATAGATGGAACGAATGGCACGAAAATAATATGTCTGAGGTCAGCTCAAATTTTTCATAGTCTTACAAATTTGATTGGTGCAAGTTACACTTGCGTAAAACTTGCACCCGTCAGATTCGCTTGAAACCTCTTTTTTTTTTTTTTCTTTTCTTTCTTTTTTTTTTTTTTTTTGAAAATTTATTTAAAAGTAGTTTCCAGAAATCGCTACAAACTACTTTTTTTTTGTATCGAACTACTCGCTACTCTACTTTTTTAAGAAAGTAGTGCGCTACGCTACAAACTACTAAAAAATGTAGCTACTACAGTAGCGTCGCTACTTGTAGCGCGCTACTTCCAACCACTGTATGAACGTATTGAAATGGAATGGGATTATAGTGACCTAATGGAATTATAGTGAAGTATATTCATGTCTTCATTTGTACTAACTAATATGACGGTTATGAAACTTTAAGTATCAAATATCTTAAAAGTTAAAGTTACTTAAGTATCAACTTTAAGTATCTCAAATATCGTGTATTTTTATTCCAATCATGATCGATAATAATGTTCTTTACATAATTGAACAAGAAACTCTGTACCAATAGGGAGAGTTAAACGTCGTATTTCCTAATCGATCAACATACAGTGCTATTAAAATATTTCACATCATTAGATACAGTTGCATATCCGTCATCGCCGCAGAAAAAATACATTCATTTGTGTGTAACGGTAATCACAGCAAATGTCCAAAGTATGCCTTTGCTCAAAAACGCATCAATTCATTATACGCTAAGCTTAAATCTGAAGCATGCAATTTCAATTCCGTTGGGAAACCTAACAGTGCATTATTTGCCATATCGATTGCATAGAAAATTTATGGCGAAGTTTATGGCAGAGGATTATTTCCTTCCATATACGTAGAACAGGAAGGCCTGGGAATATGCGTGCATTAATATGATTTTTCTTTACTGTGTTTTGAAATTTAATGACAAATAGCAATCTGAATATAAATTACTAATTTTTATCTTATTGTAGTACTTTGAAGATATATGGGAAGTACCAGTAATTTTAACGTTTTAGAAAATATTGTATGAGAAAAAACCGTCATTTTCATTTAGGTAATTACACGTTTAGTGTTGTTACTTCTATACACAATGTGAAGCAATACTCTTCTGGAGACTTCTTTGTGCATTTAAGTTTTAACATTTTGTATATTATAACGTTTTACACGATAAATAAATATTTAATGTATGCTGATGACAAAGCTATGTTACTTATCTTCCAAAAAGCAATTATGCGCAGCATTAAACGGTAAAGCTACGTTTTGATTATACAGATATCATTATATGGTACACATAATACGGAAAGTTCTTTTGAAATGTTTCAAATTAGCAATACTCGATATTTTATCATTTTTTAAAAATATGTACGATGATGCAACTTGTCAACTTTACTCTTAAGTTTCATCAGTTTTTCTTGACCTTTTAGTAATCATGAATTAGTTAACAAATTTAATTTTCATCCCCGACCCCCATCTTCTTACCTTTAAGCAACAGCATGTTAAGTATAAGTAAGCACATTAAGTGTAATGCCTTTTAATTGAATAATGCGTTATAAGTATATTGTTGCATATTTCATTTTAAGTATTTTGTAGTAAAGTTACATTACAATTTATTTAAAAGATTACATTTATGCTATTGTTTACTCTAAACAACATTAAAGTATAGCTTTCATTGAACAGTGACAGTTTAGTTCAATGTGGGTTTGAGTTCAATGATTTCGCTCTACCCACCTTAGAACTATAACATCCCTCTGGTGGACACATTATATAAGTTAGGAATAGCTCACTTACATACAACATGAATATTCGCAAGGTATTACTGTCCAACCATCACGATCAAAGCCTCCGTCGAAATGTCTGCGCCTGTCTACTGCTATAGCAACGAGGCGCGTCTCATTTTCCCAAGGGATGTTTAATGTTGGAAAAAACCGTACGATTGCACAAAGGTGAGCAGACAAGTGGCGAAATGGCGCCAAAAAGCCTTCCTGCTATTACTTGCAGAAAATGAACGAATTCCGTTTCTATGGCAGTAGATGGGCTCAGACTTGACAGCGGGAACTTTCCTCGTGAAAGCCAGACAGTATATACTATGACTACGTGAAAAGGGTTTTAGAAAAGTTAAAAGTAACAACAAAGCATTTAACAATTTTTAAGAAAATTTGGAAAAACAAACAAAAAGACGCATTAGTTTTTATAAATTTGTAAAACATTCACATTTCAAATTGAGGTTTTACATATTAAACATATTAGTTTATTAACCAAAATAGCATTAATGAGTTTTTTTTTTTTTTTTTTTAATATACCAGAAAATTAGTAACATACTTTCAGTACTGATAGCATATTCTTCAAACATGTTAATTAAAATGCATAAATTAAGACAATTTGAAAAGAAACTCGAGTCCTGGTGAATCTAAGAAAAAATATTATTAAGTTACTCACAGCAACCTATGAATTTAATTTAATTCACGAAACTCTTCAACAAATTAAGTGCCCATACCATTTAAAACTTCATAATTAGATGATGAACTTTCCGAAAAATTATGTCCTTTCGATTGTGATTAGGGCCAGTTAATTAACAAATCTGGCGCAAAATTATATCTCTTACCATAACTTCACTAAGCGAATAATTGCAAAATTATGTAAGTTAATAAAATAACACTCCCCCTAGAAAAAAAACTGAATTTCACTAAAAGAACACAAGCTGTGAAAATTACTTTATCGATCTCACACCCTGGAAACCTATAAAAACTATGAAACAATTAAATACGCGCTACTTTGTTTAACTGAATCAGCTGTATTGAAATTCTCAAGCAATTAATTTCCAAGTGAAGTCTTTTATTTTTTCTTGCTTCTTTTCCTTATGCAGTTCAATAATTGGTTTGTACAGCATAACATTGCTCACTTAAAAGAAAAAAATAACAACTGGTGGCCTTTTCGCCTGCAACGAATAAAAGGCCGAAAAATGACTAATTACGAGCTGCGTTTTTTCCACGAGATTTATTTGCTAGCATGGGGAAGAGGAAGGGTAAAAATTTCATTTATATATTAATGCAGAGTAGAAACTGAGAGTGTGATAATCAATAGAGAGTCATTTTTCTCTTTGGACACGTATTTAATTAAGCGAACATGCAATTCTCACCTTCTCATGATCAATACGACATACTTTTGAGAATTCGGTTGCAGCTTGCTAGGTAGAAATTTATGATATATTATTTGGAAGCATGCTGCATAAAATCACTAATCTACAAAATGTATTTTCAGTATCTAGTTTAAAGCTGCAATTTGCATTTCTGAAATTAATCAGAGAAATGTAACATTTAAGAATGTGTTAAACATTTAGTTTTAAATATATACATTTTTTGAAGCCATTTACTGAATAATTTGTAAAAAACGTTTTTATTATATGCAATACCCAGATGTAATGTCCTGTTTCAGAATCGTAACCTATCAATGATTAAGAGAGGGATGACTCTCCAAAATTTTTGAAATATATATCCGGGAAGAGAGTAATGTAAAAATTACTTCACCTTGTAAGTTTTTTTTTTTTTTTTTTTTTTTTTTTTTTTTATAATTTTTGAAAATAGTTTTCAAAAAGTATTTCCATTCATGCAAAAACAATATAATAACTCATTTGCTTTTTCCCAAAAACATTTGTGAATAACCCAGAAAATCACTCTCCTGGTCTGTAATACTTTTATTTTCAAATGTATTTAAACTATTTAAATATTTGAAAGCAATAATTTATAATTTAGATTTGTAGAATTCAATTATGCATACTTAAATGTGTAACATAATATTGTTTTCATATATTTTATTAATTAAATAGTTTAAGGAACACCATTTTAAAATATATATTCATTGTCACGTCACTTTCTGAAACTGGGAATGAGTTCAATTAATACAGGCAAAATGACGGAATTTGAATCTACTATATAGCAACATTGCTTACTCCACTACACTTTACTCCACTAGAATATTATGTTTTCTGATTTGGCTACTGGACTTATTACAAAGTTGAAGTTAAAACCTGAAGTATGTAACTTTTTTTTTTTTTTTCAATATTTGCTTCAGTCTTGGGTATTTGAAACAATAAAATCTTATTCTAACTTATGCGCCAAAATTTCGAGCTTCAGCTTTCATTCCAATTATTCTAAAACATTAAGCAATATTTGCTCGTTACTAAAGGTTGTTTTGAATTAGGAGAAAGTAAGAAACCAACATGCATAGCGTTTTTTGTTTTTCAAGTAATTAAGAGAAAAAAGCTCAAGTAGTATGATGGCGTTAGATACATAAACGTTTTGAGCAGTTTTGAATATTTTTTCTTCTATGAATAACGAGCAACGTTCTGCTCTTTGAAAACCACTCCAACCAAACGCATCTGTGTTTGCACGCATATCACGATATCTCCTCGAAAACTGTTCACAATTTGGCTTGGAAACGTTTAATAAAAGACTTATAAGTTACAAAATAAGAAAAAAGATTTTCTCGTTTGTACGGGGTGTTAGTTAGCAAGCATTTTAAATAAAAACCACAAAAAAAAGTCCTTTTCCTGATTTTATTTTCTGGAGGATTTACGAACACAATTTTTATCACAAAATACAACTGCACAAATTTATTATTAAAAATATTTTAACGTCTGAGGTAATAATAAATGATAGTCTTATTTTTCGTACAAAAATGCCACGTTCTTTTTTAGCCTAATTTTTCGTGAAAGTCAAAGAAAGAAAAACGCATGAAGGAAGGTTTAATGCATATTTAAAATATTGTTAAAAACAAAATAAATAAATAAATAAATTAATTAATTAATTAACTAAAATAATAAATAAAATGATTTTTAAAATATTGAAAAACTAAAAGTTGGAAAGTTTGGTTTCGATATGAGGAAAATTTGCCTGTATCTGTCTGTCTCTTTGTCTATCACGTTCTAGCTCAAGGGTTTCCAACCTGTATTGCGTGATCCTTAATCGGGGTGCAAATCCTTTATCGTGAGGACTCGGCATTATCTCTAAATTAAAAAAAAACAAACATATAATTGTATAGTTTAAAAAAGTAAGATTCTTAGGAAAAAAATAGCAAAATTCTAGAGTAGCATAAATGCTTGAAAGCAGTGGCAAATTCAGTAGAGGGGCAGTTGTTGTGTTGTTATTTATACCACTCGGGATCCCGAGCCCGAGTAGCAATGGTACTTGGTTTTTAGGCAGAGATTTACGACTTCCGTTTAATTGAGCGAGTATTTCTGGGTGGAAGCTCGATTTGGCTCAGACAATGCGATAGATGGCAGCACCATCAATGGACAGTTCGATAATTTAGAACCAGACCAGAAGTCGAACAACTTCTGGCCTAGCACCAACAGAGGTATCGTTTGGAGGGCTTAGTGACCACGAGCATATTTAACGTCCCCCCAGTCACCCTCAATGAAGACAATGGATCTTCGACCATCTAGGATTGAACCAGAGACAATGAGAGAACCAGAGACTTGTGACTTTCTGTCACAAGTTCGATGCCTTACCGATCAGGCCACCACGGCCAGAGTTGGGCTGCAGCACCTCCCCATAATAGTGCAACTTATCCCCCAAACAGCCACTATGAATATTTTGAACTTTAGAGACTACTTTCTATACGAGTTTCCGCGGAAGATTCCCTGAATTCACCAGCTCCTAACATCATCTTAAATCTTCTAAAACTTAGCTTTTTGAACTTCAATTTCGATTAATTTCTGGGAAAGTCAATGCCTAACCCTGATGTCATCAAAAATGACCTGTAATTTCGTTTTTGGGACTTATTCTTAAAAATATTTATGGGAAGAGTCGTGAACCTCATCTGATAACTTCATCAAAAGTAGCCAAAAATTGGGTTTTAATGTCCTCATTTCCAGAAAAAAATTACATATGACCTACTGTAATATTTCACATTTTTGAAGTACGTCTAAAATTCCATTTTTAGGAAGTTAGTTTTAAAAACCAGCAGAGGGTTTCTGATCATTTCCTTTCGTCATCAATTATAACCTATTATCCTGTTTTTTTTCTTCATTTAAATATCAAAACATTTCAGGGTGTGTACCCTAATCCTCTCCATGCCCAACGCATCATTAAAATTTGTCTAAAATTTGGTTTACGAACTTCAATTCGAAAAAAAAAAGAAAAAAAAATCCAGGTGGAGCCTCCGAACCCAAACTCTTTCTCAACGTTATCAAATATTCCCTATGATTTTGTTTTTAGGACTTCAATTTTAAAATTTTCCGAGAGGAGTCCCAAGCCTATTTCTCCACTTAACAAAGCTAGTTTACAATTGAGTTCAAAATTCAATCTTCAAAAAATAAAAACCTATCGTTCTCCTTTTCCTTTCCCCAACGTTAAACACGAGTCCCCTCGAACGCCTTCTATTCGAGTCTCCGAGCTCGAACCTTTAATAAAAGTCCCCACACCTCTGATCCTCCAAACATCCCCAGCAATTGTGTAAATTTCAATTTTAGGACTACCATTTTAAATATTTTCTTTGTAAGGACCTCTGCTAATGTTGCATCTACGACTGTAGACTCACATTGTTATTTCGCCTCTTTAACAATTGTAATGCAATTCTCATGAATTGTTTGATCATCCCACCACCTTTAAGTCAAACACCATCCTACCTTTTATTGGTCAAATTAAGGTTAGAAAAAAGGTTCGAAATTTTTGCTGTAAATGAATTATTGCGATCAACTTATAAATAATAGAAAAAAAATGCTCTGGTCGAAATATTGAAAAGAAACTTAATCCACATTGCATTTAAAGTCAGCATACATCTATTTATTTTATCCTAAATTAAACAAAAAAACATTCGTATGCAAATCTATCAACGTAAAACTGGAAGAAGAATACTGTTTAGACTTCAGGGAATTTAAATGATACTTTTCAACAAATCCTCGATGTTGAGAGTGCTTGTATGTATTGAAATCTTTCCCAAACGTGTATTTAGCCAACAATGTTTAAATAATTTGAGATAAAGTGCCAATGATTTTGATATTAATAGTTGCGAAGAGACTCCAAGTTTCGGTAAAACTTTCAAGAAATTTTGATTACCCTGGAGACTGCATCTATCTTGTGAACCATTGACCTCTGAGTCTAGAAACTGTTTAAGTGATAAATATGAGAAAGGGAGTTTAGAGTCAAGATTCTTGGAAGTTTTAGAAGGCTACATGTTAACTTTTGAAGTGTACGCATGTTGGTATCACAATATACTGTAAGTTCATGTTGAGTTGATACCCTAAAACTATTTTAAAAAAATTAATTTTTTTTGTTCAAAATATTTAAATCGGGAGCTTTTAAGCGACACTGAATTTATAATTCTTTGTAGATTAAAAGTAACTAAGTTCAAATATTAATGGGGCAGCAATGCAATGAAATGTACGAACAATGTTACTTGCAAATGCGATTTTATGAAAACGTCAATAATAAAAACAAATGCTCCTTTTTCTAGGAAAGTACTTTATATATTACTTTGAAATTTTCACTACTTTTGATTTGTATGTCATTAATCATACTGAAATGAAAAATTTTCTTTTGGACTCACACTTTCTCCAAATCAGTAGTTTTATGGTCAAAAACGGCGCTTCTTTTCATTTAAAAATTGACTATTGGTTAAAGTTTAATAAATTTTGAAATAATCAGGATTGCATTAAAATTTCATTTCCTTAGACTCCTAGATCTATCTTAAAAGCACTGCAAAAGTTGTAAGTATCTATCATTAAAGCTTTTTCAGATCAAGATCTCCTAAGTTTAGCAATTTTTTATTGTGCGAATACAGTTTGCCGATTCCCTTTAAAACCAAACGTAGCGATGGCAAAATTGCAAAAGTCCAGCATTATTTCATTAATTTAGGGCTGCACTGTGTCTTACTAAATTCAAATTTAAAATAACTTTGAAAAATCAATATTTTAATTTTACCTTAAATTTAAAAAAGGAACAAACGAAATGACCATCGTAGTTTGTAGGTAGATGATGTCAAAGCAACGTAATATTATTGATATTTAAAAAAGTAAATTGGTCTTCAATTAGTTACCAGTAACATACCTTCGGGTTTTTTAGATATGCATCATTTTTCTTATTTTAATTCTGGTTACGATATGCTGCTTCACTGCTGCTTCGCTGTGACTAATTGAAACTCTGGAGTGTTCGAGTAAACACGGCGTACGCATGCATTGCAGCTCTCACACCATGCAGCGGCATGCGGATGCCACCCTCCCCAATAGCTTTCTTCAGTATTTGATATTTTAGCTAACATTCGTAGGTATAATATCTTTAATTTTGAAGCCAAGCTGACGTAAGTCCAACAATGGCGATTTTCCGTTTACTAGTGCATTTTATGTAGAAGCATATTCTGCATCGAGCCTTGTGAACGTAATTTTTCAAGGAAGTCCGTTTCAAAGTTTCACCAGAGTTAAAAGAACTCGCGTACCATCCTTTACATGCGCAGGAAAAAAGTTTTTCCTCTGTCTTGTAAAATCACCATAATGTGACTTACGTCCTTCTGGCTCTCAGGTACAGATATAAGTTTAATTGGGTTAACCGATACCTTTAATAAAATAAATTACAAGAACATAAAGTTTAAAATGTTCCAACTTGCCCGACTCTTCCCTATTTCACAAACTGGTGTAGTGTGCTCAGTTTATGCATAAAACCACTCGTTTTAAGTAGAAAATCAAGACTATAAATAGACCACTATCTCTCTCATGAAAAGCAAGGTTAAATGATGGACTTTTATCTCTATAAAGAAGAACAAGGTTGAAGGAAAGAACACTATCTGTTTCCAGAAAAGCTTGGTTAAAAGTTGAATTCAAAAAGGTAATATAGTGAAACCTCTGTATAACAATAATGTCTATAACAATAAACCTGTCTATAACAATATTTTCCGTGGTTCCGCCAGCAATATGTCAGCATTAATAATCAGTCTATAACGATAACCTGTCTATAACAATGTTTTTTTTAGCTCCTAACAGTATGGTTGTAGACAGGTTTTACTGTATTGGTAAACACATGGTTGACACAATGATCGTATAAATATGATTTCTTTTGTTATTTAGATGCATAAATTAAGGAATTTGTTTAATAAGTTTTTGTAAAACTTTGGTTCCCAAAATGTATTTTTAGTTTACATTGAGTGAATTAAAATTTTGTAGAAAAATGAACTTTGACACGTGTTTTCGGCTTGCATCCTTAAACTTAACTTTTCAGCCAAAAAACAGGAAAAAAACAATAATAAAATAAGTAAATCAACAAATGAATGAAGTAATGGAGTTTAGTAAACTTATGCTTAAAAACCCCACTACAATTAAAAATAAAAATATTAATGCGTTTTGAAAAAATAACGTTTTTACAAAATCACAGGACAACTTATTTAGTAAAAGTTAAACACACACACACGCATACACAAAAGTGACACACACACAATATAACAATGTAGAGTCAATTTGTTTTTCAGCTAAAAATTATTATTTTCACATTTTATTTCTTTAATAGAATACAAATATTATATAAAGAAAAAAAAATCTACACTTAAATTAGCTTAAAAAAATATACAAAACAGAGGAAATAAATCCCCTCTTCTCCCCCTTGTTTAACAAACATGCTGCAAATTATACTTTTACAATAAATGTAGAAAAATGGATTATTGTGCTAAACGGTGATGACTAAATAATTTTTTTACGCTTTGAAACTAGTACGTCTAATATAATTGTTGAACAAAAAGAAATTCGACACTACTAGAAATCTGATGAACTTTAGCAATAAAAACAAAAACTGATATAATTCAACATATTACACATTTATGCTTTTTTTCTTTACAATTTAAATTTATAATTCTGAATTTCTCTCTTCTACACATTCTCTTTTGTAGTAAAAAGCATCCCTTAAAATATTTTTTGAAAAACATGGTGCATTTCAAATTTATTGTTGAAGAATTGTCTATGGAAGTTTATATTTGTATTTCTAAAAATAATTATGATAACAAAATATTTTTTCCAAAGACACACTTCCTGTTACATTAGCACAACACCATAATAGCCTCCCGAACCATTTTAGGAAGCCTTCAAAACTATTCTAAAACAGGAAATAATGTCGAAGAATGTAACAACGCTATTCTCATATGTTTCAAACACTAAATTAATCCTGTATAATAGTTTGAAAACAACCTCTTTGTAAAACTGTTCGCTCCTCTTCGCTACCTATTTTGAATTGGGCAGGCGTGAGCAATTTCCTTTCCAAGGAAGCACTATTTCCGTGTTGTGAATCACATATCCACCCATTGTTTACATTACGAGTTTAGCTCTCGAAATAATGTTTGCTCTTGGAGCTTTATATCCCTTTTTCGAATTACGTTTTTTTTCCCTTCCCTTCCTTTGCAAACCATTTCATTGCTACTAATGCTTTCATTTTGTCTCAGGTTTTTTTTAATTTTTTATTTTTAACTGTAAAGGGTGATTTTGAAACTATTGATTTTAAAAGGTTCGACATTGTATATGGTGAGAGAGTCAATTTTAGACTTTTATTCTTACTTTAATTAAAATTGACTTGCCACTACATATTAATATTTTGAAATTTTCTTTCTTTTGCGTAAAAAAATCTTAATTGGATTATGATATTATGGGCTAATTGGAAAAAGTTATTTGCTGGAACAGAAACTATAGTGACAGAAAAATAGTAGTAAAAAGTATCCCAATTATTTGTACTACAATTTTTTATGTAGGACTACTATTTCTTTAATACGTTGATAAAGGATAGCTATTGTCTACTGAACCAATTTTTCAATCACCAAATCACTCCCAGTCGACCATCCCTCTGCTGTGGGCAGCTAAAGGGAAGTAACTGCAATTTTTTCATTTTTCGTTTACTTTTCTTCGGCATTTTTATAATATATTGTATGTTAACTTTACTGTTCAATCATGCTTTTTTGGTTTACGCAGAAAAAAAAGAGCTCGACGAAAATATCCAATTCCAACATTTCCCTGCTGTGAGTATTAAATCCAAACGCGTTTTTTGAAGTCTCTCGATAGCTCATTTCCCATCAGATTCCGTCGTTTAGGGGCAGTTCATTAATTACGTATAAGGACGAGTTTGGCAATTATTGACCCCCATTTCTCCCATATAAGGGTACGCAAGATTTTTCGAACCCCTTCCCCCTATTCTTACGTAAGATTCCATTTCATTTCTAAAAATTATAAAATAACGAATCTTACATCACTGGAATCGTTACTAAATTCACTATTATTAAATTAAATCTTTTCGTGTAAGGAAATATGTACTAAAAGGTTGGAATCTAGACTAAATCTTTTTTCAACATTTTTTGTAGATGATGCGATATTCGTTAAAAATAAAACATGTCATACGTAGTGCAATTCCTTTATTATATTTTACACTATTCATTCTTTGTTAAAGAAATAAAAATCAGCTCATCATTTGTTTTTAACTTCCAGACGAAAACGAAATATAATCCCTGTCAAACCACTTGACCGCGCGATTTCTAATGTAAAATATCGACTTGGAAAATATTTCGTAAGAATGGGTTTGAACCCCCTCCCCCCAAGTAAGGGTATGTATGAATTTCCTCCCCCCTCTCCTTGGGACCCTTACGTAATTAACGAATGGCCCCTTACATGCTTACGGCAGCCTTTCTCTTAGCGAGATTTTAAGCTCTACTTTTAATACATGTGAAACCAAGTTCAATATCGATTTGGAGTCTTAAACCTTTAAAGATAAACAGTGAGAGTCATAATATTTTTGGGCTCAATAATTTCGTGACTGCAAATTAACTCTTTTTTTTTTTTTTTTGGCGGATTTTTTTCTTGGCGAGATTTTAAGCTCTACTTTTTATACATGTGAAACCAAATTCAATATCGTTTTGGAGTCTTAAACATTTAAAGATAAGCAGTGAGGGTCATAAAATTTTTGGGCTCAATAATTTCGTGACTGCAAAGTAAATCATTTTTTTCCTTGCTTTTGGAGAGAATAATAAAAATATCAACTCTATTTGTACTCGTTCTGTGACCTTAAAAATCTTTCTTCCTCATGCAATAACCACACAAGGGAGAGGCACACAAGAATGGCAGCTAAAACATAATGCTAATCTTTTAACTCGAAAAAAGACAATTGAGTATGTCAGCAACGGACAAATGCACTTTATCTTTCGAGACATTTGGCCTCATCCAAATGTTGATGCAGGATCAACAGTAGATCACTTAAAAACTTGTAAATAAGGTACTTTAATTGATATAGGGGAGGGTGACCCAAAGTGGGTAGGCCTTCGTATGCCCTCCCCCCATGGTGTGTCAATGGCGATGAATACGTATGTCGTCCGAGTTATTATCAGTCCCAGCGAATCAGCAGTGAAGTGGCATGTCGCAACCAGGCTTAAAATAAAAAAATAATACATAAAAAAATGAAGTTTTGTAAAGAAAGTTCAAGTAACGGATAAAAATTAGCTAAGAAAACTGAGAGGATAGATTCAAAGTGGAAGGTGTTACATGACTATGATGAAGAAAGCTTAAAATCTATTTTTTTTTCTGGCATGTAGTGCACCTAAGTGGTTCGGAAGGGATACAGTTGTTCGTAAGAAATGGCCACATGAGATATATGCTAAAGGAAGTGCAACTAGATTGTGCTTGAATCGTGAAAGTGATTCTTCAGATTTTAAAGGCCAAATTGATGTATGGTAGATCGGGGAGAGTTTACGCATGGTGCACGTTTAAGCAGTGCCCTTTTTTCAAAACGAATTATAACTGGAGAACCAACAGCCATAACAGATTAATGCTACTCCCTAGCAAATATTCTCACAAGTTTTTGAGCATTAGTCGAGCATCGGTCCAGCATGCAGATAGAATAATTTCTTTTGTAACAAGTTGAGTAAATTTTGTGTTGATCATTTTGAAGATTATTGTGAATAAATAATACTTAAGAAACAACAAATATATAAAAACTAGCAGAATTTTATCCTTTTTTTGAGAATTGTATTTGTATGAACTGAAATATTATTAAATTTTTTGCACGTTAAAAATAAGTTCAAACTTAGTGACGGGACAATTTTACGCGTTTAACTTTGGAGCACTTTTACGATGGTTCTTACTTAATGTGCCCCTGGCACTTTTCACGCTCCAATCTGTCTCAAACGTTTTTAGTATTTTCCGACAATTTAGTTTTGGAAATCACCATTTAATTTTTAATTAAGTTACGCATTCGTATTTTATAGTTTATAATTATATAGTGCCCCCTTCAGTTTCAACTTTATACACTATTCAGTCAGCAATAAATTAGCTTTATTTTAGCGCTGGTAGGACACTGTGTTTAAAGCACTAACAGAACCACGGGGCATGTTTACGCAACCGACTTGGACATAAAAATAACTTTTTTAATGGTTAAAAACACGAGCTGAGCAATAACTGAAAATACCAATTTTGACTGCTTTTTAAAAAAACAATGTCTAAAATTTCTTAAGTTAAAACATAAAAACTAGAAAATTAATTGAAAAAAATCCTTATAAACGTGCCCCGGTCTATCCTAAACCCTATATTGGTTGTATTATGCTGTTTTTTTTTTTTTTTTTTGTTTTTGCCTAAGAGTTAGACATGTTATGTTTCTTTGGCAAGGCGTAGTCCACGATTTATTATTACTTTATGTAAACCAACATTACTATGATTATTTTAGAGATTAGAAGCTACTTATTTTACATTAATGTGATAAATATGACGAAAGAGTTAAAACAACAGCTTTTGTTTGGTTTACGTTCTTAATTCTATTTGAGTTCGGTGGTTAATAAATTTTTTGTTTCAATGATTCGGTTCGATGAGCCACCGGTAGCTCATCGGTTAAAATATTGACGTCAAATAAGAAGTCATCTCCAATGCATTAGCTGACGTCACTAGCTGTGACGTGATGAATCAACCGGTCGCTACCGGTTGAGCTCGTCGAACGTAATCAATGAGACATGATACTGCTCCATAAAATATGTGAACATATAAATACCGTGTTTTTTAAAAAATCTAAATTAGGCAAAAAAACTCGATTATTATAATAAAAATTCTTAGATCTAGTTCGTTTTTTATTCACAGTTTACAGCCGGTAGTGTGGCTCGGGGTTAAAAGTTTCGCAGCTATTTTCTGAAAAGTAATTAACTAATTTCTAACAACATGGTCCTTAAGTTAATTTTAATTTAAAATCGAAATAATTACTTAAACAAAAAAATCTATATCTATTTAAATCAGTCAACTATGCAAACAGTTCTGAAGATTTGTTTAAAAAATGTTGATGTCGATGATGTCCAGTCATCCCTACGTTTTCATGAACATGTACTTCGCCAAATGAAACCTATAGTTATCAAACTGAATGTATTTTTCATGTTTCTTGAAACAAATATGCTGAGTACTAATTTATTTGTTCCCATACTTCTTAAAAACTTAAGATTTTTAAACGAGAGCTATTTACCACAATGGTATATTATCCAGTGATTGCCTTCATAAATAGTTTAACGATTAAGCAAACAGGTTAACACAAAAATAATGATTTCTCTATTGAAAATTTATCTGATTTAGGAAATATTTTCTTTATTATAAGGAGAATATCTTTCTCTAAAGTAGCAAAACTACGACTTTTCTACAAGTTTAATGTGTTGCAATTAAAATCGTAATAATCTGAATTTTAATTAAAAGGCTTAAACATGGTTAAATAATATTTAAAAAAAACTTCTTGAGCAGTCCTTTTGGTGAAGAAAAAAACTGACTAAAAAAAGCTAAAATCATGTGTCAATACGTACGTGTAATCATTAGACTCATCAAGGTATATACATACCTCATATCTTATGTCATCATTCCTCTATAAATAGCAATAAAAAAGTTTTCTTTTAATGAATTCTGAATAAAATACTGATAATGTTACCTAACTGACTAATGATATTCAAGAAAACACCACAAACTCTAATATTTTTCTTTTTTTCTTTTTCTCATGTTTGCAAATATGTGGTATACAAATAAATGCAGCTGATAAAAAATATGTAATTAATTAATGTAGAAAAGGTTCTACTAATGATTATACTAATAATTTCAAAATTCAAGCAACTTTGAGAATGTGTTTTCTAATCTTACACTTTCTTTTTTGATAAAGCATGAACATATTTTTAAAATATTCCTTTTAAAAAACAGCTTTATTGTTAGCCTAATTGAAAAAGGGGATATTTTTATTCAATTATTAGCATAGATCACTCTAAAAGATTAAACTCAGAGCAAGTTTAGGATGTTCCGGCTGCACCGTGGGAATGAAAACTTATTTATATGCGTTAAAAATATTTTAATTAATTCAATTGCAGTGTGTAAAAAATATGATATCAGAACAATTTTTTAATGAGCACTTTTCTAATAGTTTAAGAGACTCTTGAAGTAATCAATTTTGCTAAAAGCTTTTCGAAGTAATCTGGTAATGGACACATTCTTATTTAGTCACAGCTGAAGTTTTAGTTACCTAATGAGATTCAAAATTTCCACCACTTGCACTTCTACTTGAAATAAATATTTCAATAAGTTTTAACTGTAAGTACTACTTACGGGTTTTTATTATGAGTTATTTCCGCTACTTTTTCACTAGCAAAAAGAACACCAACATACATAAATACAAATCAATGTTATCAAACATAAATAAATGCAAATGCAAGTTTTAAACAAAAGTCAAATTTAGCACACAAGTATATCTTTTTATTCGTGAAAAAAAAAGGAAAAAACTCAATAGCATTATTTTACAAAAAAAATTGTAAGGGAAAACAGGAAGAGTTTTAAAAACTTTCAAGATAAATATATAACTAACATTCAGTACAGCGAAAAAAAAGGTACGTGAACCAAGAATGGTAGGTTTTCTAAGGTAATGCCCCCCCCCCCACTCTCAAAAAAAAAAATATATATATATATATGTTATGTATTATCACAAAACGGTGGAACTGCATCGTAAAACATGTTTTTGCAGTACAATTGGTTAAATAGGCTTGGTTATATTAATATTACCTAGAACAGTCACCATTGTAGACAGTGGTTTTAATTTTGAGAAGGAGTAGTTATAATTTCTAGGTAAGAGGTTAATGAAATTTACATGTGTTTAAATTCTATGAATTTTGAGTTCTGACTAATTTTCTAAAGTTTTTTTTTTTTTTTTCACTCTAACTACTTTCTCCTTCATTTCAATATTTTTAACAGCATAAGATTTTTCCTTTGTGAAAATGGTGACCATATGCATTTAATTAAATAGGCCATCTTAATAAAAGCACAAGAAAATTTATGTAGTAAGGCAATTTACGACAATCATTGCATAATTAAATGCTTAAAACTGACATTGTTCTGCCATCAGTCAAAAACAAAAAATCCTGAACTAGTGAAGCGCTAGTGACAGCGTGTTATCAAAAATATATTTATTGTAATTTTTCGCCCGTAATTTAGTTGTAATTAGTGATTGCAATACCGGTATACCGAATACCGATATTTCAAGCAATTTTGCAATTTCGAAATATCGATATTTACTGAGGTAAAATACCGGTGTTTTCGATATTAGCCGAAAATAATAGATTGTTTATATTAAACTTATTAAGTATCTACTGCAAATTACTTTTTCCATGATACAGAACCAAAATCAATCTATTGATGTAAAAATTTGACTTGAAAAGCACGAACTAATAAAATATCATTAAACAAAAGTAGCGGAAAAATTGCAAAATGATATTTTCATTACCAGATGGTGAGATGAATCGCATTTTTTGTTCGTTTTCGTGCAACATGTTTCTATTTTTTTCTATTTCTCTGATCAATCACTTTGTTTTGTGAAGGTTAATTTCGAATGTATTTGTACTATATTTTTTTTTCCAACCATTAACTGCAGTAATACTTTATGATATTTTCCTTAAATATTTGTCTCAACTGTATGTAATTTTGGCAAGAAACTTTTTCTTGTTAACAACAAATGGTATTTTTTTGTCACTGGTATTAGTTAGTTGTCATGTCTCAATAATGTTTAGAAATTATATTATAGCATTTTGAAAAACTGTCTAGAAGATAAGCATAATCATTTGAAACATACTTTCAGTCATTTACATACTCATAAATAGTAAAGAATTTGGAAAAGAACACGAAAACGAATAAGAGAAACTTACAAGATCAAATTTCGTCAAGTTTATCGTAAATCTCAAACCAAAGAGCTAATAATAAAAATCAAATGCAAACATCTCCATCTCAGGAGAAAATGATGTTAATATTAGAAAAATTACTTCTCTTGGAAAAAAATACAACTAGCTATAAATCTAAAAAAAATACCATAATAATACAGAAGAAACACACACACAAAAGGATTTTTTTAAAATTCACACGCAAGAGACCCAAATAAAGATGAAGGACTAAACAATTAGAGTGAGGTGTATTGCTCATTGTAAACAGTACCACCGAACCTGCGTGAATTCAGTAAGAGTATTTTTAACTGTTGGAAGGTTGAGCACTAAATGAGTTCCAGGCTTAGAGACAATTCAAAAGACGCAATATGTTTTTACTCTTATTTTATTTTTTATGACACTTGTTTCTTCATTTTATACTTGTTCACAACACGTTTTCATAAATAATACAATTTCTGTACAAAATTATGAAATGTGTATGTAAAACAATATGTTTTCAGGCAGTTTTTGTGAAATTTCAAATACCGGTATTAATACCGGAATTCCGGTATCACGTTTTAAAAATGCCGAAAACCGGTATTGAATTTTTGGTCCGGTATTGCAATCCCTAGTTGCAATTAATTATTTTCTTTTAGTTTAAGATTATATTGCTATTTTATAAAAGAGATAGTTAGTTGAAAAGATTATTATTATTATTATTATTTTTATTTTACAAAAAATGTTAACACCTCATTTCGAACACTATGCTCCGAAGTCAGCGCAAAAGCTAAACTTCTGAAGCTGATTGAAAATATTTAAATTTTATCTTGCCAAAAACAAACTCTTGATATCTGTAACAGAGAAGAGTATAGCTCAGTAAAAAAAATGCAACCAAATACATATAACTAAAAAATTATAAATACTCGCGAAAAATTAACTATTGTAACCTTTGACTCACATTTCATAATTAACGAGAATATTTAACTTCAAAATCAATTGCTTAAAAGGCTATTACGCACACACTTTTATTTTCAAGTGATACAAAAAATGTAACTTCTTACATTTGTATAGGGATCAGGGGTGCATTGTAAAAGTATGCCAGGAATGTAATAGGCAAATTTGGAATGAAGAGAGTTGTACATATGTTGGATGCAGAAATATATTTGTATTGATTTTTAAGATTGGAATTTTAAAGTCATTTTTGAACTGCGAATACGTTTACGAGATTCTACTGATTTTAATGAAGGCAGAAACGGTACATTAATGTGTATCACCGCAAGCCATAAAAGCCATCAGATACGAGAAACGTACTTGATTCGGGCATTAATTCACCGAACTTTTTCATTCCATACTTTACGGCTAAATGCTTTGGAACTGAATTGAAGTTTTCTACAGTTTTAACAAAATCGGTTATCCAACCGCCAACCATGAGATAATCTTTAAAAAAATTAATTCAATAGGCATTTCTTGGAATAGCGTCAGTAAAGCCGTTAATGCCTTCATTGATTCAGATATTATTATTTTATGTTTGTAGAAACAGTACTTACAACATCTTTAATACTTCTATAAAACAAGTTACTTTTACACTCATCAAGAAATCTTTGACTGTACTCCTGAGGATATATGTTTGGCCATTATCACAACTGACAAACCTACTTTTTCTAGTTACAAAATATAATTCAGGGTCAATTGGTAAAGAACAAGTAAACTGTAGTAGTAGAAGTTAAATAACTGTAGATTTTTTAGAAGAACCGGTATTATTTGCCAGATGAGTTACTTAGAGCATTATTATGCTTTCCATTTTTTATGCTATGCATGCCTTTCCCAGTTAAACCACGAATCTTATATGCAAAGTGTCAATTGCAAAAAGTCTAAACCATTTAAATTCCGAGTTCAATGTGTACTGCCACTGAAAATTGAATAGGGCTTAGGTTTTTTGCAGTCGACAGTATAGGGATGCAGGTGTCTATTACCGAATAAATTTCGGCTTAGGTTTACTCTAAAACTACAAGTTACCATGCCATAACCAGATCTAAGGCATAATTGCAAGACAATAACAAACATCTTGTTAAAGCATCCATAGACCGTAGTTTTGCACTTATTCTGGACTCATCATCTGTAACAGGTATGAGCCATTACCACTTTTTTTTCCAGTCGTGTTAAAGCTATTCCACATTGATGAGATCAAAACAATTTAAAAACTGCAGTTTCTGGATGCTGCAATAGGCTGTGAACCATTTACTGAATGTATTGTATTTAAGTTGCACACAATCGTGTCGTAAATGTCAAAGGTGGAAATTTTCGCTGCTGCCGCCACCCTGGTATTAATATTTGTTTATAATTGCTGATCGGAGTTTCAAACGCTTTCCATATTCAAAAAGGGTTATTTGTATAACCGAGACATGTATAGGTGATATACTTACGGTGTACATTGTTTAAAGCCGGTTTTTCGGAAATAGTTTTCTGCAGAAGAATATGCAGAAAAATAAGAATTTTCTTCTCGCATTTTTTCCCTTTATTTTTAGTTTCAATTCATGAACTTACATATTTATTTATTTGTTTATATTCTTAATTTATTTTTCCAAATGAAAGATTTATCTTTCACTTCTCAAACAGGAGCAATCTAAAGTACTTATTTTAGAGCTTTGAAACCAATATCGCTTTGGTCACGCTTTCTACAAGCTATTTTCTTGGAAAGCAGCCTTCGAAAACTGTAAAGAGCAAAGAAAAAAATATTCTCTCTCGAAATTAGTTCAAAACAAAGAAACTTTTCTTTTCAACATTTTCTGAAAGAAAAGCTTTTCTCATAGCATTAAATAGAAATTTTACTTTTAACGTTGAGTTCATAGCATTTGATTAAATGTATTTTCCCCGATGTTTCAATGAATTGACTTTAAACATATTCGTTTTCTAACTTATTGTTTTACTTTTCAAACTTTAAGCCGAAAGACATGTTACATGTAGATTATTGAGAAGAAAAGTTTTTGATTACAAGGACTTTCTTTGAAACACTTTTGTTAGATTTTCTCTCTGTGATCTTACTTATTTCTTTACGGCTTCTTACGGTTGAAATGGTCGAATGTGTTTTCTTACAGGTTTCTGGGTTTTAAGGAAATTGATTTCTTCAAAACTCACTGATTAAACTGTTAGCCATTGCTAAGATGGCTGAAAAAGAATACGAATTTAAAATTTATGAAAAAACTTCGGATCTTGCCAAATTTTGACGATTTTTTTTTAAATCTCTCCCCTCAACCCACCAACTCCTTTTTTTTTTTTTTTTTGCACTTATGTTTTTACATTATTCTTCAGTAGGAAGAAAACAAACTTAGATTCAGTTCAATTTGATAGATTTAAATTTGTTACCTGGAAACTTTCAATCGAGTACAACTTTGATATTCGAGGGATCATTCAGAGTTTTCATCGGATGAGAACACATTTATTCCGTTTTATTTTTTATTTTTTTTATTTTTTTATTTTTTTAAATTCTGGAAGAATACATTCGAGAAAGAGAGTGAGACAAAGAAAGCCGGGGACACGCAGACCCCCCCCCTCCCAACATCATCGAAAGAAGCAGCGTAGAAGTTGTGGAATGTTTTATTTCGGAAGTATGACGTCGATGCCTTCTTCTAGTACAGACTTTCAGATCTTTTAAAAAAGGTTCAATTACCTTGTCCCGCTATAGTAATGAGGTGTGTATATTAACCCTGAGTTCTCATTCTTTACACTGACGACAACGCCACACCGAATCGCACAATTGCTGTTAAAGAGCAGTTGGAGAGTAAAGATATCGGCCGGTCATAGATAACATCGAACATATATGGGAATTTGGATGACCTTGGATGACTTTGAATGAAGACAAGTAATTTTTCGCGAGAAACTATTCCGGAGCTACGATCGGAGCTACAAGACGAATGAGAAGAAATGCCTCAGCAACTCATAGACGATTTCACACTTAGATTGAGAACTATTCCGGAGCTACGGTCGGAGCTACAAGAGGAATGAGAAGCAATGCTTTAAGAACTCATTGACGATTTCATACTCAGATTGAGCACTATTCCGGAGTTACGGTCGGAGCTACAAGAGAAAAGAGAAGCAATGTCCCAACGTTGACGATTTCATACTCAGATTGAGCAGACGATGTTAAAAACGCCCAGTAGTCAAGAGAGATTATACCCCTACAAATGGCTTATTGTTGTTTTGCTTGATATCTGTCACATGAACGCTTTGGACATCAATCGCATTGTACTTTATATGACTTTTTTAATAAACTTCCTTATTTTAACTTTGTTTTCACTTTAACTGCCCAATCATTGGGCATTGTTCTTTGGTCTTTGCACCTCAGTGTAAATACCTTACACACAGATAATGAAAGGCAATTTTATTCTACGAAATTAGCATTGCGACTTCCTATATCAATTTGCAACGTTATTGACGTTTATTAGCATTTGCAGTTAGTTCGTTACAAATTCGTGATCGAAACGAAAGAGCAACAAAATAGGTTTTAATGAAAAATCTATCTTTATCCGTGGATTCCAGTTCAAGAAGACAAAATTAGTCGCAAACGGTATTTAGTTTACTATTTCCGAAAGCAGTTTTTTCATTTAAATGTTGCTTATTATTGTGACAGATAAAACAGAACTTTGAAAACTCACCAAAATTTCAAAAAATTGCAGATTTGTGTTTTATGGTGATGAAAAGCCCTTTTTAGAGTGCCAAAAAAATTGAGTTTACGTATGAAACGGCATACGCCTTCTGCCAAATAAGGAAATAAATTAAACTTTATCTAATATTAGTGTCATAACTGCACTAGAACAACTTATTCCACATCAAATGTTTGGTCTTCCCGTGTTTTATGTATTTTTGTGTTCTCAGTTGCATGCATATGTTCTTAAAAGAATTACTAAAATCGAGATTGAGAATGAATAGACAATGGCAGTGGTGAAATATTTGTTTTATATGTCCCGTGCTGTTTCGACACAGATTAAATAACCTCCGATCCTGCCTGCTTACTCGCTTTCTTTGGTTCCATCATTAAAATGTACCTTCATTCTGAGCACTACAATTTGTTGAAGCTACTAAAACGCGACATGATTCCTGTAAATTTTGGAGTATAGAAAAAGCAATAGCGTGTAACAGCACATGTGATATATTCCAAAACTGTCACAGACAATATAATCACCATAATTTTCCTTTACTCGTATCACCGTCATTGAGTATAGAAGATAAGTTCTGTGGAAAAAGATTTAAATTCTAGCAACAAACATCAAAATAAATACATGCATTGCTTTTTTAAAGTTGATTTTGATTTGTACTGTCCCGACAATTTTAAAACAAAAACATACTTACGAAATAGTCATATTAAGTTTTATGCTTTGCTTATTATGTGTTGACCTATTAAAATGGCAAATATTAGGGCTTCATAAAAACTAGACATTTTGAACCAAATATCGCTAAATAATGATATTTTGCGACACACTAAAGGGCATCACAGTAAATGAGCTATAAGTAAATAAAATGTTCTTCGCAATTGATATTCTTACGTAAGTAAGTTTTGGCAAAATTTTATTTTATAAAATAAGAAATTGTAGACGAAACAAGTGCAACAATCAAGAGACAACAAGATCCTTTAGGCAAAAGAAAAAAGATTTGTTTAAACGTTTAAAAGTGTGTTCTAAAATAAGAGAAGCAAAGTGAGAAGTAATAAAGATTTCAGTTGAAAAAGACAAAAATAAATAAATAAATAAAATAAAATAAACACATGGAAAATGAATGCCTTCTACTTTCTTTTAAATTTGCACATTTTATTGCATTATGTCAGTTTTCTTCAAAAAAAAAAAAAAAAAAAAAAAACGCTTCTCTAATTGTGGCCACAAGATGTAATTTTTTTTTTCAACAAGTGAGGAAACCATAAAAACATTTTTTTGAAACAAATTTAACACTAAAGATTTTCAATTTAACTTTCAGTTTTTAATTGATTCTTAACAAATTTTTAAAGCTATTTTACATTTTTCTACATTGCACCAGTCAAGCTTATAGTCTTGGAAAGTTGTAACAATCTAGCTGCTCAGAAAGTAACGTCTTAACGTCTTTCCTAAAAATATACTGACAGAGGATACAGTAGATGTCAATTTACCAATGCTTTCAAGAAAATGTATATCCTATCTCGTTGAGATGTTGGCAAAGGCTTGAATTTATTGTCAACCACGATAAAGGATATACGCCCTTAGTGTGACACACTACAAAAGCCATAAAAACTGTCAAAAGAAAATGCTCTGACAGATGAAACAATGATTATTTTTTATTTCTTCTTGTTCCGGAAGAAAAAGTAGCAAAGATTCTTATTTCGACAGTTATGACTCATCTTTGTTGCAGATAGTTACAGCTTTTGTTTCTGCTTAGACAACATTTTTCTCTTTCTTCTGGCGGACCGACTTTTTCATTCATCATTATATAATAGCAAAAGACCAATCTGGTAGTAAAAATTAAGGAAAACTTAAATATATTTCTATACAGAAACTCTATAGCATCATTTTTATAGATACTAGAAAAAAAAATCATGTAGTCGCATTCCGTGTAATGTAAAATAAAACATAATTTAATTTTCAAAAAGTAGTATGACATTCAAACTTAAATATAAAGAAAATCTCATCTTTGAACGTGTAAAAGGTGTATTTTTCATAAGGTGTTATTGCAATGAACAATATACTGCTCCTTTTAATTCTCACTTCTTCAGATTTTTTAAAATAATCATAAATTATTTAACCCCTAATCTCTTACCCCTATTTTACAATCATACCAATAATATAAAGGGGTTCGTTTAATGTACTCCTTGTTTTTTACGTTCAAAACCATTTTGATACTGGTAGTATTTCTGCAGATGGATTTCGAAGAACTAATCCCGACCGCCACCTAAATAAAAAGTTCGGATCTGATGTCCTCTAAAAACATAGTTTTTGAATAACACTTTAAATTGATGGTATTCTTTACATAGATCAACTATTAAGTAGTATAGTAAAAGAGGAAACAACAGCTTATAATAGCATAAACTGAAGAATACTGCAGACACGTCTTTCAGGGTTACGAAGAACATATTTTTTAATCGAAAAAAAGTAAGCTCACTTATTTTTCACTGAAAAAGAGGCTCCTTGTAACTTCGAAGTACGTGTCTGCAGTAATATGCTAATCGTTCTATTATACGTTGCTATTTCTTGTTTTCATTTTCCAGCACAAACGTATTTATCTTCGAGTCACGCAACAAGTTTAGTCTTTAATTCGTTTCTCATTAAAAAAATATAAAAGCAAACTTTACAAGAAAGTCTAATTTAGTCACACTAGCTACTAAATTTCTATTGTAGGTTTCTTAAAAGTATTTCACTCTTTTTTTTTTCTCTTCACTCCCAACATATTAGTTTTTCTCAGTACGTTACTTTTCTTTTCTACCTTAAGTCGAAAGTCATGTTACTTTGCGGTAAAATTACAGGCTTTGGGAGAACATTTCAGCATTCTTCCCCTCAGATGTCATTCTCTCTCAATATCAACTTTTGTTATTTCTTTTACTGTTCAGGGATGTTACCTTAGAAAATTTAAACACATAGTTTGTGAAAGTAGCTAATTCCGAATAAATTTAACTATTTTTGTTAACCTCAAACATTTTACTTGAAACTCTTTTTACTCTCTTCTTACTATGATTAAATATAAAAGCTGGCTTCCAATTTTTACAAAAAAATTGTGTCGACGAATAGTTTTGTAAACTTAAACACGTGCATATAAAAAACCAAGATGTGTTTGTTGTTGCTCTTTATAAAAATTCTGAATATTTAGGTAATTAAGAATATTTTCTGAATATTAGTAACGTGAATGTAGTAAAAAATACCAAATACACAATTTATGCGTTCAAATGTTTAAATTAAAAAGAAATATCAAATACTAATAATCGCTGCATGGATTTATTAATTATGATTGTTTTCAAAATCCCTGAACTCTTATTATTAACGTAAAAAGGCAAAATTATTTTGCACTTACTCCCTTTCAAATAAACACTGAAGAAATTTCAAACGAATTTTCAAAATTAAGTGTAATTCTGAAATTTTGAATTCAAATTATGTTTTTCGCAATCACTGGACCTTACTTATTGATTACTACCCCACTCGCTTGATTCTAGAAACGGTTCCTGTCTCTCCTCTTGGGCGGTTACGTGTGTATGTGTAGGCTTGTGCGTAGACCTGTGTGTATGCAGGTTGGCGGGCCTGTATGTGTGTAATGGCGCGTGTGTGGACGTGTGTGAGTGTGTATTAGCGTACGTGTGTTTGGAAAAGGGACGCCACCGACCGGGAGCAGCGGCTACCGGGAGACAGCGCTCAGGACCAGAGGTGTCGCGCCGGAGCCGCGCCTGCAGAGGGCGGTGGGTTGAAAAAGGAACCGGACATCAAGGACGGTCAAATGAAAACAATTAGCAATCGTGATTGCTCAAAAAAAATATTGCAAATGATATAAAGTTATAACTTAAAACAAGTAAAACGACCGTGAAATGTGCCAGTGATATCTTTTCATTGGCACTCTTATGCTTCAATAGGTTTTTATGCTAGTTAGTAGCAGAACAAGTACAACATGAGGAATTCAGTTAAACGCTTTCCAAAAAGCCATCTTCAGGTCATTTACAATTCCATGTAGAGGACGTCTATGAAAAATTGTTTCCACTGTACTTCCAAAAGTTGTCTGTAAAGTTAACCAAAGAAAATTTTGCCGGCTAGGCTACGGTATTCGGTCAATGTCCTTACTTTCATTGAATATTCAACAAGGATTTTTCGATGTGAACTATAATTCTTAACCGTAACAAAATAATTTCTAACGCACAATTAAAATCTTATTAACAACTCTGAAATATCATACCGATATTTATAATCGCTCACAAATCCAGCAATGAGCTTGTAGAAGAACACGTTCTTCGACCTGTGTGTCTTTCATCAAAACGTTTACAGTACCATTAAAGATTAAAAATCAAGGTTTAGTTTAAGGGGGATTTATATTCATGTCCACACATATTCAATCAATCAGGAATGATAAAACATCTCTTAAATATTTTATCAAATATCATTAATTGCATGTTCCAATAAGGTCAGCCAAATGCAAATCGAAGCTGAAAAATGGAGTAACCTCATGCATACACGATTTGAGCCTCAACGATTGCTTTGAAGCAGACTTTAGTGCCTAAGTTTAAGGAACCTTTTCGAGGACATATATTTTCAGTATTTTCATTTGGGAAAGCTTTATGCCATCATTACTAGAATTACTTGTATTAGAAAAAATAAAAAAGCTTCCAGGCTGATGAATTATCTTCATTGTGAAGAAAAGTGGCCACACTTAATGCTTGAAAAGAGATACTCGTATTGTCAACAGAATAAACGTGTCGAAGCACGGTCTAGTTTTCCCCTTAAAATTACCTTTTATTACTTTTTGTTGAAGAATATCTTATTCATTTTTTTTCATTGAAATTGTGAGTATGAACTGCTAATTCAAAAGTGGTTCAATCTGGTAGAAATGCGTTGACAAATTTGTCTCGTACTAAAACTACTTAGCTCCTCAGCTACATTGCCAAAAATTTTAACAATTTCCAATTTAAAAAAAAAAAGGTTATTTCAATTCTTGTTTAGCAAACTAAAATTCTTGAAAAATATTGAAAACATTTTAAAATAACTGTCTTAAAAAATATAGAGAGCAGTGAAAAAAAGAAAAGAAAACTAAAATAATTTTGATTTTATAATCCAAGATGATTGTATCCTTATATTCAAAATACTAACATTTGATTTTCCATGTTGGATAAACCAAATTAAGATATTTTAGAATATTCAAACATTTTCGCAATTTGCGACTGCATAATTATGTACGAGAAATGATAATTCATGAAATGCTAATACTGAAAGTATTTTCCAAGAATTGAATTAACGGTTTTGGTAGTTGAAAAATATGTTAAAATAATTTCAGCAAACATTAATTTAAACTAAAATAAATATTAATGACGTTCTACCTTTTGCTTTTAGCATATATACATGTTTTATTCCCTTTTTTAATAGAACTATTTTTATTTCTTTCCTTAAAAGCAACGCTATCTTATTCCCATTCTTAATTAGAAAAAATATTTATCCGTGTAGCTTTTACGGACTTAAATTTAAAAAAAAATGTTTCTGAAACTGAGAAATAATTTATTTATTTTATTTTAATAGTATTAGATAAAATTCTATTACGTAGCCAAATAGAAAGGAGTTTAATTGTGAAAAACACGGACTATAAGATTTGCACTTTTCGCGTGGATCATTGATAAAACGCAGTTTAGTTACTGGTAACTAAACTGCGGTTAGTTACTATTAGGGTATTTTAAAACATAATTCTTAAAATAATATGTTTTTCGAACTAATTAGTCAGCAGTTAAAAGTTTTCTTTCCAAAATTCAAGTTATTTTTACTTGGTGAATTTAAGATTTAGACCTGTAATATTTTCTTCTTGTTTTTGTAACGTGATGTCTGATTTTGTACATATTTTTACATAAAAGAATAGGTAATGTTGTTGTTGGTCTTGTTTATAATTGTACCTGGTCTAAATCTTGGTAAAATCTGGTACATTACACCACAATTCTTTAGAAGTTCAGTAATAGTCGTAGACATTTCAAGGGGGGAGGGAGCTTCTTATCATGACCTACAGTGGTGGTAAAATAAATTGCATCACCCGCGCCGCAAAGGAGAGGAATATCACCCCGACAGCATTCAACACAGTCAAGTATCCCGTATCCCATATGATTTGGGGATGTATATCTGATCAAGGAGTTGGTGGGCTTCACTTTGTGCAAGGAATAGTAAACGCTCAGGTGTATATTGGAATTTTGGAGGAAAATTTGCTTCCTAGTATCCAGGATCACTTTACTTCAGTTCCAAACGTCATTTTCCAGGATGATTCTGCTCCGTGCCATAGGGCAAAACTGGTAAGTAACAATTTAAAAACCTTTATCCTGCCATCAGACTTAAATTGACTGGGTTAAGTAATTTCTTCACACGCAGGTTCAGAAATGGAAAAATGAGCATGACACAGCAGTTTGCCTAGACCTGGAAATAGCCCCAATCTACGTAAATAATTATCGGATTCCTGCTGTTAAATATTTATTTCATAAGTTTTGCAGAACTTCACATACAATCATCGTTAGTCAGTCGACCATAACTTCTCACACAATCCCATTTTTGTGAAAATGCGAGGGTGATGCAATTTGTTTTACTAGCATTGTAAATAAGCGAATACACTGCAAAAAATAATTGTTGTTTTTACAGTAATATACTGTTTTTTCCTACAGTTTAATACTGCTCTTCTAAATAACAGAAAAAAACTGTAAAACTGTTTTAGATTGCGCAAAACGATGCGCAAAAGGTGTTTCTTTTCATACGGGAAGAGAAACTAATGAATTCAAAGTATCGACAGCCATGTTAGTTATTTTTCGGGTGTGCTGAGACAGGACTGCTCAGCTGTAATCCAAGTT